>NC_054489.1:12279310-12595769 GCF_017639515.1 Carcharodon carcharias
CTGCAATTTTTTGTTTGGATCATTTATCAAATTCTCTTTTGAAGGTCTCAATTAATTCTGCCTCCATCACAATCTCAGGCAGATTCTGACCATTCACTGCATTAAAAAAAAAAGTTTTTTTTCCTCATGTTACTGTTGCTTCTTTTGCCAATCACCTTAAATTGGTGTGCCCTGGTTCTGGATCCTTCTGCATCCCTATCTACTCTGCCCAGATTGCCCAGGATGTTGAACACCCACATCAAACAGTGACTCTTCCTGTGGGAGCCCAATCTGTGAATGTTAATGACTTATCCAACAGTGAAAGGTTGTTACAGCTGAGTCTGTCTCTAGTCCTGCCCAACATACACATGCACCAGGGATCACTGGCAGGAAGTCAGGAAAGGCAATTCGTTTTCAGCCCAGCTGAGATCTCAGACCAAGTTTAGGATAAGGGCGCTGGATTTAATTGTGTAAACACTTGCAGTCAATTTATGGATGTCATCAACTTGCCAAGATTCCTACAACAGAACCTTTCAAACCTGCACCCTCTACTACCTAGAAGGACAAGGGCAGCAGATGCACGGGAACATCACCACCTGCAAGTTCCCCTCCAAGCCACACACTATGCTGACTTGGAAATATAACACCGTTCCTTCACTGTCACTGGATGAGATTCATGGAACTCCCTTCCTATCAGCACTGTGGGTGTACCTACACCATATGGACTACAGCGGTTCAAGAAAGTGGCTCACCACCACCTTCTCAAGGGCAATTAGGGATGGGTGATAAATGCTGGCCCAGCCAGCGAAGCCCACATCCCACAAAAGAATTTTTAAAAGTCTTCTGGAATCTGAATCAGAATAAGGCCAATATAAGCATAGTAGAATCCTATAATCAAAGAGCTGGCACAGACACAATGGACTGAATAGCCTCCTTCTGTGTCATTCTATGACTCCCACTGAGGGTTGGTTCCTTGGTCAGCAGGAGTTCCCTGGTACATAGCTCAAGCGGGCATCCCTTATGTGTGATCTAAGCAGTAAGAGTGAGCAGGGCCATTTCACCTTGGGCAGACCAGCGTCAACACATCCCAGCCTATAGGGATATATTGGGTAGCAGCCCAGGTAACTGTGGTAATGGAACCCTGGTCAGGTTTCTTTCCAGGGCTCAAGTCCTGGAGTGGGACTTGAACCCAGAACCTTGTGACTCTTTACAAGTGCCCTTATTTGTAAGGTTCCATGTTACAAATGTTTACCTTCCTCTCCTGAAGGCACTAACTCATCACAGGGTGTATTTCACAAGCAGTGGCCTGAATTTTACTCTTGGCGGGTGGGAGGGTGCGATTGGCTGGCCCAGGAGCATCCAGGAGATGGACTCCTGACCACGATTTCACACTGGCTGGTCTATTAACAGCAAATAATGAAACAAAGGTTTAAAAGTCCGCAATAAAATGTCCATGCATCAATCACCTGAAACCATACCTCATAAAATTGCTGTCCACAGGTATTTTCATTTTATTTCATAATGGACATTTCATCCCGCCTTTGGATGAGGTTTGATGAAAAATGTAAAGGCCACCTGGCCAATTCACCTGTCCGCCAACTGTAATGTTGGACGGGCCACAAAAAATCAGAGACAATTGTGCTGTTAGTGATTATTGAGCTATTACTGTGATTATTTGACAATGGGAATACCATAACTGAGGCTGTTCTAGTCATCCTCCAACATATACTTATACCCACTTCCCAGTAAGAAAATGGGATGATGACATTGCTGGCTGGGCCTACATTTATTGCCCATTCCTAATTGCCCAGCAAGGATGATTGGCTAATTGCTTAACCAATATCAATAATTGACTTTCTGTTATTGTCAACATCATATTAAAATAAAATTCCTTATCTTTCAGTGTCTCTTGATGACTTAATGACTAACTGACCCATAAACATAAGGAAAATATCAGGTTCAAACACCTGACTAATATATTTGGTTACTAATCACAACCATAGGTATCAGTTGTGACTCAGTGGTAGCATTCTTGTCTCTGAGTCACAGGGTTGTGGTTTCAAGCCCATTGCTGAGGGAGTGATGCTCTGTTAAAGGTGCTATCTTTTGGATGAAATGTTAATCTGAGGCCTCAAGTGCAAAAAGTCCTGGTATTTGAAGAGCAGTAGGAAAGTTTTCACCACAAAGTGCTTAGTTTGTCATTTACCTCATTGGTGCCTTGCTGGAACTGGATATTTCAAATTAGGATCCCATCCTGTTGTTCAGCAGCATGTTAAAGATCCCACAGCGTTACTCAAAGAAGAGTTGAGAGATACTCCAGTATCCTGCATAAAACAAATGGGGGGGAAAAACTGGTGGTGGGAAGGCAGTGGTTGTGTATGGGAGAAGGAGCAAATTCTATCATGTTGTGTATTTAATCTGAATCAGTTTTTTTAAAGATTTTTTAAAATCGTGCCATAAAAGAGCCAGAGATCAACCCTGCAACCAAGTTACATATAAAGCCACTTTATTTTTTTCTACTGAAAACTAAAATGGATGAAGTGACTGTAGTTAATTCTGGGCACAGGCAGCCTGAACTTACTAGTTCAGTAGCCTCTGCCCCTATCACTGAATAAAACAATGACTGCCAAGGGTGGGGACCAAACCACAGATCCATTTGTGTTGTTGTGAACAAAGACTTTTAAACCACGTACAATGACAAACCCATAATGCCGTCACTGTTCAGCACAGAAATACTGTAGCAGCAAAGGAACCGTGAAAGTTTTTAAAAATTTTGAAAGTGTTGCTCAGTGAGCAGCAGAAAGGTCAGTTGAAGTGGGTTTGGGTGTGTGTGTGTGTGTGTGTTGAGAGAGAGATTAAATCCCTCATTTGTTAAAGTGAGGAGGTTGGAAAGAAAGACTTGCATTTATATGGCACCATTCATGACCTCAGGTTGTCCCAAAGTGCTTTACAGCTAATTAATCACTTTTGAAGTGCAGCCTGTAATGAATGCCTGGGGGAACATATGGCAGCCATTTTGCAAACAGCAAGGCCCCACTAATAGCAATGTGACAATGAACAATCAGTTGTTTTTTGGGAGGCTGGTTGAGAGATAAATATTGGCAAAGACAGCGGGGAGAACCTGTCCTTCTTAACAGTTGTGCCATAGGATCTTTTATACCCAGCTGAGAGGGCAGATAGGACCTCGGTTTAATGTCTCACCTGTAGGATGGCACCTCTAACAGTGCATCACTCCCTCAGTACTGCACTGTGGAGTTTCAGCCTAGATTTTGTACCCCAGATCCAGGAGTGGGATTTGAACACACAACCTTAATTGGGCACAATGGTTGCTTGGGAACAAGTGACTGGCAGTGATTCCACCAAGGAACCCAATGAATTTATAGGCTTCTCAAGGGCAATGAATGATGTCCTTGCCAGCAATGTCCACATCCCGTGCAACAGTAAGAAAATGCCCATGGCTAATAAAAGTGTTGAAATCTGTTCGTGAAGAATAATGGACAGCAAGGAATGTCTACTGAATGTTATATATTGAAACATAGGTTCAAAATAATCTAAAGAAAGAAAGAACCTCCAGTTATTTAGTGTCTTCCTTGACCTCAGGATGTCCCAAAATGCTTTTGAGCCAATGAAGTACTTTTGAAGTTTAGTCACTGTTGTAAGGCAGGAAATGTGGCAGCCAATTTACAAACAGAAAGCTCCAACAAACAGAGATATCATAAAGATCATTGGTTGAGGGGTAAATATTGTTCAGGACACCAGACAGAGCTCAAGAGACATAGGCTTCAAAGACCAAGAACAAATCTCAAGTAATGTTTAATTCACATTTGAACACTCAAAGCTAAACCCTCCCCGCTCCGATGGAGGTTTTAACCACTTTAGCTTCAAGTCTCTCATCAGGTTCCCTTTCGGGGAACAAAATCTAACTATGTAATATTTGTCTGTGGTGTGTTTTGCTGTCCATGCAAGAATTAATGATTGCAACATTGTTACAGCAGGGTTACTTTACTGGAAAACCTGCAGTTTATTGACAGGAAATTATACCTTCAATATATAGAATTCAGTACTGCCTCCTTTATCACATGAGAACAAAACATACATAATATAAACAACTGCTCAATAAGCTGGCATCCCACTGCACCAGATAACCTTTTAATGTCTTCCTGCCCAATGTGATTGATATCACTTACTTATCTCAAAGGTTTCTAACCTGCAGTAGTGGTCTGTTACAGTTCACTCAGGGAGTCCAAATCATTGTGGCAACATGTATTTTTCACATTGCATGTTGCAGTCTGGTGCTACAGTGATGGTAGATGTGCCAACCATCACATGGCTGACCAAGAATCTCTCACCCTCTTACTGTCTGCCATTGGCATATGTTGGAAGGATTTGCAGGTTGATACTCAACCTGCTCAGCCACATTACGAATGCATCTACCTTGGCCATCAAGTCCTGGGGTGGAATTTGAATCCAGAGCTTCTGGTTCAGAGATAGGGACACTACCCAATGTACCACTTGGCTCCCTGCTAGTAGTAGCTGAAGCATCATCATAAATGGTCCCAGGGTGTTCTTCAGATTGAAGAAGAGTCATATTGGACCTGAAACTTTAACTCTGTTTCTCTCTCGACAGATGCTACCGGACCTGCTGAATATTCACTGAATTTTCTGTCTTTGTATTAAATAGAAATTGCTTATGTACTTACAAAACAGTAATGGAATCATTGTGTATTGAAGGTACTTCTCTCTCATCATCGTGCTTCAGGCTTAAGAATACACAATATAGAATCATAACATGGTTAGAATGTGGAAGGAAGCCATCTGGCCCATGTAGTCCATGCAGTCTCTCTGCAAGGGTAATTCACCCGGTTCCACTTCCCTGCCCTTTCCCCATAGACCTTTAAAAAAATTTCCCCTCAGGTACCTATCTAATTCCCTTTTGAAAACCGATTGAATTTGTCTCCATCACCCTTTTAAGCAGTGCATTCAGATCATAACCACTGTATTAAAAAAAGTTTTCCTCACGTTGCCTTTGGTTCTTTTGCCAATCACTTTAAATCAGTTTCTTTTCATTCTTGACCCTTCCGCCAACAAGATCTACTCTGTCTAGAACCCTCATGATTTTGAACAGCTCTAACAAATCTCTTCTTAATCTTCCTTTCTTTGAGGAGAACAACCCCAGTTTCTCCAATCTACCCCCGTAAGTGAAGTCCTTTATCCCTGGAACCATTCTCGTAAATCTTTTCTGCACGCCCTCTAAAGTCTTCACACCTTTCCTAAATCAACTAAGTAATGCTCTACTAGAGCAGATGGCCGGCCCATGATAGAATCTGTTCCCTCTTCACTCCATTGAATTCAATAATTGTTCAATTTGCAATACAATTAAAATATCAATCCACTGGCTGCAAGAAATTTTTACATAGAACTTGGTGAGTGGAGGAACTTGAATAGATGAAAGTGCAAGGAATAACAGGAAATGTGATAGGAGGAACAGTTTCAATGGAACTGATTTCTGGGAGGGTATATAATAGGCACCCAATGTAATACTGCACCCCCCCCCACCCCACCCCACCCCACCTGCACCCCACCCCACTCCACCCCACCCGCACCCCACCTGCACCCCACCTGCACCCCACCTGCACCCTGTTTCACAGCTGCCAGGATAAATTTCCACTGCAAAACCTCTGACAATGTAAAGGGTGCAAGCAAGGGTGTTAGTGTGGTGGTATTATTGCTAAGGCTAGTAGTCCAGGATTAATGCTGTAGGGACCTGGGTTCGAATCCCACCATGGCAGATAGTAAAATTTGAGTTCATTAAAAAATCTAGAATTATGACCATGCAACTGTTGCTGTAAGAACCTGTCCGTCCTATACATGACTCCTGACCCACTGCAACGTGGTTGACTCTGAAATGGCCTAAGCAAGCCACTCAGTTGTATCAAGTCAATACAAAGGAATGAAACTGGATGGGCCTCTTGGCATTGACCTAGGCACAGGAAGTGACAATGGCAAACTCAGTCCTGTCAACCCTACAAGGTCCTCCTTACTAACTCTGGGGATAGCACCAAAATTGAGAGGCTGCCTCACAGACCAGCTCAAGCAACAGCCTGACATAGTCACACTCATGGAATCATACCTTATGGACTATAATCAGACAATGCCATTAACATTCCTGAGGTGGCAGTACAGTGGTATACAGTCAGAAGGGAATTGACCTGAGAGTCCTCGGTGTTGACTTTGGACCCCAAAAATCTTCATGGCATCAAGTCAAACAAGGGCAAGGAAACCTCCTGCTGATGACCATGTGCACCCCCACTCCCTTAGCTGATGAATCAGTGCTCCTCCACATTAAACATCACTTGGAGTCTTGCTTCAATTGTGTAGAACCTTGGTTAGACCACACCTGGAGTGCTGTGTGCAGTTTTGGTCCCCTTACCTTAGGAAGGATATTATTGCCATAGAGGGAGTGCAACAAATGTTCACCAGACTTGTTCCCGGGAGGGTGGGACTGTCCTATGTAAAAAGATTGGGGAAACTGGGCCTGTAACTCACTACAGTTTTAAAGAACGATTGTATTGAAACCTACAAAATACTTAAAGGGATAGACAGGGTAGATGCAGGTAAGATGTTTCCCCTGGTTGGGGTGTCTAGAATCAGGGGACACAATTTCAAAATAAGGGGGAAGCCGCTTAGGACCGAGACGAGGAGAATTTTTTTTACGCGGACAGTTGTGAATGTTTGGAATTCTCTACCCCAGAGGGCTGTGGAAGCTCAATCATTTAGTATGTTTAAAGCAGAGATTGACAGATTTCTAAATACCAAAGACATAAAGCGATATGGAGATAGTGTGGGAAAAAGGCATTGAATTGGATTAATAGCCATGATTATACTGAATGGCAGAGCAGGCTTGATAGGAGCAGGAGTAGGCCATTCAGCCTATGTTCCTATGGGGGAAGCATGGAGTGTGGCAAGGGCGCAGAACGTACTTTGGGTGGGGGACTTCAATGTCCATCACCTAGAATGGCTCAGTAGCACGACTGCAGGCCGAGCTGAATGATCCATCTCGGCCTCCTCTGGAGGTCCCCAGCATCACAGATGCCAGTCTTCAGCCAATTCGATTCATTCCACGTGATACCAAGAAATGGCTGACGGCACTGGATACTGCAAAGGCTATGGGCCTTGACAATATCCTGGCAATTGTACTGAAGACTTGTGCTCCAGAACTTGTTGCACCCCTAGACAAGTTGTTTCAGTACAGCTACAACATTGGCATCTACCAGCAATATGGAAAATTGCCCAGGTATGTCCTGTACCTAAAAAGCAGGACAAACCCAACCCAGCCAATTACCACCCCATCAGTTTCCTCTCGATCATCAGTAAAGTGATGAACAGTGTCATTGACAGTGCTATCAAGCGGCACTTGCTAAGCAATAAGCTGCTCACTGACTCTCAGTTTGGGTTCCACTAGGGCCACTCAGCTCCTGACCTCATTACAGCCTTGGTTCAAACATGGACAAAAGAACTGAACTCCAGAAGTGAGGTGAGGGTGACTGCCCTTGACATCAAGTTAGCATTTGACCAAGTGTGGCATCAAGGAACCCTAGCAAAGGAGGGGTCCATGGGAATCAGGGATGAAACTCTCCGTTGATTGGAGTCATACCTAGCATAAAGGAAGGTGGTTGTGCCTGTTCGAGGTCAATTATCTCAGCTCCAGGGCACCACTACAGGAGTTCCTTAGGGTAGTGTCCTCGGCCCATCCATCTTCAGCCGTTTCATCAATGACCTTCCTTCCATCATAAGGTCAGAAGTGGGAATGTTCGCTGACGATTGCACAATGTTCAGCACCATTCGTGACTCCTCAGGTACTGAAACAGTCCATGTCCAAGTGCAGCAAGACCTGGACAATATCCAAGCTTGGGCTGATAAGTGGCAAGAACATTTACGCCACACAAGTGCTAGGCAATAATAATCTCCAACAAGAAAGAATCTAACCATCACTCCTTGACATTCAGTGGCATTACCATCACTGAATCATGCACTATCAACATCCAGGGGGTTACCATTGACCAGAAACTGAACTGGACTAGCCATATAAATACTATGTCTACAAGAGCAGGTCAGTGACTAGGAATCCTGAAGTAATTAACTCACCTCCTGACTCCCCAAAGCCTGTCCACCATCTATAAGGCATAGGTCAGGAGTGTGATGGAATACTCTCCACTTGCCTGGAAGAGTGTAACTCCAAAAACACTCAAGAAGCTCAATACCATCCAGGACAAAGTAGCCCACTTGATTGGCACCACATCCACAAACATTCACTCCCTCCACCACTGATGCACAGTAGCAGCAGTGTGTGTAACTCACCAATCCTCCTTAAACAGCACCTTCCAAACCCTTGAACAAAATCCTGGAACTCCCTCCCTCCCTAACATCACTGTGGGTGTACCTACATCACATGGACTGCAGCGGTTCAAGAAGGCAGCTCACCACCACCTTCTCGAGAGCAGCTAGGGGCGGGCAATAAACGCTGGCCTAGCCAGTGAAGCCCACATCCCATGAACGAAGAAAAAAAGCCTGAGCCAGACAAACATTCACATTAAAAACAAAAAACTCAGTCACTTTTACTCATTGCTGCATTTAAAACCCAAGCAAACACAGATTTAAGGTAATTGGCATAAGATAATGAGATATTTGTGTTTTTTTACAAATCAGTTTTGTGACCTGGAACGCACTGCCTGAAAAACTGGCGGAAGGAGATTTAATAATAACTTTCGAAATGAAGATAAGTCACATTCCGCTTGAAACGTTGGGCAGAATTTTTCACTAAGTGGACGGACGCGTGGTCAACCCGCTCAAGCGTAAAATAACGTGTGATGACGTTGAGCGAGGGCCCCAACGTCATGCCGCACTCGCGCGATATTTCAGTCAGCGGGCGCTGGTTAACTCGGAATCGCGCCCACCGACAGTTAAGAGGGCGATTAAGCCTATTAACGGCGCAATTAACAAGAGGCTTTTCGTTGCCCGTCCGACCTTATGGTTGGCGGGCAGGCAAATTGGCCAGGCCGGCCTTTGCATTTTTCAGGAAAACTCACCCACGGGCAGGATGAGGTTTCCATGATAAATTAAAATGAAAATAAATTTCTGCATTTTCATTACCTAGATTTTCAGACGACCAGTTACGAAGCTTGGACATTTTTTTCTGGTTTCTGTGACCCCTTTGTTTTTGGTTGTTCGGGTCTTCAGCTTCCTGAGGCAGCTCTTTGCCTTCAGGGAGCTTTATGTAAGCGCTCGCCCTCCTCCCGGCCCCACCAAGGCAGAGCTGAGCCTTTCAACACTTGCTTTGTGCTGGCTGGCCGTTAATTGGCCAGCCAGTGTGAAATCGCGGTCGGGGGACAATCCTGGGTGGCGGTCCATTCCCCAGCAGCTCCCGGGCTTGCCAACCTAAAGGTCCTGCCCATTCAGCCTGTTTCTCTCTCCACAGACACCTCCGGCCCTGCTGAGTATTTCGAGCACGTTTTATTTTTATTGCAGATTTCCAACATCCCCAAAATATTGCTTTTACTTTCAAAATGGATTTGGGTGTGTACTTGAAATGAAAGGCGTTGCAATGGGAAAAGAACAGGGGAGCATGACTAATTGGCTAACTCTTTCAAAGGCCCAGCACAGGCACAATGGGTCAAATGGCCTCCTTCTGTGCTGTATCATTCTATGATTCCACCTTGAGGGTACAGCAAGTCCCTCAATGCTACATCCATTCAGATTTTTGTACTCAAGTGGGACCCGAGCCCACAAACTTTGACTCGGAGGCCAGAATGCCTGAGCCACAACTAATGCGGTTGTAGGGAGGGATGTCACCCGCAGTTATAATAATGAGTGGGTTGAAGCATTTATAAGAAAATAATACTGCGAGCAGCTCAGATAGAATGATAAACTGTAAAGCAAAGCTCAAGTGTACCTGAAACCCAAGATGAAACTATTTTCATTATAAACACTCCCACACACCCGTTTTCATCACATATATGTAGCAATGTTATCTTCACACCATAAAGGCAAGTTTGACCTGTTGTTGCCATGGAGAGGGTATTTACCTGTACAATAGTGTGTATCATGGCTGACATCAACTCAAATACAATCCATTGCTAAAATGTTTGGAAACATTCTCACTGCAAAATTAAACTCTTCACTTAATTGCCAAAAATAGTTAATGGGCAGCACAGTTCAGGGAAGTGACATTGAGGTAGATTTTCTTGCTGACCAGGTGTAAAATTACTACTGCACAATAGTCACCCTTAGACAAACTGCTCAACTTTCATTCCCACGATTAGAAAGGAATTTGGACTACCAACTATGACGGTTTCATGCACTTTCAGGCAGCAAGTTGAAAATCTCAAAGCAAAATACCGCGGATGCTGGAAACCTGAAACAAAAACAGAAAATGCTGGAAAAGCTCAGCAGGTCCGGCAGCATCTGTGGAGAGAGAAACAGAATTAACGTTTTGAATCCATATGACCCTTCTTCAGAGCTAAAGGGAAGTGGAAATAGAAGTAGAAGAAGAGTCATACGGACTCGAAACATTAACTATGTTTCTCTCTCCACAGACACTGCTGGACCTGCTGAGTTTTTCCAGCATTTTATGATTTTGCTTGAAGTTGAAAATCTACCCTTGCGTCTCAATGTTCTTAGATTTTATTGGTTCATCGTCTTTCAATGAAAGCAGTGTCAGCCAATGAAACGTGAGATATAACTGAGCACAAGTAGGTTTACTGCAGACAGAAAACATTTTATTATATAGAGCTATGTTATATTATATGGGTGTATATTCAAATTAACTTTAGACATTGCAGGAATACCTCTACACGTACCTTCCTTTAACATAACCAGTTCTAATGTTTAAGCAACTGTGAACAGTAAGGTAAACATAAACAGAAAATGCTGCAAATACTCAGCAGGTCAGGCAGCATCTGTGGAGAATGAAAACAGAGTGAACGCTTCACATCACAGACCTTTCATCAGAACTGGAAGAGGTCAGAGGTGTAACAGATTTGAAAGAAGAACAGGGAAGCAGGGAAAGGGGGAGGGGAGCAAAAGGGAAGGTCTGTGAAAAGCTGGCAGGCAAGAAAGGTGAAGTGACAAAAAGGAGGATGGTAATGAATCAAAAGGTAGGTCTAGAGGAGGTGTAAATGGCAATATCAGGACCATTACCAGCATCTGCTGTCCAAAAAAAAGATGGGAGCAGTGGTTATGATCTGAATTTGTTGAACTCAATGTTGAGTCCACAAAGAATACATGATTATTTAAAGGAGGTATGAAATGTGATGTAATGGATCTTGCAGGGGACGAGGTACCGCACATAAGGCTACTTTATAAGATAGGAGCCCATGGTGTTGGGGGTAGGGTATTAGCATGGATGGAGGATTGGCTAACTAATAGAAGACAGAGAGTTGGGATAAGGGAGGCATTTTCGGGATGGCAGCCTGTAACTAATTGAGTGCCGCTGGGATCAGTGCTGAGGTCTCAATTATTTACAATATATATTAATGACTTAGATGAGGGAAGTGAATGTACTATTGCCAAGTTTGTGGATGACACAAAAATAAGTGGGAAGGCAAGTGGTGAGATGACACAAGGAGTCTACAGAGGGATATAGACAGGTTAAGTGAGTGGGCAAAAACGTGGCAGATGGAATTTCATGTGGGAAATGTGAGGTTATCCACATTGGCAGGAAGAATAGAGGAGCTGAATATTATTTAAATGGAGAAAGACTGCAGAAAGGGATTTGGGAGTTCTGGTGCATGAATCCCAAAAAGCTAACATACAAGTTCAACAGGTATTAGGGAAGGCAAATGGAATGTTGGCCTTTATTTCAAAGGGAATGGAGTATAAAAATAGGGAAGTCTTGCTCAAACCAGTTAGACCACATCGAGAATAATGTGAACAATTTTGGTCCCCTTATCTAAGGAAAGAGATACTGGCATTGGGGGCAGTCCAGAGAAGGTTCACAAGGTTGATCCTGGGTTTGGAGGGATTTTCTTATGAGGAGAGGTTGAGTAGGTTGGGCCTGTACTCTTTGGAGTTTAGAAGAGTGAGAGGCGACTTTATTGAAATATCTAAGATTCTTAGGGGGCTTGACAGGGTAGATGCTAAGAGGTTGTTTCCCCTTATGGCAGAGTCTAGGACCAGAGGACATAATCTCAGAGTAAGGGGGCGCTTGTTTACAACGGAGATGAGGAGGAATTTCTTCTCTCAGAGGGTAGTTAATCTGTAGAATTCTTTACCGCAGAGGCCGTAGAAGCTGGGTCATTAAGTATATTCAAGGCGGAGATAGAGAGATTTTTAATCAGTCAGGGAATCAAGGGTTATGGGGAAAAGGCAGGATCAAGGAGATGAGGGTTATCAGATCAGCCATGATCTCATTGAATGGTGGAGCAGACTTGATGGGCCAAATGGCCTACTTCTGCTCCAAAGTCATATGGCCTTATGGAGTGGACTGGCATTTGGAGGCCTACAATTTGCCTCAGTATCCCTAGGCTAGGAAGGTTTCAAATAAAATTTCTGTAGATAGGGTCCTTGCTCCTGATCGCTAAGCAGTGACCTCTGCTGGAATGTAATGGCATGGATGTTGGCTTGATCTTGTGCCCTTTGCTGTCAGATAGCCAGTTGATGCTCACTAGTTAGGTACCCAGCTGAAGACTGGATAAGATGCAGGAAGGCTACAGTTCCCTCTGGAACCTTAACTTGCAACAGGGTATAAATATGCCTGATCTCTTTTGCGTTTATTCAGCAGTGCCTCGGTTAACAGCAAGGCAATTCCTTATAGGATTCAGATGAGCTTTGGTTTAAAATGATTAAGCGTCAAAAAGGTGCTCCAAAAATCTAAAGAACAGCCCCTGTCTAATTGGAAAATGTTTCATATCAAAGCCCTTTTCGCCCTTGAGCACAAGATCCCAGGTTAACACTTCTGTGTGGAAATAAGGGAACGCTGAACTGGCAGAGGTGATCGTCTTTCACATGAGACATTAAACTGAGGCACTGCTCAGATGAAAAGACCCCATGACACCTGCTGAAAGAAGTATAGGGGAGTCTCCCCAGTGTCATGGACAACATTTACCCCTCAATTAATAGCACTAAAATCAGATGGTCTGATCATTTCTTTCAATGCTGTTTGTGTGCATAAATTGACAGCTGCATTTCCATACATTGAAAAAGTGTCCACCCCTCTTTGGTTGTAAAGCAAATTGGAACATCCTCAGGCTGTGAATGCCAGACCGTTCCTTCTTTCGGTGAGTTTGTGTCCCGTTGAAGATCAGGGACTCGGATGAATGGTAGCAACATAGCTGCTGTGATCCACCAGCTTAGCACAGCTTGAGCATCGAACCAGACTTTTCAGTGCAAATCTTCAGCAGTTTGCTGTTAGTGACACTAGCACTGGCTGAGACTCCCCGTTTGGAAATGTGAGAGGTTCAACTCAAACGTGAATTTTTGAAGCTGCGAATATCCGTCTTATTCTGGCCAACGTTGTGGATTGCTCGAGTGTGAATCATTTCAAATTTACACTGCAGCGCTGCTGCATGGATCCACTTCTTCAATCTGTCACAGATACAAGGGGCCAAACACATCAAAGAACTCCTGAACAGACTTAAAACTGCACGCCAAAGATTCCATAAAAGTTACTGTAGAAAGGGAGATTTTTTTTTTTAAAAAGAGCCACGGAACATGACCTGAATTTTGCGCTTGATCAGTGGCCCCGAAGCTGCCACAATTTCCGCTTCTGGCCATGAATTAAGGACCGTCCAGAGTGAAAAGCGTTCGGACATTGGCGATGCGCTGGCACCAGGGGTGGGAGTGTAGCCAGCGCTGGGTCCAATGGGGACCCAGTGGGGCATTTAAAAACAGCAGAGGGCAGCTCCCTAAAGGCTGCCAGGAGGTTTTGAGGAGACTCAGGGGAGTTGTTGTGGAGAAACTTTTGAAATCTGCAGGAGTTATGGCCTCAGCACCCGCTGGACACACAAGGCAGGAGGACATTGCCAGTGGGCACTCTGCCCCCAGTTCTCAGGCAGGTGTCTATGCACTTTAGTGGAGGCAGTGAGTGCCAGGCAGGACATTCTGATGCCACAAGATGGCAAGAGGAAGCCACCAGACCAGATAAAGAAGGTCTGGTCAGAGGTGGCAGCCCTCATCAGTACCATTCGAACTCTCCAACTCTAACTCAGAGCTTTGGAGGGTTCCAGACACAGGGGAATTGAGCATTGGAAGTGCAAACTTCCCAGGCAATTCCCGCGTAGTTGGTGCATGTGGAATTCCAAGGAGACCCCAGCACATCTTGTGGGGTACCTCTGGGATATGACCATTCAGAGATCAGAATTTTCTGATTATTATCACAGTCATGTTTGTGGAACCTTGCTATGCGCAGATTGGCTGCCATGTTTTCCTACATTACAACAGTGACTGCATTTTTAAAGTACTTAATTGGCTGTCAAGTGCTTTGTTATGTTCAAAGGTTGTGGAAAGCACAATATAAATGCAAGTCTTTCTTTCTGACTTCCTGAAGTGTCCTCAAAACAATCGGACTACACAAAATCTTTTTCACCTTCCTGTGAGGTACTAAGACTTGGCTAATGGCGGAAGTTACAGAAAAAAATACTTCCATTATTAAAAACATCACAAGATATTCAGAATCAGTTGTTAAAGAGAACTATCCCATTCCTATCTAGTCGTGAAAGTATATGTTATTTTGTTAATCATTCTGTGAAGAATGAGATTTAATGTGCCCCCATCCCAAGTTCCATCAGCAACTTCTCATTGTGTTGCTCAGGCTAATGGCTTCTGGATTCAAACTTCTCCCACTGAGGACATATAGAATTCATTGAATTCTCGGTCTACAGCCCTGTTTCAAGATGGAGTCCCAAAGCCAAAAGAGGGGGTTAATTTTTATTACTGGATATAAAATCAGAAACATAACAAAGTTTGCTGACTTTGAGAAAAAGAAGCCAAACTTTGGGGTGAGGTGATGGACTTTGAAGCCAAGGTTCTGATGACTATCTGAAAGTCTGCCAGTTGCAAATGTTAGAAGAGAAATGAATGTGGAGCGTCTCAAATGCAGTTTCTAGTGGGTGTAAATATATGAAGCAGAAATTTGCCCATGGTTTGAGACCAAATTGATTATTTTACTCAGCAAGGCCACAGAACGATTGGTGTGGGAGACCAGAATAACTCATGCTGACAGAATAGGTAACAATTTTCTGAGGGGGCGCTGAAAACACTGTTGGAGCTGACTGCCTCCCTCAGGAGTTTGAGTGGTTTTACTGGGTATAATTTGTCTTGCGTAGACTGGAGAGATAGTGTAGGTGACGCACTTGGTGATGTTTCTAAGACGGTATGGAAATGTAAATCCTACTTGTTAAAAAAAAGGCTCAATAAACCGAATGGTGTTTTCTCACTTAATACTCATACGGAGTAACTGGAACACGTAACATGGGGAAGATTTTTCGGGTTGGCAGGCGGGGGAGTGGTGTGTGGGGCCCACTCGCCAATGTGTAGAATGACGCGCGGTGACTTTGGGCAGGTGTCCCGATAACAATGCGCGTCATTTAGATTTTCAGCTCGGCGGGGGGCACACAGCTGACTTGGCTGCTCGCCCGCCGACCTGTCAAAGGCCTTTTAAGACCATTGAGAAAGTAACTCAAGTAGTTAAGAATGCCACCTATCCAACCTTAAGGTTGTCGGGCAAGCGAAGAGCCCAGGCGGCCTTCACAGTTTTCCCGAAACCTCGTCCACGGGCGGGATGAGGTTTCATGGAGGGTTTATTAATTAAATGAAAAAATTTCAAACATTTGATAAACATATCCCAGCTCATGTGACGCTGTCACATGAGGGGACATGTCTAAATAATTTTTCTCTGTCTTTAATACAAACTTTCATTCCGATCTTAACCTCTCCGAGGCAGCTCCGAGCCTCAGAGAGATTTCTGCGCCCCTTCACGCGCAAAACAGCGCAGGCCCCGACTCCCACCTCCCCCCTCCCCCCCACGACTCCCCCGCCCCCCCACCCCGCCTGCTCAGAGAGCGCTCAGCGCTTCCGGGCGTGCGTCACGCTGGGCAGGCCTTAATTGGCCAGCCCATGTAAAATGGCGGCACGGCCCTGATCGGGGGTGCCGATTGGGTCAGCCCCTGCCCCCACCCCCGCCCCCACACAACAACACCCCCCCCCCCACAACGGGGGGACATTTCTGCCCATAGGCTGAAACTTCCGCGTGATACTGAGGGAGTGCTGCACAGAGATGCCATCTTTCAGATGAGACGTTTAACCAAGCTCTCTCGGGCGGATGAAAAGAACCCCATGGCATTTTTCGAAAAATAGCTGGGAGTATTCCCTGGTGACCTGGCCATTATTTATCCCCCAACCAGGATCACTTAAAAACACAGGTTATCTGATCACTAGCTCATCGCTGCTTGTGGGCCCTTGCTGTTAGCAAATTGGCTGCCACATTTCTGATATTACAACAGTGAGTACACTTAAAAGGGTAATTTCCTGACTGTAAAATATTTTGTGGTGTCTTGCAGTTGCGAAATATGCTATACAAACGCAAGAAGAAAGTTCTTCCTTCCTTTAGAGGAAGTCAACTTTCTATCTCACCTTGGACGTTCTCAGCCAGGGTCCTTGGCCCTCTAGGGGGTCGATGAGAAAATTGCAAGGGGTCTGCAGGGGCGGGATTTTGAGGTCATGGGGCGGGCGCAGTGGGTGGGCCCGGGTGTAGGCCAGAAACAGCCCGCCGCCCGCAATCGGCCCCCGGCCGCAATTTCACAACGGCGGGCCAATTAAGGCCTACGCAGAGTGAAACACGCTTCCTCACTGGCCAGGAAGGGGCAGGCGAGTGCGGGGGCTTGTCGGCCGCCGGGTCCCACAGCGACCCCAACGGCTGGTTTAAAATCGGCCCTGGAAGGCTGCCACAGAAGGAAGTGTGTTCAGCGTTCGAGTGCGGCTGGACACAGCAGGCAGGAGGTCAGGTTGGCAGCAGTGGTGAGCAACCACGACCTGGTGCGGCACACCTGGGTGCAGTGTCAGAACAGAAGCGCCTCAATGACCTGCTGCACTTAGGAAGGGCAAGTACCATGTTAGCATGGATCAGTGTGCAGGAATCTTAAGGTGCGGCCGACCCCCATGGACCTCAGGGGTGCTAGAGTCTGAGTGCCAACTGGCATTGACGCTGGATCTGGCCAAGGGGATGAGCCCTGGCTGCTTGGACTGAGTGACTTGCGGCTCGAGGGTCACAACTTGGATGTGCCCTGGGAGGCGTTCCTCAGCTGGGGTTGTCCAGGCTGCAATGGCGCTGCAGGTAGAGAGTGGACTAATCAATGCTCCTCTGTCCTTTCAGGAAAAGAGGAGCCATAAGCAAGCAGAGGGGGCACGTACAGGCAAAGGGCAGCCCAACTTCCTGCTGCTCAGTAGCTCGAGCAAGAATCCCTGGAGCTCGAGAGCCGGCACACTCCACATGCAACCAGGTGTGGAGAGGCATACGCTCTGCAGACTCCAAAGGGCCACCCCTGATGCTGGAGGACCACCAAGCTTCTATTGCACCTGCGTCACACCCGCTCTTTGAACCAGGCACCAGCAAAGAAACCAACAACTCGATGGGCATTAATTCAGCAGCTAGTATCTCGGTGCACGTCAGTAAGGGCACTTCACGCTCGCTTGAGGTGCAGGCAGAGGCAGAGTGTGCCCAGGGCACCGGCAGTCGGAGGACTGATGAGGATCAGAATGACTCAGTCAAAAGCTGCTGATGAGCCCCTGGACATTAGACAGCAAATGTGTGGAGATGTGTGGGACAATCTGGCAGAGACTCATGAGGGTCTGCATGCCATGGTCTCTTTTATGGAGGAGTCCATGTGGAGCATCAGCACTGCATTGACCCTCATGACCGAGCGCACTGCCTCCTCTAGTGAGAGAGTGGTAACTCTCATGCTGCTCCAGGGACAGAATCAGGGGTTCCTGAGGTTGTGCTCGGACCTGCAAGCCCTCACACAGGCAATGACCTCAGGTGGTCAATGCCAGTGTGGGAGATTGATGAGGCACCCTGTATTCCAGCCAGGTGCCCGTCCATCAATGGTGTGCAGGGACAACTTCACGTTGGCACACGAGCTGCTTGTTGTCTCTGCGGCTCCTCTCAGGGCGCTCTGGATGACGGCAGCAGCTCCTCCGCCCCTCTGCCAGTGACCATCACATCTGATGAGGCTGCAGCGACTGGGGGAATGCCAGCCATGGCACTGGCTGCTCCCTCCCAGGCGGGGCCAGCACAGGCTCCATTGGCCTGAGGACGACCGCCAAGGTCATCAAGGCCAACAAGACAGCAGATTCAGCAGGCTGCTTCCAATGCCAGTGCCAGCCAAGACATACCAAGACGTAGCACTCGCAAACGTAAGTTAAAGGCACCATGAGCACAAGAGGGACAGGTCACGGGTGATATGTTAATTTATCTATGCTGGCCTGGGAATGAAGACTAGAGAAGTTCATGTAAATGGTTCGGAATTGTCAAAATGAGATCAATTTTGTTTTTGTCGTCATGGCCTGAGGACACTTAACCTTTTTATTTTATTGGTGCTGGGAATGCCAGTGCGTAATGCTGGACATAGGTGGCTCTGAACTTAATTGCACAGGCACTGAGTGTTCTTTGTATTCAAAGGAAAGAGTCCTTTCAGACATCTGGGATGGAGGAGGCAGCCCTGGCATGCGATTGAAGCTGATCTTTGGTAGCTGAGTTGAAGGAGCTTTGAATCAAGGATCCCTGGTGTCCCTGCCTCTCTTGAGGTCTGCCTCCACGCCCTCAGTGTTCTCCTCTTCTGACTCACTACTGGACTCATCATCTGTGGCCTGTGCAGCTGTGTCAAGATCCCCCCTTGCCAGTGTCAGATTGTGGAGAGCGCAGCGTTCAACAACTATCAGTGGCATCCACTCTGGGGAGCATTGTAGCACTGCTTGAATGGCCCAGGCATTGAAAGCGCATCTTGGGAAGACCTATGGTCCTCTCTACCACAGCCTTTGTGGAGGCATGGCTCCTATTGTAACACTTCTCTGCCTCTGTTCTTGGCTGGCAGAGAGGCATCATGAGCCACCTCTTCAATTGATAGGCCTTGTCACTCAGCAACCATCCATCCAGATGGACTGGAGCCGTGAAAAGCCTCGGCACTTGGGAGTGTCTGAGGGTGTGAACATCATGGGAGCTGCCTGGGTACCTTGCACAGACTTGCAGAATCTGCATCCTGTGATCACACACTATCTGCACGTTCATGGAGTGGAATCCCTTCCTGTTGATGAAGGCTCCCGGCTGACCTGCTGGTGCCTTGATGGCCACATGTGTACAGTCTATTGCACCCTGGATACAGGAGAAGCCAGCAATGGCTGCGAAGCCTCTGGCTCACTCAGCCTGGTTGGCCTCGTCCGTAAAGAATAAAGTCAGTACCTGCCTGAACAGAGCTTCTGTCACCAGTTTGACGTAACTATGGACAGCTGATTGGGAGACAGATCCCCCACTGACCCCTGGTAAGAGCCAGAGGCATAGAAGCTGAGGGTCGCTGTGACCTTCAGAGCCGCTGGCATGGGGTGTCCACCCACACAGTCGGAGCTGATCTCAGGCCCAATTATCTAAAAAATGACGGTCACTATTTCCCTTAAGAGGTGGAGCCTCCTTCGGCACTGCACCTCGGATATATTGAGGTAGCTGCATCATCACCTATAAACCCTGGCAGCAGGATAGTGGCATCTTCTGTCGGCCCTTCTGCCTTGGACTACCTGCTGGCCCTGCGCCCCTTGTGCCTGCGCCTCTCCTCCCACAGGTCACTCCCCTGGAAGCTGCGTTGAGTCATTTGGCCTCCTCTCCTTTCTGCCCCTCTCTTGGTCCTCAGAGGAGGTGCCACCAGCTGAGATCATAATCCCCATAACCAAGGTAACAGAAGGCTGTCTGATACCTGGAAGGGTCCACATAGTCTGAAACCTCCAGAGGCCTTGCAGTTACCAATGAGTCCTGAAATGAAGTCTGGAAATGTTAAGAATGAAGCCCCAATCAGAGAATAAGCTGCCAAGTCTCAATAAGCAACCAGCTGCAAACTATCTCCAAAACTCCTCACTACTCACACTGGCAATGCTGCTGACCCTTTTCATCCCACCCTTGAATGAAGCTTTTGAAAATGTTGGCTGGCCGCCTGTGTGTCGAGTGCAAAGTCACACAGGCAACAAATAAAATCACCGTCCATTGGACTATTAATGTCCTTAAGTGGCCTGTTAATTAATGGTGCGTGTGACTCCGGCACCCACTCACGCTCGCTGAGTGAAATATCGCGTGAGTGTGAGATGACGGGGGGCACTCATCCGACATCATCGGGCGCTATTTTACACCCAATCAGGTTGGGCGACGCCCGCCCATGGGACCTAAAAGTCTGCCCCCAGTGTCTAGACAAAATTAATACTTCTTTTTCCCTAATGAAATGTGGCAGTAGTACAATCAGGTGAGGAGGGGTAGAATGGCTCCCTTCTTTTCCCACTCCCCATTTGAACGCAACAGGTCTTTTCAAAAAGGATAAGTTTGCCAATTCAGTGAGTGTTTAACTATTTATGTGCTGTGACTGTAAAAAACACATACAGACAGGTTTCCTTGTAAGTTTTTAAAAAGAAAAGAAAAAAGTATTTATTGTGCTTAACACCAGGTCTAAATAAAAATAATATAAATGTTCCGACCCTCTCATACACACATGCGCGCAGGCACACACACATGCATGCACACACGCACGCAGACACACACTCATATGTTACAAAGTAGGAGGATAGATTAAGTAGATTTTAAAATCCAATAAAAGTTAATGATACCCGGATCTTGTAGGTTGATGATTTGAGTGGTCTCAGGCTGAGCTCAATGGTCCTTCGGCATCAAGACAATTTAAAGATGTTGATGACCAATTTATATCTTTTCTTCTGGAGTCATTAGCTGCTGGGTTGATTCTTAAAACATTTCCCAAGGCATGTGGATGGTCAAAACAACAAGCAGGGGTCCAGCTTGCCGGTTGGATGGAGCGAGTGCGAGAGAGAGAGAGAGAGAGAGACAGAGAGCAATTAAAACGTCTACATCCAAAACACTGTTTGTCCTGTATTCCCAACATCAAATTTTTTGCACATGTGCAGTACGTACCTGTGCTTGTGGGCTTTCAATGATGACTCGCTACCACAGAATCACCGACCCAAACCCAACCCACAACCTCACAGACCCAGACCCCACCCACCCAGTTCTAAATGGTTCACCAGTACCACCACAGCAACACCCCCCCCCAACCCCCAACAATTCTGCTCGGATGCCAAAGTGTTGTTTAATTCATTCCCCGAGAGTTCGTCACCCTGGTGCAGATATTGCAGAGGGCTGGAGGAGATTACAGAGATAGGGAGGGGGCCAGGCCATGGAGGGATTTGAAAACAAGGGTGAGAATTTTGAAAGTGAAGCATTGCTTGGTCAGACAATGCAGGTCAGCGAGCACAGTAGTGGTAGGGGAATGGGACTTGGCGCAAATGAGGACACAGACAGCAGAGCTTAGGATGACATCAAGGTTATGGAGGTTAGAGTGTGGGAAGCCAGTCAAGGTTGTGGAAGGGGCCCTGAGAAGCAAAAAGGTCAGGATTCACTGTTGTCCCTGAAGTGGCAGTACTTGATGGCGACATTATGCTGTGGGATGTTGTCACAGGGACATGCTACACAATGATCTAAGATTCCTCTCTTTGCTGTGTTAGCCATTAAACATGATAACATCTATGCTAAGCTAGTGCAGAAAAGCATTTCAGACCATCATGTCAAGTATTGCATGCTAATATCCCACTCCATAATTTCAAGGTCCCAAAACTGTAAAGTGTTCTGTTGCCAATCTATTTTGTAATACCAAAAAGTAATTACAAACAGTTCAGGTCCATGGAGATAATTCTTTTGAAATATTATTTTTATATTCCTATTTGCAATTGGTTTTCCAGCTTTGACTGTAGTGAAATGTTGTTCCGACTTCACTACCTTTCGTTTCCTCCTTTAGGATCCGTTACCTCAAACTAAAGTTCTTTCCTGAATGGAAAATTAAAGTTTTTTAAAAAGTCCTGCTCACAAATTAAGTGACTACTTTTTAACGCATTTTATCTGCGCCGGGTAATGATTGACGTCCTTAGTCAGTGAAAAAGGAATGAGACATTTAACTCCTGTTCACTGACGTCAGGTTTATGACCCTGGGCAATTCTGAACAGCAGTGAATCATCAGTAATGCACAGCTTCATATGGGTAGAGAGGAAAGGGAAAACAGGCACTAATTTGTATATAGTACATGCCTGTTAATGAGGGCCCAATAATATTGAACAGTTCTTACACCATTTCTTATCCCTGCCTCTGCCACTAGTGCAGTGTGGCTGCAGTGTAAACCATTTATAAGATGCATCACACCAATTTCCTAAAGCTTCTTTGACAGCGTCTTCGAAACCCACGACCTCTATTACCTAGAAGAACAAGGGCAGCAGACACATGGGCACCTGCATGTTCCCCTCCAAGTCACACATCATCCTGACTTGGAACTATATCGCCGTTCCTTCGCGGATGTTAGGTCAAAATCTTGGAACTCCCTTCCTAACAGCACTGTGGATGTACGTACGCCACATGGACTGAAGCAGTTCAAGAAGACGGCTCACCACCACCTCCTCAAGGGCAATTAGGGACGGGCAATTAATGCTGGCCTCATCAGTGATACCCACATCCCAGGAACAAATAAAATAAACCTCTGCTTTGAATATATTATTGCGTGTTTTCATGCACCCCAATTGTCTAAGGCAAAGCCCAATCCAATATGTCAGGCAGTGTATTCCAGCTCGTAACTACGTTGTGTCCTCTTTATCTATCCCTCTATACCTGATGTCTTATTCATAAATGAGCTGCCTGATGCAATATGCAACTTAAAACAACATCAATCTGCATCTATGTATTGCCTTTAATGTAGAAAATTGCTTCACAAATGCTAAAGAAACAGGCGCCAAGCCATTGAGGCAGAGATTTCAGGGGGATCAAGTGTTAATTCAAAAAGACAGGTTTAGGGAAGGTTTTTAAAAGAAAGAGAGAAGTGGAGAAATGTTAAGGGTTAGAGGGGGATTTCCAGAGAGAAGGGTTGAGGCAGTTGAAGTTTCTGTGCAAACGATAAGTAAAGAGCAAGTAATGCACCAGAGGGCTATTTTAGGACCGGGTGGCCATAGTTAGAAAGTGCTGGAAATGCTCAGCAAGTCAGGTAGCATCTGTGGAGAGAAACAGAAGGGAGAGTTTGGGCAGCACCGGGCGAGGGTGGGCATGCAAACGATCGCCACCCACTATTGGCTGCGCGCCGCCATTTTACGTGGGCCGGCCAATTAAGGCCCGCCCAGCGTGACGCACACCTGGAACCACGGGGCACTCCCTGTGCGGGCGGGGGGAGTAGGCTGAATCGGGGCCTGCGCTGTTTTGCGCATGCACACAAAAGAGGGCTGGAATCTCCCTGAGGCACAGAGCTGCCTCAGGGAGATTAGCGTGATTTTTAAAAAATTTTAATAAAGGAAAAAAAAATTTAAAGGCATGTCCACTCATGTGACACTGCCCGTGGATGAGGTTCCATGAAAAATGCAAAGACCGCCTGGGCTCTTCGCCTGCCCGACAGTCGACTCCGGCGCACACCCGTCGAACTGAAGGTCTGAATGACGCGTGGTGACATCGGGGCGCATGCCCAAAGTCACCGCGCATCATTTTACGCGTCAGCAAGCAGGGCCCGCCGCCCCCCCACCGCGACCACCCCCCTCCCCCCCACCCCCCACTCGCTGACCCGACAATTCTGCCCAGAATTAACGTTTCGGGTCAATGACCATTTTGATAAAAGGTCATCGACCTGAAATGTTAACTCTATTTCTGAAGGGAATCGGCCATCCTTACCTGGACTGTCCTACACGTGACTCCAGGCCAATATGGTTAAATCTTAACTGCTGCCTGAAATGGTCAAGCAAGACATTCAGTTCAAGGAAAACTAGCGATGGGGGCAACAAATGTTGGCTCTGCTAGTGACATCCTCATCCCATGAAAGAAAATGAAAAAAGACCCACTGAATTAAGTGCCACTCATTAACTGTCCATTTAAGGACCTTAATCAGCAGTGGGACAGAAAGGCCACTTAACCAGAGCGAAGGTGGGAAGGTGGCAGGGTCCTCACCTGCCACCCTTTCACCATATTAAATGTCCATCAAACCATCGTCATCATGCCATCAAACCCGCAATGGCAGAGGGCATTAAATTTCATCCAGTGTCACCCGTATGTTACTTCAGTTTGATCACAGGAGTCTGCTCATAGCTTCAGCAAAAGCACACCTCGATGAAGGGGAATAAAATCCGTGGCGCAAACTAACTTCCCCTTGGGCAATAAATGTAGGTGGAATATTCAAATGGGGATGACATTCCAGGCTAATGGGTCCTGTTCCCATCTGATGTCTGCACTCGTAAATTTTCCATCAGGTTAATTGAATAATGGATAAATCAGAAACAAAAACAGAATTACCTGGAAAAACTCAGCAGGTCTGGCAGCATTGGCGGAGAAGAAGAGTTGACCTTTCGAATCTGTTGAAGGGTCATGAGGACTCGAAACGTCAACTCTTTTCTTCTCCGCCGATGCTGCCAGACCTGCTGAGTTTTTCCAGGTAATTCTGTTTTTGTTTTGGATTTCCAGCATCCGCAGTGTTTTGTTTTTATCGATGGATGAATCAGGGTGACCCTTACACAAGGAAACTGTGGCCAAATGGAGAGCCCACTAAAGTTCACTTCTTAACATCAACAGATGCTGCCAGGCTTGCTGAGTTTTTTCAGCATGTTCTGGGTCTACATGTGACTCCAGACCCACAGCAGTGTGGCTGACACTTAAATGCCCTCTGAAATGGCCTAGCAAGCCACTCAGTTCTCAAGGGCAATTAGGGATGAGCAATAAATGCTGGCCTAGCTAGTGACACCCACATCCCATGATTGAATTAAAAAAAAGCTTGGAGTTTGTTTCCAGGATATTATACATTTGGATCCAGGAAATTACTCATTTTTCGATCTTTGGAAGACATACAATGAACTGTTTGAGCTCTGGTCCCATTAAACCCTCCATTGTGTTATCTGTAGTTATATGGGTACGGCAGGATAGTGGTGATGAACTGGGCTAGTAATCCAGAGGCCTGGACTAATAATCTGAGTAGACATGAGCAAAATTCCTGCCATGACCACTGAAGAATTTAATTTCAGTTAATTAAATAAATCTGGAGTAAAAAGCCACTGTTATTAATGGTGGACTTGAAACTACCAAGTTGTCACAAAAAATCTATCCAGTTCACGAATTTCCTTTAGGGAAGAAAATCTGCCAACCTTACCTGGTCTGGTCTATATGTGACTCGAGACCCACAGCAATGGGGTTGACTCTGAACTGCCCTCTGAAAGGGCCTAGCAAGCCACTCGGTTGTACCAAAATTGCTATGATTGACTGCAGTGATTCAAGAAGGCAGCTCACCACCACCATCTTCTGGAGTGCAGTTAGAGATGGACAGTAAAGGCTGGCTATACCAGTGTTGCCCACCTCCCAAGAATGAATTAAAAAAATACATTACTGTATCTGTAACTTCCTTAATTCTATGCACTGTGTTTTAAATTAAGAAATCGATGGGAATTGTTATGATCTATAGCGTAAGACACCAGGTAGAAAAGAAAACAAGATGATGACAAACTTGGGTTTGAAACAGCCGTAGATTGTAGGATAGAAGGAAGAATTTGGCGGTTAAAATGGTCCCAGTTCTGGGGCACTGGGAAGGTAAGACCCACCTTTTCATATATTTATGACCCACTGTAGGTGGTACGATTTGGTGCTAGCTGTGTCTCAGCGAATAGCACTCTCACCTCAGAGTCATAGAGCATAAAATCTCAGCTGGCACTCCAATGTAGTACAGAGGGAACTTGGCACTGTTGGAAATGTTGTCTTTCAGTTGAGGCTTTCAACCAAGGCCCCTTCTACTGTCTTGGGTGGAGATAAAAGACCCCATGACACTATTGCGAAGAAGAGCCAACATCTATCTCTCAACTCTGAAGATGAGTCATACAGGCTTGAAACGTTAACTCTGTTTCTCTCTCCACAGATGCTGCCAGACCTGCCGAGTTTTTCCAGCATTTTCTGTTTTTATTTCAGATTTCCAGCATCTGCAGTATTTTGCTTTTATCTATCTCTCAACTATCACCACTGAAAACTAATGATGTAGTCATTATCACATTGCTGTGACTAGCCCTTAACTAATGAGTGACCACAGCCCCAGCTTCAGTGAAGAATGTCAGATGTCACTTCTGTTGCCAAAGCAAGGAGAGCCACCAGAGTTGATGTCTACCCGGACCTTCAGGAACCAATGTAAACACGGCTGTGGTCTGCTTTATGGCTTAGGTGCTCAGCCCCCATTTTAAGGACAGGTTGTTGTTCCCCAATAAGTGGGTGGGCTGGAAAGACCTCCTTCAACCATTGTGGACAATCCAGAGGCACAAGGGTCAACCCACACGTTTGACATGCGTGTGAAAACCCACACCACAATATTAAATATAACGATGGATTCACAGCGCCAGAAATGGCAGGGAGCTCAATTTGGTTCTGTGATATAAAGGGAGCATTAGATGTGATCCTGCAAGTTACCCTCAGCGATATTAGTGAATGAACACTAACCGCATTAATGGCATTCATTTCTCATTCCACACTACATCATCCAACCGCATCAGCATATCCCTCTTTTCTTTTCTGCCTCATGTGTTTGTCTAGCCCCCTTTTCAATGTATCTATGCTATTCTCCTCAATGAGGTAGCAAGTTCCACATTTTAACTCTCTGGGTAAAGCTGGGTCAAATCCCTGGAACTCCCCTCCTAACAGCACTGTGGTTGTACCTACATCTCAGGGTCTGCAGCGCTTCAAGAAGGCAGCTCAATGCCAGCTTCTCAAGGGAAACTTGGGGCAGAATTTTTCACGGAGCGGGCAGATGCGCACCTGACCCACTCGAGCGTAAAATGACTGAGATATGTCAGTCGGCGAGCATGCACGGGAGTGGGAGCTGAGCCTGCCATTAACTAACAGGCCAGTTAAGGCCCTTGACAAACCAATTGATGGCAAGTTAACGTTGCCCGTGCGGTTTTTCACTCATAGCACAAGCAGGCGGGAAGGCCGCAATTTGCAAAACCTCATCCACGGGCGGGATAAGAAGGGTCAGCAGCATTGCCAATGTGCGTAGTGGGGAGTGTTGGAGATAACTTGCTGCAGGTGGCTTATTGAGGCTTGGCAGCTTAATCTCTGTTCGGGGCTCCATTCTTAGCATTTCCAGGCTTCATTTCAGGGCTCATGGGTATCTTCCAGGCCCCCGGAGGATTCGGACCGTGTGGACCCTTCCAGGCCTCAGACAGACTTCCCTTAACCTGGGAATGGGGATTGTGGTCCCCGCAGGAGGCACCTCCTCTGAGGAGGAAGAGAGGGGCAGAAGGGAGAGGAGATGAGGCGTCCCAGTGCAGCTTCCAGGGGAGCAACCTGTGGGAGGAGAGACACAGGCCCAAGGGGTGCAGGGCCAGCAGGAAGTCCAAGATGGAAGGGGCTGCAGTAGGCGCCGATATCCTGCTGCCTGGGTTTACAGGTGACGATGCAGCTACCTCAATATGTCTGAGGTGCAATGCCGAAGGAGGCTTCACCTCTCAAGGGAGACCATGGCCTCCATCTGTCAGATGATTGGGCCTGAGATCAGCTCCGACTGTGTGGGTGGACACCCCATGCCAGTGGCTCTGAAGGTCACAGTGGCCCTCAACTTCTATGCCTCCGGCTCTTTCCAGGAGTCACTGGGGAATCTGTGTGGAGTCTCCCCATCAGCTGTCCACTGTTGTGTCAAGCTGGTGACAGAAGCTCTGTTCAGGTCGGTATTGACTTTCATTCATTACTGTATGGACGAGGCCAGCCAGGCTGAGAGAGCCAGAGGCTTTGCCGCAATTGCTGGCTCCCCCGTATCCAGGGTGCAATCAACTGCACACATGTGGCCATCAAGGCGCCAGTGGGTCAGCCGGGTGCCTTCGTCAACAGAAAGGGCTTCCACTCCATGAACGTGCAGATAGTGTGTGATCACAGGATGCAGATTCTGCAAGTGTGTGCAAGGTACCCAGGCAGCTCCCATGATGCTTACATCCTGAGACACTCCCAGGTGCCGAGGCTCTTCAGTGCTCCAACCCGACTGAATGGATGGCTGCTGGGTGACAAGGGGCTATCCCCTCAGAAGGTGGCTCAGGACACCTCTTCGTCACCCAAGAACAGAGGCCGAGCAGCGGTACAACAGGAGCCACGCCTCCACAAGGGCACTTCCGATGTTCAGGAGGCACACTTCAAAACCCTACAGAGCAGGCGTCATTGCATGTGGTTGCATGCTGCTATCTCCACAACCTGGCACTGGCAAGGGGGGACCCGCTGGAGGAAGAGGATCTTGACACAGCTCCACAGGCCACAGAGGATGAATCCAGTAGTGATTCAGAAGAGGAGCGCAGTGAGGAGAATGCTGAAGGCATGGAGGCAGACCTCGGTAACCTCCAGGGAGGCAGGGACACTGGGGACACCTTGATCCAACGCTCCTTCAGCTAAGCTGCCAAATAAGAACCACCACCTCATGCCAGGGCTGCTGCCTCCATCCTGGATAAAAGATGACCCTTTCCTTGGCCCCTAAGATACACTCAGTTTCGAACCACCCACATCCAGCATTACATACTGGCCTACCCTGCATCTACAAAAGAAATTAAGCATACTCAGACCAATAACACAGAAGCAAATATTGTTTAATGTTGGAACTCACATATTCTTGAAGAGAACAATATCCGGTGCTGGTAGTCACACCATAAAAAAAGGAAAACAAAATGGGGGAACAAAAGTTCACCTGTAACCAGTCCCTCTTGTGCTTAAGGCGCTTTAAAATTACGATTCTGTGTGTTACATCTCGGTGCTCCCCCCTCGCTGGCAGCAGCATTGGAGACAGCCTGCTGGCTCTGCTGTCCTGCTGGCTTTGATGATCTTGGTGGTCGTCCTCTGACCAGTGGAGCCTGTGCTGGCCCCGCCTGGGAGGGAGCAGCCAGTGCCACGACTGGCATCTCCCCAGTCACTGCTGCCTCATCATATGCCGTGGTCACTGGCAGAGGGGCGGAGCAGCTGCTGCCATCATCCAGAGCGCCCTGAGAGGAGCCCGCAGAGACAACAGGCACCTCGTGCACCAACGTGAGGTCACTGTGGACCTCCCTGCTCACCAGTGATGGGCAGGCACCTAGCTTGGATACTGGCTGCCTCATCCTTCTCACACACGACACTGATCAGCTGAGGTCAGTGCCTGTGTCGGGACTTGCAGGTCCGAGTGCAACCCCAGGAACCCCTGATTCGGTCCCTGGAGCAGCCTCTCAATGAGAGTCGCCACTCTTTCAATGGAGGAGGCAGTGCCCTCGGCCATGAGGGTCAATGCAGTGCTCACCCTCCGCATGGACTCCTCCATAACAGAGACCATGGCACGCATTCCCTCTTGGATCTCCGCCAGATCCTCCCACAGATCCCACTGGACATCCAGCATCTGCTGCCTAATGAATGACTCCAGAGGCTCATCATCTGCTTTTGACTTAGCATCATCCTGGTCCCCATTAGTCCTCCAACTGCCAGCGCCCTGGGCACTCTCTGCCATCGCCTGCAGCTCAAGCGAGTGTGAAGTGCCCTCACCAAATGTGCACCGAGATACTAGCCGCTGGACTAATGCCCACTGAGCTGCTGGCATCTTTGCTGATGCCTGGTTCAGAGATCGGGTGTGATGAAGGTGTTTGGGGAGCATGGCGGTCCTCCGGTGCCAGGTGGGCCCTTCGGGGTCTGGAGAGCGAAGGGAGAATAAGGACATGTCATTAGTTAAAGTCATTGCACTGTCACTGTGCACACCAGGCATCCGGGTGAGACAATGGAGATCTGCATCATGGTGCCATCGTCTTTCAATGATCAATGGGGACTCCAGATTTGAGGCTCACATCAATGAAGAGAGTGCACTAGAATGGTTACACAATCCAAAATTCTCACCTCAGCGCACTGCGCTTTTACCTTCGTCTGAAACCCCAGCCTCACCACGGCCGCTTGACCGAGGTGCATGGCACCTCTCAAGTTCCAAGGCCTCCTGCTCGTATCTGGAGAGGATGGGGAGGTGTGGCATTCCCCGCCAGTCCGTGACCTCTCAGCATTGTTATGGGATGTCTTCTCCTGAAAGGACAGAGGAGCATTGATTAGTCCACTCTCTACCTGCAGCACCATTGCAGCCTGGACAACCCCAGCTGAGGAGCACCTCACAGGGCACATCCGAGTCGTGGCCCTCGAGCCGCAAAGCACTCAGTCCAAGCAGCCAGGGCTCACCCCCTTGGCCAGCTCCGGCTTCATTGACGGTTGGCACTCAAACTCTAACGCCCCTGAGCTCCACGGGGTGAACGGCCAGTTCAAAACAATTCAACACACGGACACACGCCAACACTGTACTCATCCTTCCTGAGCGCAGCAGATCATTGAAGCGCTTTTGGCACTGGACCCAGGTGTGCCACACCATGTCGTGGCTGCTCAACCGGGCTGCCACCTCCTCCCGTGCCCTCTTTGTGAAGTGCGGTGGACCCCACCTCCAAACTCTGGGGACAAGGGTGTCCTGTCTGGCAGCCACCTCCTCCAGGAGGGCAGCGAGGGACTCTTCGGAAAAACAGGGGGCCGAGTGGCCACCCAACCTGCCCTCCCGCCTGGCGTTTGCTGCTGCACTCGAGTCCATCTTAATAACGGCAGATAGGCATCCTTCCCTGGCAGCCTTTCTGGGCCGTTTTTAAACCTGCTGCTGAGTTGCCATTGGGTCTGGCAGCCAACAGGCCCCCTGCCCCTTCCCAGCCAGCGCAGAGCCACGGTTCATGCCCGCCAATGTGAAATCACGGTTGGGCCCCGATCACAGGCAACGGTCGGCTCCCCACCCACCCCCCCCGCCCCCCCACCCACCCCAGCTGAGCCCACCTGACACGGGCAAAATTCTCCCCCAGGAATGGGTAACAAATGCTGGTCTAGCCAATGATACCCACATCCCACAAACGAACAATTTTTTGTAAAAAGCGGTCGAAACCCGGGAGTGGGATTTGAACCCTTGTCTTTGGAGAAGATCCCAATGTAAATGCTACGCTCGCCCTTCCCGAATTTCTAGGCTACGATAAGCTTAAAAAGGCTCAGGTAAGGCTCTGGTTTGCATCCAGTCGGTCCTATGACAAAGGAAAAGTTGGAACTTTCCCTTCCAAGCTTAACAATCTTCTTTTGGCAGGTAGCATTTGGCAGATAGGAAAGGTTTAGACTCACACGGCAGCCACATGTTAAAACCACAGTGGTTATGAATGAGAAGGCAGTGGAGGATGTTTCATGGGATCCAGACAAGCAGCCCACCTTGTCTGCCTTCTCCCAGTCTGCAGCCACAGTGGACTCTCATTTCTCAAAGGCACAGACCATTTTCAAGAAAAAGAAAGTGTGTGTTCTTAAAAAAAATTAAAACATCGAGACACTCTCTTATAATTATTGAGTGAGGGAGTGCACTGGTTCTAAGTGTGTTCTTTCCATTCAACCTCTTGTGGTCTAAAACTCTCCACCAAATTCAAAACAAAACTTGGGGGTTAACCACAGACCTTCATCTTTTCCAATAACAGTCAGACCCTCACAGATTGAGAAGGTTTTTATAAGAAATGAATCAAATTTGTAGGGCTTTTCTTGAAAATTGGTTTTTCAAATATGACAAAAACAAAAATTAAGGAAAAGTCACCCTGATTCAACAGAAAAGGGGAAATTAAAAAAACGCTAAAATCCACCTGACCTAGAAACTTTCACGTTGTCCATTACTTCCTGTTCATGGAGGTTTCAGTGAAGCCCTATTCATTGTGTTTTACTGTGTAGGGACACTTCATTTGTAGTCATTGTACACCTACTGTTGTACGTAACGGTTATGTTGAGGATATCGTCACTGTAGCAGCAAGTTACACCACGACCTTCACTAGCGTCAAGGACCCATTGACTGAAAAATCAATGAGGGTAGGAAGTTCTGCTCCAATCGTCTATGAGTGGAACTATATTTAGGAATTCTCACCAGTTGCAGGTAAGGTATTCAGTTTCTTTATGGGATGGAGTTGTGATGCTTAGCGTCAGCTTCTACTACAGCATAGCAAGCAAAAAACATGCTGTTTAGTGTGGTGCTAAGCCACAAAGACCACAGATATGACAGGTTTAATCCCTGGCCTGCGGCAAAGGAGCTTATCTCAATTGGGATGGCAGTAGGGATACTTCCATTGGCCCTTGAACCTCTGGATTAGGGTGAGGTGGAAAAGTGATTACCTGAGGTCATTCAAAACTCTGCTGCCCTATGTCTTAACTTCAGTAAGTCCAGTTCCCCTGTGCCTGCTGACCTATTTTGGTATCCAGTCAAGCAACATCTTTACTTTCAAATCCCTCCATGGCCCCCAGCCCCCCAACCTTCTGAAACTTCTGTGTCTTTGGCCTCTTGCACATCCCCAATTTTAATTAGTGCCTGCACCTTCAGTTGCCTAGGCCCTAAGCCCCGGAAGACCCTCCCTAAAGCTCTCTGCCTGTCTAGCTCACTTCCCTCCTTTAAAATGGCCCTTGAAACCTCCCTCTTTGACTAAGCTTTTGGTCACCTGATCTAATACCTCCTTATGTGGCTCAGTGTCATACAATTGGTTTATAATGCTACAGTGAAGCACCTTGGGATGTTTCATTACATTAAAAGTGCTGTATAAATATAAGTTGTTGTTGTTGTTGATTATTATTCTCTGTGTGTGGACATCTGGTGAGAAGAAGATCAGGTTCAGCTGTCCCCAATGTTTGAGTAACTCTCACTGTCCTGGTGCACCTGTAAACTGGCAACATGCCCCATAGCACAGAAATTTGGAATCTCCCTGAAATCTGGAACCCTCTCCTCCAAAAAGCTGTTGCGGCTAGATTAATCAAAAATTTCAAAACTGAGATTGATGGATTTTTGTTAGGTAGGCGCATTATTTACGAACATATGATTTAGGAGCAGGAGTAGGTCACTCAGCCCCTCGAGCCTGCTCTGCCATTCAATAAGATCATGGCTGATCTAATTGTAACCTCAACCTCACATTCCTGCCCATCCCCGATAACCTTTCACCCCTTGTTAATCAATAATCTATCTAGCTCCACCTTAAAAATATTCAAAGACGCTGCTTCCACTGCCTTTCAAGGAAGAGAGTTCCTCTGAGAGAAAAACTTTCTCCTCCTCTCTGTCTTAAATCAGTGATCCCTTATTTTTAAACAGTGACCCCTAGTTCTAGATTCTCCCACAAGAGGAAACACCTTTTCCACATCCACCCTGTCAAGACCCCTTAGGATCTTAAAGGTTTCAATCAAGCTAAGGAATATGGTACCAAGGCAGGTAAATGGAGTTAAGATACAAATTGGTGCAGACACGATGGGCCAAATGGCCTCCTTCTGCGCTGTAATAATTCTGCGATCTGTAATTGGCAGCTGGATAAAAAGACTGAGGGGCTGAATTCCCTACTCCTGTTCCTAAATGTCAGACCATCTGAAGACCTGTGTCACTTCAGTTTGATTTGCAGATGAGGAACAAAGAAGGAAACCTTCTTTTGGAGATGGAGGACATGACTAAGAGGTACTGAATAATTGCTTTGCATCTGCCTCTGTAAAAGAGATTGGAGTAGATAAGTGAGTATTGCAGTAGAGGACGAAAGTAGAGATATTGGGTAAGATGAAATTAGGTAGAAGGAAGGTGCTGAGTAGGCCAGAATTTTGCTTAGCTAACAAGCCACCAGGCCAAGAGCAGATACATCCAAGAATTGCATCCTGACAAATCTTTGAATGTGGCAGGGCAAGTTGATAGGATGGTTAAGAAAAGAATTGGGATACTTTGCTTTGTAAACAAGGGCATTAAATACAAAAACAAATCATTGGTTAGGCCTCCACTTTCTGGGTATCACATTTTCGTAAAGATGCCAAAGGTTTACCAGGGTGATGCCAGGGGTGAGGGTTTTCAGTGATGTGGAGAGATCGGAAAAGCTGGTATTGTTCTCCTTAGAGCAGAGAATGTTAAGAGGAGATCTGAGAGAGGTGCTCAAAACCACAGCAACCTGGTAACTTGACCTGAGCGCTGAGTCCTAGGCTTCAACCTTCCATGGAAAATCTGGACAATGCTCAGCCACTTGAGGACGGGCCAGGGAAGACTTGACCACTTGCTCCACAAGTGGAACATGATGAACAGTTCAAATGGCCATCCATTTCTATGAACATCCAAATTGCCTACCAACTGAACTTCTGCCCTGAGAGGTCCACTCCTGGTGGTATCTCAACCATTCACATTGCATCAGCTGAAGTCGTTGAAGTGATCGTTAACCTCAACATCAAATTATAACTGCTTCCCCAGCCATACGGATAACATAATATACAGCAACTAAAGAGAAACTCTTTTCCCTAGCAAATGGGCAGGTAACATAGATTTAAAATAGGTGGCAAAAGAACTAGAGAGGGACCAAGGAGCTTTTTTTTTAACACAGTGGGTGGTGGAATTAGATTCCATCAGAAATTTCAAAAGTAAATCGCGTGTGTTCTTGAAGATGACTAATTTATGGCAAAATGGGGAGAAAGTTGAGGTGCGGGACTCAATTTGACAGCTCTTTCAAAGAACCAGCATAAAAGGGCTGAATGGAGTCCTTCTGTGCTGTAGGATTTTCTGTGGTTTAGACTTGTTATTGGCAAGTTCCATCCTCTCAGCTCATCCACTGATTTAAACCTCATTGTGTCTATATTGGAAAGAAGTAAAACCATGGGGCAGTGTGGTTAAAAGCATATCTCAGGAATCTACGGCTGTTTCTAAGGTTATTTCAACTCTTTACGCACCACCAATTTAAAACATATCAAAGGTCCAGCTACAGCCAGGAACCGGTTCCACTGGGGAACTAAACCAAGTGAGCAGACTGAAACTGGCAGCAGAACCTTCCTGTTTGGTTCATGACAAGAAAACATGTGGTAATCAAGGAACAAAACATAAGCACAAAGCAGGTTGTGGCTGGACATTGTTCAGAGGAAATGATTGCACAATCTTTCCCGCATCTTAAGATGATCTACCATGTTAAATGTTGCTGTCGTTATGCAGCCATGCCATTCAGAGAGTACTGGTTGCTGAGAGCAATAACAAAGGAACTAAAGTGAGGTAGACCGAAAAGAGGTCAAGAATCAGAGGTGATATAGGGGGAAAAAAATTACACAGTGAGTTGTTATGATCGGGCATGTACTGCCTGAAAGATTGATTGAAGCAGATTCAATAGTACCTTAAAACTGGGATAGGATACATACTAGGAGGGGATAAAAGTACAGAGCTATGGGGAAAGAACAGAGGAGTGAGATGAATTGGAAAGCTCTTTCAAAGAACTAGTCCTGCCATGATGGTCTGAAAGGCCTCCCTCTGTACTATATCATTCTATGATTTAGTATGGTCCAAAACTCAGTGGCAGTTTCAAGTGATAAATCATTTTGCCTTAGCCAATTTTTCAATTCTACTACCTCCAATGCACTCCTAATAGAAAGTGCTTCTGTTGGTAGAGTCATCATAAAGAATAATTTAGGTAGAAAAAGCTGTTTGAATGTAGAACCACTGCTCAGAGAACCTCTTCATGTGGCACTGCCATGTAATATGCTGATACAACAGCAACAATTTATATTTATATCGTGCCTTAACATAATAAAATGTCCCAAGCTGCATCACATGAGCATTATAAAACAAAGTATGACACTGAGCCACATAAGGAGATATTAAGTCAGATGACCAAAAGCTGGGTCAATGAAGTAGGTTTTAAGGAACATCTTAAAAGTGGAAAGTGAGGTAGAAAGTCATTGGAGGTTTAAGAAGACAATTCCAGAGCTGAGTGCCTAGGCAACTGAAGGCGCAGTCATCAATAGACAAGTGATTGAAATCAAGTATACACAAGGGTCCAGAATTAGATGAGCACAGATATCTTGGAGAGTTGCAGAACTGGAGATAGGGAAGGTTGAAGCCATGGAAGGATTTGAAAACAAGGACAAGATTTTGAAATTATGATGTTGCTTGACTGGGGGCCAATGTAGGGTGAATGGGACTTGGTTTGAATTAAGACAGGGGCAGCAGAGTTTTGGATGACCTTTATTGCCTATCATTGTTTGTGTGGTGTAGAACCAATCCAGATGTTACATGCTCCTGGTCTGGTGCTGCCCAGCATACAGTGCACTAATAGCCTGGATGTTGTGTTCTTTTCAGACATTGCTGAACCGCAGCGTTGACTGTACAGGCCAGTTTCTGTGCACTGATGACACATGTACTGCTGGAAACCATTTGATTCTCTCAGATGTGGTAGAAGTCGGATAGGTCAGTGCTAAGTGGCTGAAGGCCATTTTCAACAAAGCATGTATGTGGGCAACTAGAGACCGAGCCACCACCTCCAACATCCTGTAAATGGAGGGTTGGGGGTGCGGGTGGTAAAGGAAATTAGGTTAGCAACCCATTTATAGAAGGAGAAAAGCTACTATGATAGGAGTAGCTAAACAGAAGCTTGCTGTAATCTCTTGCCATTTGAAAGCGGTGATTCACTCTGGCATAAAGGTGACCATCAACTGTCCACAACTCAACGCGCCTTCAACAACAATCTATATGAGGTTGGAACAGCATTTTACGGCTTATGATCAAACACCTTGTAAATACATTTCATTAGCGTTGTGGCTAACAACTTTATGTTGACATGAGAGCTTTTCAGAAAATGATGAATAATCACACCCAGATCAAGTTCCTCTTCCACCTTTCATCAATTACACATTTCCTGTTCTGGTGCGTGTGTTACATAGATTTAACTCTGCATAGAAATCCATATAGCACTCCATAGGCCATTTTCTCAATCAGTGCAAATCTTCCTAACCTGACCATATATCACCCACATCCCATGAACAGTCACCATATTATAAAAAGAATATTAATTATTTTATAATATTTTGTAATATTGCAATAACACGGCTGGCATTTCTAGAGCACTGCTACCATTCGGAAATGTCACATACTGCTTCACAAAATGCAATCATGGCTTTCAAAAGAGAATTGGACAATTATCTGAAGAGAAAAAATTTGCAGGGCTATGTGGAGAGGGTGGGGGAAGTGGGACGAGCTGAATCACTTTTGCAGAGACCCAGCATAGACAGGATGGGCCAAATGGACTTCATCTGGGTTGTAACCATTCTGCAACTCTATGAGTCAATGGAAAAGAACAGGCTTTGCAAGAGGAATGGGAAAATTGACCAAAAGCTTAGTCAGACATGTTTTGAGATGGGGGCGGTGGGCGGGGGGTGGGGGGAGATTGAGAGACAAGGTGGGGGGTCGTCAGGGATTTAGAAAAGTCCACTTGATGATTTAATCAGTGAATGTGCTGAGTATTTTTTATTTCTACATGGTATGTAGATGTCACTGCCAAGGCCAGCATTTGTCGCCCATTGTTTTCCTTGAGAAGTTGGGTTGGTGAGCTGCCATCTTGAACTGCTGCATTCTGCATACAGAGTTCCAAGATTTTGTTTCTGAGTGTGATACTGAGTTTTATAACTATGCCATCTTGAAGTAGCTGATCCCAAATGGACATCAGGGGTGCTACAATTAGTCTCAGGACAGTCAGCTTTAGGGAGTGAGAAAAAATAGCTACAAGTTCTCACTCCCAATGGCTATCTAGTGACCCCTGCTGGAAAAGTTGCACCTTATGGATATCGGGTGAGGACAAAGCCAGTCTTGAATCTGCTGCCCCGTGACCCCACTACAAGCATCCTCCATTGGATTTTGTAGTCACCATCTAGGCAACCACTCAAGGAAATATTACCCAAGGTATCAGAGGGGTGTACATGAAATTGAGTTCCAACATCAATCAACAAGTGCAGGGGAAGAGGGATAAGGGGGGAAATACCAAAAGGAAGGAAAAGAACAGACTGTAAAATCTTTATTAGCATTCAATAATCCATCTGCCGAACTGACCCTAAAGATGGTCACTTAACTGGGAACGATTCCCACTTTTCCCACTCAGTTTCACTGCTTCCTGGTTCAAAGTTACCCAGTCCTGGCTTGATCCTTACATTCCGCTGCTCCGTGTCAGAAACACACTCGCTGTTCTGTTCCAATTACACGCAGCAAATTCACTCCTCCCCCTCACCCTACTCCTGCCGCAGGCCTCTTATTCCGTAGATCACAGCTCTATCCCGTCACCTTCCCATCTACCAAAGCGTGAAAAGAAAAACTTGTTATATCTATTAGCACTTTCAGCGGAGTGTTAGGTGCTGAACCTAGTGCCGACATATAATGCAATATGCTCTGCAGTTTAATCCTCCAGAGAAAGAGAGAGAGAGAGAGAGAGAAAGAAAGGCAGAGTGAATGAAAGCGGGGTTCGACTGTCAGAACATATCATCCCAAAGTAACCAAGTCTGAGTTATTGACAGACCCCTTCATGCGGTCCATGTCGGCTCCTAATCCCTGAGGCCAATTGGGTCCTTCATACTCGTTGAGTTTTCTTTCCACGTTGGGGGAAACTGAGAGAGATTTTTGTATTAGTTAAGAATAAATAATCAGGCTCAAAAAAAGGTGGGGAAGGGAGATTCATACTTAATCCAGTGTTCGCCACTGCACAACAGAATTTTCAAGTATAATTCCAATTCAATCTTATTGCTTGGGCAGCCTGTTCCAAGCATAAACCAGACGCCATTTCATGACAAATTAATTAAATGTCCTTTGTGATCCAAGGAGACTCACATTATTTTGTTACCAGAGGAAAGATTGCTATTACTACCAATCATCCTCAATGAACCCTGAGGGACGGAGTTGCAGCTTTTGAAAAGCACTTCACTTAAACTGAGAAACCTAGGAAAGGAACCAAGACGATTGAAAAATGGAAGATGGGGAAATCAGGAAGTGGTGAATAAGTTTTAAAAGGCTGTAAATTGTTGCAGCTTTGAGGTGGTATATTAAAGAAAGAAAGACAGAGTTTTCTTTATACAGCAACATTCCAAAGCACTCTAAGGCCTAATGAAGTACCTTTGAAGTGTGGCCACTGCTGTAATGTAGGAAACATGGCGGGAAATTTGGGCACAGCAAGCTCCCATGAACAGCAATACGAACATGGCAAGATAATCTGTGTTTTTTTTTTAAGTGATGTTGTTTGAGGGTTAATTGACCAAAGGAGGCTAGCATATAAACATGCCACGTCCTCTGAGCAGCAGGAACTGGGTCACACTCATGATTCACCAGGATGAAAATTCCTAAATTCAGGCCTGGCTGTCTCTTGAATCACTGAGCAGTGGTTAAGATGTTTTCCCAAAACTTAAGGATGACTCACTGGACCCCTTTGTCTTATTTTTGTGATGATATAAAGACACCTATAAGTCATAAGGGATTGAGTAAACACATTGTGGGCTCATTTAGGCACGTGGGAATATTTATACAAAAGTAGAAAGCTTGAAGACATCAGCAGCAGAGCTGTGTTTGTGTGCTCTGCTCAAAAGCAAAAGTGAAACTAAGACTGGATCATATGACACACTTCCCTTCTGGTGATGTCATGCTGCTACCCCTTAAAGGCATACTACAGCACCCGTGATCCGCCAGTGTAGGCGGTGGTGGGAACTGATTGACTGCCCAATGCTTTCCTGGTTGAGAAGCAACATTACGGATTTAAGGTGGGTAAGGAGGGAGAGTTTTTATGTCTCCCTGCTTACTTTGGAAGTGTAGTCATTGATGTAGGAAACTTGGCAGCCAATCTACGCACAGCAAGATCCTGCAGACAACAATGACCACATTGAATCAGTGGATGAAAAAGGACAGGGAAAGACCACCTGTGTATCAAGCCTGACCCATCCAGCCAGGTTGTACCCAAAAATGCACCATCAAATCACCTCCACAGTTATGCAACAGGGGAAGAAAGCAGAGGTAAAAGTGGTAAATCAATTTTCAAAAACTTTGGAAAATCTTTCTCTGCCTTCCAAATGTGATCAGGCAAGCTGCAGGATAGTAGAGTAACTCATGATAAAAATCCCACCAATGGACCTGCTGTCCTTTCCTTGTCTGTCATTTTCATGTGTACCATCCATGACCAGAGATGTCCTCCATTCCCATAACAACAACAACTTTACTGTTTTTTTAACATCTATTCTTTCATGAGATGTGGGTGTTGCTGGTAAGGCCAGCATTTGTTGCCCAAACCTAATTGGCCTTGCACTGAGTGGCTTGTACAGCCATTTCAGAGACCAGTTGGAGTCAACCACTTTACTGCTGATCTGGAGTCACATATAGGCCAGACCGGGTAAGGATGGTAGATTTCCTTCCCTAAAGAGGACATTGGTGAACCAGATGGGCTTTTATGACACAAAAACAGAAAATGCTGGAAAAGCTCAGCAGGTCTGGCAGCATCTGCAGAGAGAGAAACAGAGTTAATGTTTCGAGTCTTTATGACCCTTCTTCTGAGCTCTGCCAGACCTGCTGAGTTTTTCCAGCATTTTCTGTTTTTGTTTCAGATTTCCAGCATCCGCAGTATTTTGATTTCATCTTGGGCTCTTTATGACAACCAATTATAGTTTCGTGGTCACCATTACTGAGACAAGCTTTATATTTCAGATTTATTAACCAAATTCAAATTCCACCAGCTGCCATGGTGGGATTTGAACCCAATCCCCAGAGCATTAACCTCGGCCTCTGGATTAATAGTCTAATGACATTACTACTACACCACCATCTCCTCCAAGTTGCAAACCTCCAAAGGTGCTTCACAGGAGTGTTATCAAAAACCATTTGACACTGAACTACATAGGAAGAAATTAAGACAGGTCAAAGAGGTAGATTTTAAGACATGCCTTAAAGAAGAAAGAGAGAGATAGAGAGGTTTAGGGAGGGAATTCCAGAGCTTAGGGTACATGTAGCTGAAGGCATGGCCACCAATGAGCCAATCCAGCTCTGTTTTGAATGAAGTCAATAGTTGCCACATATGTTGGCACATCGATCTCACGTCACTGTTTTGTGCAATAAGCAAGGCTAAATGGATGAGAGATCTTCCAGATTGTCACCAATCTCCTTGAAGCCATTGAAGCAGTAGTTTAGTTAGTGAAGGTGACATTATCAGATGACATTATTGCTGATGTGTGTGTGGATTTCCACTTGTGCCATCATGATGTCACTTTCCCCTAACCCCCAGTGGTGAATTTATCATGACCAGTCTGCACAATTGTGAATGAAGTAGCAAGTGTCAAAGGCCTAAGCATATAGCTTATCCAATACTAAATCACCACGATTCAGAGACTTTCAATATCAGGATAATTTTAGTAATGAGATTTCCAATCAAAGAAAACAGGATGAATTTCTGATCAATTGAAAACTTGTGTGTTGAGATTGTGCAGTGCAATATGAATGTATCAACATGTTCACATGACACTCTTTTATTTACTGTTTCGTAGGCAAGTCAGCCTATTTACATTAAACAGCTTATTGCTTCCATTAATATAGTGGACCAGAGGAATGCCATGCGGACGTATAAATACATTCATACCAGTGTGCATTGTTAAGAGTGAAAATCCTCAAAGTGGGTCACATATTTAAAGCAAGATGAATGAGTCTCACTCCAATGAATGAGGCTTGACAGGTCCTGATCATGTTTGAGAAGCTGTACAGATCTGATTTTTTTTTAAGGCTTTGACAGCAACTGAGTTGGAAATTTGAGAATGTGATTCAGAAACTTCATCCAAGCATGGAGAACAATATCAGTTACTGTTTCAGTGGTCAGATTCATGGCAGGATTTGATGTCTCACTTCCATCCCCATTCCTGGTTACTAAGATCTTCAAAATGATGTTTATTTCAAAGCAGCCTTCTCCTCCCCCATCACATATATTTGCACAAACTTGACTTGTGTTCCCTGGAGTATAAGAGACCGAGGGTGATCTGATTGAAGTGTTTAAATGTGAAAAAGGTGCAATAGGGCAAGATACAGCAAAAATATTTCCCTTGATGGGGGAATTATGAGTAAAGCAACAATTCGAGTTAGGCGATTCAAGAGTGAAATCAGGAAGCAAATTTTCATCAAAAAAGGAATCAGGAATTCTCTCCCCTGAAAGGAAAGGATGTGGATGGTGAGATAATTGGAGCTTTCAAGCCTGAGGTAGTCATAGGAAAGGGAATTAAGGGATATAGAGCAAAGGTGGGTAAATGGATTTGATGTGCAGATTGATTACAATCTACATGAATGGCGGAGTGAGCTTGAGGGGCTGAATGGGCTCCTCCTGCCCCTAATGCCCCTATGACCCCCACAAACACACACACACAAATACATTCAGTTATTCTAATGTAGCTGATGAAGGACCCTGAAAGTGATGCCTATTAAACAAAGGCCGTCCTAATCCGTGTGTCGGGAGGCCCTCTATCCACCATCTGCCTGGACAGATTGAGTAAGGATTGACATAATGCGGAGGTGACATTTCCCAGCCCCTGGGCAGCGTGCTTGCAACACAAAAAAAAAAAAAAAATAATGATTCCACTTCATCTGGGGTGACTGATCTGGAGATAGAATGGTGACAGCATTGAAACTCTCAAACATCTCGGCACATGACAGGTTACAAACTCAGAGTGCATTGACGGGTCACAGCCCCGGCGATTTCTAAAGCAGCATCCAACTGAGGAATTTACTGTCAATAAAAATTAGAGGAGGTTGCAACTAATTAATGAACAAAAACGGGTCAGAAATAACAATTCAACAGAAAAGGCATTTAGAATATAGATGTGGACAGAGTTCTATACATTGGGATGCTTTATACATAACATTGTGTAAAGGTCCTTCCAGGCATAACTCTAAGGGCGATAAATATTTGGAAAATCCACCCAGCAAACTAAGGGGGGTAAAAACTATTTAGGGCATTCAAATGCAGTTGGGTGCTAAGCCACAGGAACTTAGGTATAGAAGAGACAAACTAAATGGTTTTCTCATTCTTGACTGTTTTGGGTGGATTTTGACTTTCTGCAACACCTTAATCAACAACCCATTTTGTACCTCTCTGATTTCTATTTCCATATGAGCGTCACTGCTAATTTTGACATTTATTAATGCCCTGCGCTTGCTTATACAGGACATAGTTTCAAAGGTTGCAGATGACAGGAAACTTGGCAACGAGTATTTAGCAATGAGGAGAACAGTAACAGACTTAAGGAAGATGAAAGAGGCACACTGGTGAAATGGGCAGCCACATGAAAAAACAAATGTATTTAATGCAGGCAGGTGTCAAGTGATACATTTTGGTAGGAAGAATGAGAAGAGGCAATAGAAACTAAATAGTACAGTTTCAAAAGGGTTGCAGGAACAACGAAACTCAGAGTGGTCTATGTATACAAACCTTTGTAAATTTCCAGAAGTTGAGAAGGTTGTTGTAAAAGCATACAGGACCCTTGGTTTTTATTCATAGAGGCAAAGGATACAAAAAGCAAGGAAGTTATGCTAAACCTTCATAAAAGACTGTTAGATGAAGCATTGTGTTTAATTCATTTTTATTATTTGTTCATGGGATATGGGTTTCGCTGGCTAGGCCAGCATTTATTGCCCATCCCTAATTGCCCTTGAGAAGGTGGTGGTGAGCTGCCTTTTTGAACCGCTGCAGTCCATGTGGTGTAGGGAGGGAGTTCCAGGATTTCGATCCAGCGATAGTGAAGGAACAGCGATATATTTCCAGGTCAGAGTAGTGTGTGGCTTAGGAGGGGAACTTGTAGGTAGTAGAGTTCCCATGTACCTGCTGCCCTTGTCCTTCCTAGTGGCAGAGTTTGCAGGTTTGGAAGGTGCTATCTGAAGGAGTCTTGGTGAGTTGCTGCAGTGCATCTTGTACATGGTACACACTGCTGCCAATGTGCATTGGTGGTGGGTGTTTAAGATGGCGAATGGGGTGCCAATCAAGCGGGCTTGATTTGGAGCACAATACTTTAGGAAGGATGTTAAGAACTTAGAGACGGTGCAGAAGACATTCACTAAAATAGTACCAGATGAGAGACTTCAGTTATGTGGATTGACTGGAGAAGGTGGAGATACTGTGGATGGACAGGATATTGGGTCCTAGTGGTGGAATCACTGAGTGTCATTCGGTTCTGAGCAGGGAGGGTTAAGGGGACAGAGGTGTTCAAAAGCAAGAAGGATTTTGTCAGAGTAAGTAAGCAGAAACTGTTTCCAGTGGCAGGAAAGTCAGAATCCAGAGGACAGGGATTTAAGGTGATTGGCAAAAGAATCAGAGATGACAAAAAATATGTGAGCGAGTTATTGTGATCCAGAATGCACAGACTGAAAGGATGGAAGCAAATTCAATAGTAGCATTTAAGAGGGAATTGTATAAATACTAGAAAGGAAAATTTACAGAACAGGGAAGTTGGATCAATTGAATGCTTCTTTCAAAAAGTCCATTTGCAATGTGCCAGATGACATCCTTCTGCACTCTAAGATTCTATAATTCTAAGATAAGAGAACAGAAAGAGAGCAAATAGGAATATAGGAACTGAAGCAGGACATTTAGCCCTTCAAGGCAGTTCCATCATTCAACAAGATCATGGCTGATCTGTGATCTAACTCTATTCACCAGGCTTTGTCTAATATCGCGAAGAAAAATCTATCAATCTCTGTTTCAAAATTAACAATTGATCTATCAATTGCCATTTGCAAAAGACAGTTTCAAACTTCTGCCGCCCTTTGTGAGTAGGAGCGTTTCCTAATTTCACTCCTGAAAAGGTCAGGCTTTATTTTTTGTACCGTGCCTCCTTGTCCTAAATTCCCCAACCAGCAGGAATAGTTTTTCTCAATCTACCCTACCTGTTCCCCTTAATAGCTTGAAAACTTAAATCAAATCACCCCTTAACCTTTTAAATGCCAGGGAATACAATTTTGGTTAGTTAAGGTGACGTGTAGAAAGAAAAATTAAATAGAAAGCATTGCCGGTTTCATTTGCAGCACTTTGAATGTAAGAAAGGAAAACCAGCAAAATAAGACATTTGTATTTTTAACCACAAAGAAGGGGATAATTTTAAAACGTAGTTCTTATTTAGAGTATTGGAAGAACCTGCCTTCGTATTATCTACCCACTGAAGTTTGTAATATGAGGCATGAAGGCTTAATGGCAAATAAAACATGACCATTGTAGATAATGTGGTGCAGGTTCGCTGAAGCTTATTAAAGCGTATGTTGAGAGTCCAAAGAACTCAAAGACATATAGGGTATAAATAGAACACTATGCATATGTGGTTTTGTTAAAGACAAAACTCAGAACTACGTTAGTCAAACAATTGTCCCTACTGTTACTTAGCTGAAGAAATCACTTTGTCCAATTTACCGATGACTATATCAATGAATTTGGTTCACATTAGAGTCAAGAAGCTTTCAAAGTTGCCGGTTCAGTTTTATTTTAGCCTAATATATTAAATTTCTTCCTTGGAGAGAATTGACAAGTAGCCTAACACACGAGCAATACACCAGTTTTGACATCCGGAACCATAGCCATGTAAGTATGTGCTGATTTTTTTTGTTAGTGAAGTCTTTTTTTGTAGCTAGTTGTCTAACTTGGGTTGGGAGATGGTTGATTCATGGTGGTCTAGGAGGGTGTGGTACAGATGGTGGTGTGTCTGGAGGAGGACTTGATTCCTGGCAGAGTATTTTCATCCTCCTGACTTTCTCCCTCCTCTCCTGAAGAAGCTGCTCCTGGAATCATCAGCCTCAGTTTATGCTTTTTACTGTTCATTCATGGGACGTGGGCATCACTGAATAGGCCAGCATTTATTGCCCATCTTTAATTGCCATTGAGAAGGTGGTGGTGAGCTGCCTTCTTGAACCACTGCAGTCTGTAAGGGAGGAACTTCTAATATTCTGACACCAAATATGTGACATGTGGTGCCAAAACCCTCCTCCCTGCCTTTGTTACCTCCAGACTTGACTATTCCAATGCTTGCCTAGCTGACCTCTGATTTTACAGCCTCCATAAAGTTAAGTTCATTCAAAATTCTGTTGCATTCAAAACTAATAAGCACCAAGTAACATTCATGCAACATTTTCATGCTAGCTGACCTTCAGTGCGACAATGCCTCGATTTTAAAATTCTCAAGCTTATCTTCAAATCCCTCCATTGCCTCGCTCCTCTCTATCCTGTTGTGCTATCACCTACTCCAGCCCTATAACCCCTCCCGAGATCCCCAGCTATGCTCCTCCATTCTGGCCTGTTGCGTATTGTCAATTTTCATCGCTCTACAATTGGTGGCCATGCCTTCAGCTGTCTGGGCCCCAATCTCCACAATTGCCTCCATAAACATCTCTAGCTCACAGCCTCCCTCTCCTCCTCTGACCCTCTTTAAAACCCATCTTCATCATCTGTCCTTATACCTCCTTATGTGGCTCAGTAGGAAATTAGTTTGATAGTACTCTTGTGAAAGGCCTGGGACTTTTTACTATATTAAAGGTGCTATATAAATGCAAGAGGGTGTTGGTGTTGCCAGACCAGCTGGGGTCAGCTAACTGAACCATGGATTGAAGAGGAGGCTTTTTTTTTAGACAATGAATTCTTGGGAAGTGGGCATCACTGGCAAAGTTGGTATCCTGTCACCTGTCCAAATGCACCTCAGGAGTTGGTGTTGGGCATTCTGCATGAACTGCTGCACTCCGTGTGGTGACCTTGCTGTGGGTCCTAGGATGGTGACCCAGCAGCAGTGATGAAATGGTGATAGCTGTCCAAGTCAGAGTGTTGTGTGATTAGAGGGAGGTTTGAAGGTGATTGTGTTCCCATGTCTGGTTCTTTTAGATGGTGGAGGTCATGGGTTTGGGATGTGCTGTCAATGAAGCCTTGGGCCATTGACACAGCCACCATGGTATGCCTTCCTGTCTGTATCACCCAACTTTAGAAATAGATGATGAGGACCGCACACTGAAATACATCTTAAGACAAATCTGAATGAACCTAATTCTAAAATAGATGCACTGGGAAGACAGATTTGAGAAACTCAAACTCCATGGGCAAAAGAGAAGGTAACTGAGGAGTGTGTTGTGGGGGGTGGGGGAGGGTGGCATTGATGAAGAAAGCAGGGAAGAGGGCTTCTTTTATTCTTTCATGGTATGTGGGTATCACTGGCAAGGCCAGCATTCGTTGTCTATCCCTGATTGCCCATGAACTGACTGGTTTGCTGGGCCATTTCGGAGGGCAGTTAAGAATCAACCACATTACTGTGGGCCTGGAGTCACACGTGGACCAGACCGGGTAAGGATGGCAGATTTCCTTCCCTAAAGGACATTGGTGAATCAGTTGGGTTTTTAACAACAAAAAGCAATGATGGTTTTCATGGTCATTATTATTGAGACTAGCTTTATATTCCAATTTTATGATTTGAATTTAAACTCTACCAGCTGTTTTGGTGAGATTGGAACCTACACCCCAAAGCATTAGACTGGGCATCTCCATTACTAGTTTAGTGACATTACCACGATCTCCCCTTATGCTCAGGTAGAGCATAATCATCTGGATGGACCTGTTGGACGAGTGACCTGTTTCTGTATTGGAAACACTTTGTAATACTTTAAAAATGTTAAATGGTGTAGTTACAGTAGGACCAGAAATTAACATATACTGATCTTCAAGGGAATTCTTTGCATTAAAGGCAATAACTAAATGGCTGAAATAAAAAACAGAAAATGCTGAAAAAACCCATCAGGCCTGACATCATCTGTGGAGAAAGAAATAGAGTTAACGTTTCGAGTCCGTATGACTCTTCTTCAGAGCTAAATAAATGGCTGGACTAATCTGTAAAACCAGATTATCAACTGGGGGAAGATGGTGGTGTAATGGTAATGTCACTGGGCTAGTAATCTAGAGGCCTAGGCTAACGCTCTGCGCACAGGCTCAAATCCCACCATTGGTAGCAAGTGGAATTTGAACTCAGTTCATAAAGCTAATCATCAACTGTTGTTAAAAACCCATCTGGCTCACTAACACCCATTAGGGAACTACCAACATCTGACTCCAGATCCTCAGTTGTGTGGTTGACTCTCTGAAATGCCCTAGTTCAAGGGCAATCAGGGGATGTTAGCCTTGGCATTAATGCAGAAAATAGGAATGTAAAGGGTCAGAAAGAATGGCCTGATCTCTCTGGCTGGTTGCTGAGTAGTTAAGACAAAGACATTAGGAGCCATTCAAAATGGATGCTAGGCTGGGCAAGATATCAATAGTCTTTGCTTTTCCATGGATTCTCTTATGCAGAATATGCCAAATATTTCCACTCTATGAGGACATAGGTTTAAGGTAATTGGACAAAGAGGCAAAGAGAAGATGAGAATACAGTGAATTGTTATGATCTGCAATGCATTGTCTGAAAGGGTGATGGAAGCACATTCAATAATAGCTTTTACAGGGGAATTGGATATATAGTTGAAAAAGGCAAAAAATTTCAGAATGGGAGGAAAAACCAAGGGAGTGGGGCGAATTGGATTGTTCCTTCAAAGAGCCAGCACAAGCAAGATGGGCTGAATGGCCTCCTTCTGTGCTGTATGATTTCATGATTTTCTGGCTGAGGTAGTGATGCCAATACCATTGTCAGCACTAAAATCGGTTTGAAGTTCCACTGCAAGTGCTAACAGCAGCAGATCACAAGAGTTAACGTCAGCATTCAGTCTCGTTTGTACAAAAGGAGTGAAGAAAATCTATCGCTGCAGGTATTAACTGTTCAGAATGAAGTTGCTGGCCTGACCTATTTTTAACATATGATCTCTACACAGAGGTTAAGTTACTAAGGGGCTGCACTGTCCATCCTGTGTCATGTCAGTCACCGGAAAGAGGAGGTTTAGCAGTTTATTTTCAGAGCACCTTTAACTCTTGTTGCACTGAGTCTCCTGTAACTCCATCAGTCAAACAGGGGGATGTGTTTCTTTTTCCCTCGGTGGCTTCCTGTCTTCCTCTGGATACCAATGACATAAAGGGATATGGGGATAGTGGGAAAAATGGCGAAGAGGTAGATGATCAGCCATGATCTGTTTGAATGGTGGAGCAGGGTTGATGAGCTGAATGGCCCATTCTTGCGCCTATTCCCTTGGCTCCTATACTGTCATCTAGGCCACATTCTTGCTGCAGTGAGTTTGAGGCGGGTGGGACTCACAGCCTTTAGGACTTACTGCCAAATATGTGTGTTTTACCACAACCAAAGCAAAAGAAAAGCATTCTATTTACAGATTATTTATAAAAAGAGTCTCTGTGAACTGCAGCAAACAGAATTGGTGCATCAAATCAATCCCAGTCACTTACAGCAGTGTGGTCCCCAGCTGTGATTGGGGAATTACACAGTCATTCCACAATATGCAGCCCATTCTCACTGGGATGTTGCTCCACTCTCTGTTATTTCAGCAAGTAGCCATTATTCATGTGTGAGTGCTATACGTTGCTAAAACTTGGAAAGCATCAGAGCCTCACATCCCAGAGGACACAGATTTAAGATAATTGGTGAAAGAGCCAACGGGAGATGAGGAGAATTTTGATACACAACGAATTATGATTTGGAATGCGCTGCCTGACAGGGTGCTAGAAGGGATGATGTTTCTTTTGGCTGCGGTGGGAGTGGGGGGGGGGGGGTCTAAAACAATGGGTCACAGTCTCAGGATACAGGGAAGGCCATTTAGGACTGAGATGAGGAGAAACCTCTTTGCTCAGAGAGTGGTGAACCTGTGGAATTCTTTACCACAGAGGCTGTGGAGGCCGAGTCACTGAATATATTTAAGGAGGAAATAGATAGATTTCTAGACTCTAAAGGTGTCAAGGGGCATGGGGAGAGAGCAGGAGTAATGCTGAGATAGACGATCAGCCATAGTCATATTAAATGACGGAGCAGGCTCGAAGGGCCAAATGACCTACTCCTGCTTCTAGTTTCTATGTTCCTACGTTTCTTTCTCTGTTACCACCCATAGGACAGGGCACCTTGAACATTCAGCCTTTCCAGTGCACGCTGCAAAGCCAGGATGGCTGCTATCGTTTCGTCCTGTGCCGGGTTCTGTTGCCCCAAGACAGAGGCCCAGCCGTCACTATGCCTGTGTGCAGTGGGTGGGTGACCTCTGCCCATAGCACGAGAAAAATAACACATGTTCCATTTACTGGCCTTTCTGAGCAGTCAGCCCATATCACAGCAACAGCACAAAATCTGACAGGCAGAGAGATGGACAGCCCGCAGCCACTCAGTGTTTCTGTGGCGACCAGCTGCCCCTTGTTACAGCAGATCTGCACGGCCTTCCAGGCAGTATTGTAACACATTGCAAAGACCCTTGTTTGGATGAATTAATTTGTGTAAAACTGTAACAAGATAGTGCAAAAATCAAATCGGAGTTATTTTTTAAGCAATCCGCAATGGTTATGGAGGCGGTCGTGGGGTTGGGTGGTGGGGGGGGTGGGTGGGGGTGGGGGGGGTGTTGGTGCAGGCACAGTGGAAGGGGGTGGCAAGTGTTCACCAGCTCAGTACATTGCAACAGTAACTGTACTTCATTGTCTGGATAAGGCGCACTGGGACGTCCTGAGATTGCAAAAAGCGCTACAGAAATGCAAATCTTTCATTCTTTGGTCTTTGCCTTTGTCAACGTAATTAAGAGTGGGGATGATTTCACATTCAAGCCTGAATATGATTGGTATGATTTAAGACCTTAAGACCTTAAGACACCTAGTTTTGTGTCGGCTGCAAACTTGGCGATAGTACATTCACTCCCCTCATCCAAGTCATTAAAATACATTGTAAATAATTGTGGCCCCAGGACTGATCCCTGCGGCACTCCACAAGTTACAGGTTGCCATCCTGAAAATGCCCCCCTTATCCCAACTCTCTGTCTTCTATTAGTTAGCCAATCCTCTGTCCAGGCTAATATACTATCCCCAACACCATGGGCTCTTATCTTATTAAGATTTCACTCTTGATTACCTGTAGACGATTGTAGCTCCTTGAGCTGTGTAAAGGTCGTCTCCACAGAAACTGCAGTCTCGCTCCTGGCTTATTTGTGGAGGGGTTTGAATTTCCTTGGGACCCCCAGCCTGCCCACACTTCCGTAACTTCAACACAGATTCAGTAGTGACCCCAGTCACTTGTGTAAATTGGGGTCCCACCAAAGCTGCAGCAAAGAAGTTGCAGCCTGACAATTAAACCCCTTTTAACTTCATAACGTGGTTCCTTTTGTAAGCAGCCTCCTCCCCTCCACCTGAAGGTGGCAACTCAGGCTGAAGTAGAGCTAGAGTCGTCAACCCTCCAGGATGGCCCTTAGGAATTTGGATGTGACTTGCCATGGTCGTGGGAGCATTGGTTTGATCTCCCACTTTCCTGAGGTGCAGGTTTCAGATATGATACAGCTCTGCACTACAATTCCATGGCTAACCATTAGTACTTATGAAGCATTCCTCCCATCGGAATGACGTCTCAGAAAACTTCACGTAATAAAGAATTTAAAAACAGATTTATGAACAAATGTAATGGTAGTGGGGTTGGGACAGGAAGGGTTTGTGAAGAGAAAATAATTTACATTTATATAACTCTTTTCATGACCACAGGATACGACAGCCAATGAAGAATTTCTTTTGGATGTTGTTACGTAGGGAAACACAAATTTACACATCCAAGAACCCACAAACAACAATAAGATAAACAGATAATCCACAATTTTAGTCAAATTGGTTGAGGGGCCAGGAACTCTCCTGCTCTCGTTTGATTAGTAACATGGGGCCTTTCCAAAGGGAACAGTCTGAACCTTGTTTCAACATCTGATCCTAAAGATAGCACCTACCAACAGTGCAGCACTCCCTCAGTGCTTATTTATTATTCTTTGACGGGGTGTCAAAGCCAAGGCCAACGTTTGTTGCCCATCCTTAATTACCCTTGAGCTGAGTGGCTTGCTAGGCCATTTCAGAGGGTAGTTAAGAATCAAGCACATTGCTGTGGATCTGGAGTCACAAATGTAGGCCAGTCTAAGTATGGTTGGTAGATTTCCTTCCCTAAAGGCCATTAGTGAACCAGATGGTTTTTTGCAACCACCAATGATAGTTTCGTCACCTTTACTGAGACTAGCTTTATGTTCCAAGTTCTATTAAGTGCATTTAAATTCCACCAGCTGCTGTGGTGTCATTTGAAACTAGGTTCCCAGAGCATTAGCCTGGATCACTGGATTACTAATCCAGGGCCATTGCCCCTATGCCACCATCTCCCCCAGATGTGTAAAGTGGCTCCAGGAGGATTTGGATAGACTTCGTGAGTGGGCAAGTACATGACAGATGGCATATAGTGTGGAAAAATGTGAGATTATTCACATTGATAGAAGGAACAGATGTGCAAAGTATTTCTGAAATGGTAAGAGATTAGAAACTGTAGATGTACAAAGGGATCTGGGTGTCCTTGTCCATGAGTCACTGAAAGCTAACATGCAGGTGCAGCAGGCAATTAGGAAGCTAATGGAACGTTAGCTTTTATCACAAGAGGATTTGAGTACAGGAATAGTGAAGTCTTGCTTCAATTGTATAGAAGCTTGTTTAGAACGCACCTTGAGTACTGTGTGCAGTTTTGGTCCCCTTACCTCAGAAAAGATATTGTTGCCATAGAGGAAATGCAATGAATGTTCACCAGACTTGTTCCCTGGATGGTGGGACTGTCTTATGAAGAGAGATTGGGGAAACTGGGCCTGTATTCTTTAGACTTTCGAAGAATGAGAGGTGATCTCATTGAAGCATACAAAATAGTTAAACGAATGGATAGGGTAGAGGCAAGTAAGATGTTTTCCCTGGTTGGGGAGTCTAGAACCAGGGGACACAGTTTCAAAGTAAGAGGGAAACCACTTAGGACCGAGATGAGGAGAAATTTCTTTACTCAGCGGGTTGGGAACCTTTGGAATTCTCTACCCTAGAGGGCTGTGGGAGCTTCATCATTGAGTATGTTTTAGGTAAAGGTTGATAGATTTCTGATTAACAATAATGTAAAGGGTTATGGGGATAGTGTGGGTAAAAGGCATTGAAGTGTTTGATCAGCCTTTATTGTATAGCATGTCAGAGTAGGTTTGATGGACTGAACGGCCTTCTCCTGTTCCCATGTTCCTAACTGCACTAAAGAGTCAGCATGGATTACCTGCTCAGGGCCTGAATTTTGCGCTCGCCGGGCGCGGGCGATCGGTGGGCCCGGGAGTGATGGGGAAACGGTCCCCCAATCATGATCGGCCCCCGACCACGATTTCACGCTGGCTGGGCCAATTAACGGCCAGCCAGGGTGAAAGGCTCCCTGAGAAAGGCTCAGCGCTGCTGGTGGGGGTGGGAAGAAGGTGGGCCCGACGTCACCTCGGGTGCTGGTGAGCCCTTCTACCGAGCTCCCTGAAGGCAGACAGACACCTCAGGGAGCTGCAGACTTCCCAATAATAAAAGAAAGCCCAAAAAAGCTGCCAAAAAATATCCATGCAGCACAATCAAGCACCTGAAAGCATACCTCATAAAACTGCTGTCCCCCCGCCCAGGTATTTATTTTTAGCTTATATCCTAACAGAGATTTCACCCCGTCCTTGAATGAGGTTTCATCAAAAATGTAAAGGCCGCCTGGCCAATTGACCCGTCCGCCAACCATAAGGTTGGACGGGCCATAAAAAAAACCATTTTCAATTGGAGTGTTAATGAGCTTAATTGCCCGCTTAATTGTCGGCGGGCGCTCTTCCGACTGCTGCGCCAGCCAGCCGAGGAAACTATCACACAAGTGCACGGCGACATCAGGACAGTCGCCCAACGTCATCTCGCGCGATTTTACACCCGTACGGGTCGAGTGCTCGCCCACCCACAGGACGCTAAGTTCTGCTCCAGGTGTCCGAAGTTGGGCGTTACAATTATGAAATTTAAACGTTTGTAATGTTTTGGAACTGTGTCTTTAATTCAAGGTAAAACGGAGGAGGTCATTTGACATGCTCTGAAGTCTACTTGACAACAGGTCTGGGGCAGTTAAAGGTCAAAGGGAGGCCCAAATGGTGTTACTGGGGTGATGGTGTAAGGTGTTCATTTGGAGACGATGGCAGCTGCCTCTAAGTTCACAATGATTAGACTCTGAGTCTCGCAAAGTCCCAAAAAGGCGTTCAAAGTATCGGATTCTAAACAATCGTGCTATAAACTGTCTAGTTATTTCTCAGATGAAAGAGAGTTGGGGGTCAAGAATAGTTAATCAGCAATTCTGCTCAGATGCAAAGCTAATGTGTTTCCTATTGCCATAAGAAAGACATTTTTGAGATCAGGTTACAGGTTTTCCTACAAATCAATGAATATCATTGACAGTAAGATAAAAGCAAAAAACGGCAGATGCTGGAAATCCAAAACAAAAACAAAAATAAAAATACCTGGAAAAACTCAGCAGGTCTGACAGCATGTGCAGAGAGGAACACAGTTGACGTTTTGAGTCCGACTGACTCTTCATCAGAACTAAGGAAAAATAGAAGAGAGATGAAATATAAACTGGCTTAAGGGGAAGTGGGACAGCTAGAGCTGGATAGAGGGCCAGTGATAGGTGGAGATAGCCAAAAGATGTCATAGACAAAAGGACAAAGAGGTGTTGATGGTGGTGATATTATCTAAGAAATGTGCTAATAGGTGACATTAAGGGTAGAAAGCAGGATGAGCAAGGTACAGATAGCCCTAATAGGGGTGGGGTGGGGGGAAGGGATCGAAATAGGCTAAAAGGTAGAGATAAAACAATGGAAGGAAATACATTTAAAAATAATGGAAATAGGTGGGAAAAGAAAAATCTATATAAATTATTGGAAAAAAGGGGAATCAGAAAGGGGGTGGGAATGGAGGACAGAGCTCATGATCTAAAGTTGTTGAACTCAATATTCAGTCTGGAAGGCTGTAAAGTTCCTAGTCGGAAGATGAGGTGCTGTTCCTCCAGTTTGCGTTGAGCTTCACTGGAACATTGCAGCAGGCCAAGGACAGAAATGTGGGCATGAGAGCAGGGTGGAGTGTTGAAATGGCAAGCGACAGGGAGGTCTGGGTCATGCTTGCGGACAGACCGAAGGTGTTCCTTTGGTCACCCAGTCTGCGTTTGGTCTCTCCAATGTAGAGGAAACCACAATGGGTGCAGCGAATGCAGTAGACTAAACTGTGTTCCTCTCCGCAGATGCTGTCAGACCTGCTGAGTTTTTCCAGGTATTTTTATTTTTGTTTTTGTTTTGAATATCATTGACAGTGTTTGGAGTCTGCCTGGATTTGGAGTGAGGAAGCAGCTAGCGGCCATTGTTTGCTGTGCAGGAATGTAGGTGCAAGTTTGCACTTGGATTAAAAAGACCAAATTTGTGCAGAGTTGAAATGAGGCTGGAAGAGTCATCTAGCTTGGGGAGGAGGGACAGTCCTTGGGAAAATAAAACCTCACTGTATAAGACAGTTCTAAGATTGCAAGAAAAGGAAGCTAAGAATCACTTTGGATTGATTCTGGGAAAATTGAATGTCTGCATGAAGAACAGTGTAAAGTCTGCCTGTGAAGTGTGTTTTTTTCCTTCAGTTGGACTAAAAATAAGAAAAGGGGTATTACATTCTGTTGTTTAAAGTATAAGTTGCTGACGAGGATAGTGTTTAGCTAATTGTGTTTCAGTCATTTATTACGGTAAACTCCATAAAACATGAAATCTTGACATGTCATTCTTTCAGTTGTTAAATGGAAGTTTGAATTTTTTTAGTTATTGGTCTCTACGAAGATCTTAATAGGGGCTTGAACCAAAAACCTGCTGACTCAGAGATGAAAGTGCTAGCGCTGAACTAATGCTGATGCCTGTAGCTAAGACAACATTATCAGGGAAGGGAAATACTTTGAAGAAGCTTTTGAAAATAGGAAAAGAGCTGTTAAGTTGAGAGATTTTGAGATAGAATCGCAGCAGGTAGGGATATGGTAGCTGCAAGAGCAGGTCCCCTACTACGAGCTTTACCATTGTCACTGAGGCCAGTAGGGTGCCAAAGCTCTGCTTCAAAGATGCTTGCAAGCGTGTCATGAAATCCATTAATGTCGATTACTGCACTTGGGAGTCACTAGCTGACGACACAGGAAAATGGTGACATCACCTCTGGGCTGGTGTGTGCCACCATGATGATCAGTAGCTGCCATGGCTTGGCAACAGGCAACAACATGAAAAGCAGCCACCCACGTCCATATGCAATAACCACTTCATGTGCAGCAGTTGTGGCAGAACTGCCTCACATGGATTAGCCTCTCCAGCCATCAGCAAAGCATAAGAAGCTATCCCATCCCCAACTGATTTCATTTGTTACATGTCCATATCTTACATAGATGCCAACAACAATGTCACTGAAGTACAGCCCTGCAGGTGGCATCAATCAGCCTGTCCTTCACCAAAGCGTCCACCTAAAGCATTTCATAGGAAGCATATTGCACCACCCAAGCTGCGTTTTAGTGGGATCTTGCTGCTACTGGCATCCAGTGTGTGGGTCCAGTATAGTCAGGGACAATCCCAAAGTCAACAAAGCTAAGCTAGAGGATCCAGTAAAATTTATTACCACATCTCCACAACAGCTGCCATTAGCACTGTGCTCCTCACAACATCTGGCTCAAAGCAGTTACTGGAAGCCTGAGGCAGGTCATCCGAGCATGTGCAGGGCCTCAAGGTCCAATGTTTTCTGCATTGTGCACACAGGCCTTCTGAATCATAGATTCTTAGAATACTTCAAGCACAGTAGGAGGGCATTTGGCACATTGTGTCCATGCCTTCTCTCTGCAAGAGCAACTCAGCTAGTCCCATTCCCCCATCTTTACCCCATAACCCTGCAATTTGTTTTCCCATCGGGTGCTTATCCAATTCCCTTTTAAAAGCCACAATTGAACCTGCCTCCACCACACTCCCAGGTGGTGCATTCTAGATCCCAATCACTTGCTGCGTAAAAAGGTTTGCCCTCATAACGTAGTTAGCTCTTTTGTCAATCACCTTAAATCTGTGCCCTCTGGCTCTCGACCCCTCTGCTGATGGGAATAGTTTCTCCCTATTTACTCTGTCCAGACCCCTCAGGATTTTGAACAGCTTTATCAAATCTGCTTTCAACCTTTTCCTTTCTAAGGCGAACAGCCTCAGTTTCTCTAATATATCAACATAATAAAGTCCCTGGGACCATTTTCGTAAACCTTTTTTGCACCCTTGCTGAAGACTTCACATCCTTCCCAGAGTGTGGTGCCCAGAATTGTACACAGCTCTCCAGCCAAGGCTGAACCAGTGTTTTATTAAGTTTCACCGTAACTCCCTTGCTTTTGTATTCTATGTCTTTATTTATAAGACCCAGGATCCCATGTGCCTTTTTAACGACTTTCCCAGCCTGCACTGCTACCTTCAACAATCTGAATACATACATTCCCAGATCTCTCAGCTTCTGCACCCCCTTTAGAATTGTATCCTTTAGATTATATTACCCCTCCTCATTCTTCCTACCAAAATGTATCTCTTCATACTTCTCTGCATTAAATTTCATTGGCCACATGTCCACCCGTTCCATTAGCCTGTCTATGTCAGCATCACAGAATTGTTACAGCACAGAAGGAGGCCATTCAGCCCATCTTGTCTGCATTGGCTCTCCAAATGAGCATTATGACTTAATGCCATTCCCCAGACTTTTCCCCATACCCTTGCATATTGTTTCTATTCAAACCCAATGCCCTCTTGAATGCCTCAATTGTATTTGCCTGCACCACACTTCCAGACAGTGCATTCCAGACTCGAACCGCTTGCTGTGTGAAAACGTTTTCTCGCACATCACATTTGCTTCTTTTGCAAATCACTTTAAATCTGTGCCCTCTTGTTCTCAGTCCTTTCATGAGTGGGAACAGCTTCTCCCTGTCTACTCTATCCTGCCCCCTCGTGATTTTGAACACCTCCATTAAATCTCCTCTTCTTCTCTCCAAGGAGAACAGTCCCAACTTCTCCGCTCTATCTTCATAACTGAAGTTTCTCATCCCTGGAACCATTCTTGTAAACTTCTTCGGCACCTTCTCCAATACATTCATATTCTTCCTATAGTGTGCCGCCCAGAACTGTGCACAATATAACAATCCAGAATGTCCTCTTGAAGTCTATCACTATAGTCCTCACAGTTTTGGATTGAAATTGTTAACTTTCTGGTTCATAGACAGAGAAACTTTACCCTCTGTATATTTGGGATGCCTGATATCCAACTATTTAAAAAAACATTAATGATAGATGTGTGACCAAGATATTGATTTCACTGGACCCTAGGAATGAACCTCAAAGGGATACTGGTGTTGATTCTACATCCCAAAAAATGAAGGATCCAGTTTCTGCATCTCGTAGTGGATTGGCTTGGGATTTTCAGGGCTCGTCCATGGAAATGGAACTGAATCTGTTCCTGATCTGTGCTTACATGGTGATGAGATCCTCAACCTCTTTGTTTTCCCCCCAGAGGATGTCCAGTTGCAGGTGGGCTCAAGAAGCTGGCAGAACGTAAGAACATACAAAATAGGAGGAGGAGTAGGCCATTCGGCCCCTCAAGCCATTCAATAAGATTGTGGCTGATCTGCCCCAGGCCTCAACTCCTCTTTTGTGCCAGCTCCTCATAACCCTCAACTCCCAGATATTTCAAAAATCTATCTACCTCTTCTTTAAATACTTTCAGTGATCTAGCCTCCACAACTCTCTGGGGTAGAGAATTCCAGGCATCCACTACCCTCTGAGAGAAGAAATTCCTTCACATCTCACTTTTAACTGAGCTCCCCCTTATTCTGTAACTATGTCCCCTAGTTTGAGAATCCCCCACTAGTGGAAGCATCTTCTCAACATCTGCCCTGTCAAGTCCCCTCAGAATCTTGTACGTTTCAATAAGATCACTGTTCATTCTTCTAAACTCTAAAGAATAGATGCCTAACCAGTTTAGCCATTCTTGATAAGTCAACCCCTTCATCCCAGGAATCAGCCTGAGCTATCTCCACATCTCCAGACAAGAGAAACTGAGAATTGCCGGACAGTAAACCAAAGTGAACATCCAAGTTTTGAGTCATTTGCAAATTTTGAAATTGTGCCCTGTGTACCCCAATCTAGGTCACTAATATATCTCAAGTCCCAGGAACCTAAAGCCCTCCCTCCTGCACCATCCCTCCAGCCATTCATTCAGCTGCTTCTAGCCTCCAATTTCTATAATTACTAGCGCACGACACCAGCAGTAATCCGGAATTTCCTGCCTTTGAGGTCCTGCTTGCTAGTCCCCTTCCTAGCTCCCTAAAATCTGGCTACAGCGCCTCCTCCCTCCTTCTACCTATGTCGTCGGTACCAAAATGGGCCAAGACCATTGGCTATTTCCCTCCCTCCACGCACCCCCCCTCCACCCCCCATACCCCCCACCCCCCACCAAGCTCTCTGCAGCAGCTCAGTGACATCCTTGATTGTGACACCAGGGAGGCAACACACCATCCTGGATTCACATCTGCAACCACAGAAACATCTGTCTGTTTTGACTATTCTCAGGCTTTAAGACATTTTTAGGCAGGTGAGAGAATCAGCTTTTATTTTCATACTTCAGGCCAAAGCAAGAACTTTTTAGGCAACCTCGATTGTACAGTTTCAACCACTTGTAGACACAAGCACAACTACCAGCTAAATGACACTGGCCAGTTAAAAATACACAAAGGCATGCGGTCTAACCAGCTGCCACTCAAGAAACAAGGACTGCAGCTACACTAGACCGTGGCACTCAGGTTTATCAGTCCAATGGTGTGTAGTAATGAGTACTGTTGGAGATAATATGTTGAGCTTTAAGTGAAACACCGTATTGTGTGTAACCTGTGCTCTCATAAGAGGAATCTGTGAATCTGGTTGACTGTAGCTGGCTAGGACAGAGCTATATCCCGGGACTCAAAAACCAGAACAGTTCCAAATTCCATCAGAGAGTTTATCCAGTGAAATCTCAATGAGTCAAACTCGGGTGAGGTGAAATTCTGCTTGTGTCAAAGTAATTGACCATTCCTGCCACCAGGACACAGACAAAGCCATGGAACAATGCCCCTGGTTACCTGAAATTCCGCAGTGGTTGAGCCATTTTAGCCAAACTTTCCCCAGCAAGAAAAATAATGCCAAAATCCTTCACCAAACAGGTATTCCCACGGCGCAAGCAAGCCGGCCTCTTCCACCAGGAGTCCACGCTGACCGGTCGGAATGGAGTGGTTAGACCTCAGTGATCTCACATATGAAATGCTGGACGAGCCATCATTTCACAGCGAGATTTCTCTGCGAAGCGACGTGCAAAGCGTGCGAGCTTGGCGAAACCTGTGAGAAAGTTAAAAGCCCACCCACTCATCGTTTCCCAGGGCGGTGCCACAACGGCATTAAAGATGCTCCAGGATTTCACACTTCAGCACGAAAACACCAAAAACATGTTTAGCTGCATTGACAATGTGGCGGACTGTATCGCGCGTATCCAAAAACAACACGCTCAGCAGAAAAAGATTACGGACGTCTTCCAGTGCTAAATCCCAGCCTTTTTCATAACCCCAGCCTTTCTCAAGGTCAACGCTAGATACCCTGTGAGACCGCGGGTATCATGAAGCTCTGCTTTACCCAAATTTCAAGGCAGTTCCCCTGGAACGTGACTCAGTGAGAGTTTACTGTAATTCAGTCTGACTGTATTAGTTCTGCTGTAGGTGTATGGGGGGCAAACTTCCTGCTCTCCCTCCCCACACTGCCCCCCGAGCTGCACACCCAAAGCATGCTGCATCTATCAGGCACAATGGAATTTCCTGCCACAGGCCAGGAAATTTATTACAGCCCTCCCAGGGAGGTCTGCATAAATAAAAGAGGAGATAAAATGAAAAGCAGCTTTGATTCTGAATGGCTCGCAACTGCAGTTCCACAGCCCTCGCAATCTGAGTACTTTAAAATAATTTGCTCTTACCTTTGGGCTCCACTTTGCTTCTCTGTTCCCCATGCTCCGCAGAATCCCAGCGCAGGCCCTTTCACCAGCATCCTCGGCCTACCTGCAACTGGATATCGTCTGGGGGTTAAAAAAGAGGCTGAGGGACCTCATCACCTTGCGAGGCTGGAGCAGGCAGAGACCCAATTCCACTCCCATGTGCAAGCCCTGAAAATCCCGAGCCAATGAACAAAGAGTGGAGAAAACTTCATTCTTTTGGGGGATTGAATCCGCGTTCAGTATCCCTTTCAGGGTCATTCCTAGGGCCTGGTGGAATCAATATCATGGTCACGCATCCATCATTAATGTTTTTTTTTTAAGTAGTTGGACATGAGGCATCCCAAATATGCAGAGGTAAAGTTTCTACCCGTAAACTAGAAAGTTAACAATTTCAATCCAAAAGTCGTGCTGAATAATGATTAGGCACCATATAATGTTCCTGGGCTACAATAGAGAAAATTGGCTCTTGCTCCCATTCCCTCATTGCTACTGGGCCACCCTCTGACAGAAGATATGTATATGCATAACCACCGGACGAGAATATACTGAGTCTGGCTGGAATGTCACTCACGGTTTGATAACCCACCAACACTTCCCATCTATGCCCTCTCCAGGGAGAATGGACATCTAGTGGAAGATGCTGAAGGAAGCTTAAAAGAACAAGAACACTGGAAAGTTCATTTCTAAAACAAAGTGGTTTAGACAGCAAGTTCAAATTTGGTTTAACATGCTGTTTACATTTGTTATAGAATAATGTAAAGATTTATAGACCAACACAATCTGCTGTTCAGCATGTTATTTGTGTACTATGCAATCAAATTAGCCAATGCATTTTACCTGATTTTCAGTGCCCCTTCCCCACCACAGTTCCGTTAAATTATGATGATTGGCACTTTTCCACTTTGCATAGTTAGAGAAAAGGAAAATTGGCAAGGAAGATTGTATTGGAATTTCGGCGTAATAATATTCAGTTGAGAAAACAGAAAAAAAGCCTGCATCATTTAATAATTGTTGATCGTCAACAATCACTTTTACTGGTATTAGGAAAATGTCGATGTGTCCAATGGAGATATAGGGAATGAGTATGTTATAATAGAATCCAGCAATAGCTCTATGGTCATGTGGCAGATTGGTAGTCTCCCTACCTTTAGGCCAGAAGCTCCAGGTTCAAGCCCACTTCAGGAAGGTACAGTCATAATGTAGCCAAACAGGTTGATTTATCAGCCTGTAACTCCTCCCAATATATCTGACAGCAGGTATTAAGAGTGGAGAGTTTCCCAGTCAGCTATACTGCAGATGGCAAACCACTGCAATACTTTGTTAAGCATAATCATGGACCAATCCAATGAGAGATCACGGTTACCTCCTGCATGGTACCTGGAGGAGAAGCTCCATTGCAAATGGAATTTGCTCTCATTGGACTTCAGCAGAAGATCCCCACTAGTTTGTTTTATCCAATACAATTCCAATCAGGATCCAACTCTTCTTGCTTTCCCTTCAATTTTTAGGTACTGCCTCATGGGGGGATGCCAGAAGGTCACAGGTTCAACCCCAATCTGTGCAGGGTTAATCAGTCACCATCCAGCAAAGGTGGTGCAATTGGATTCAACGATGCGAATGAATGGGATGGGAGTTGGGAAAACCATCATTAACGGTCTGGATAGAATGAATAGGAAAGTCCTCTTGGTACAGAGGTCCGTAACCAGTGAGCATAGATTTAGGGTAAGTGGTAGGAGAGGGATTAATGGGGAAAGTTTTACACCCAAAGGGTATGGGGATCTGGAACTCACTGCTTAAAAGGTTGGGAGAGGTAGAAACTCTCAGAACATTAAAAAAGTACTTGTACATGTACTTGAAGTGCTGTAACCTACAAGGCTACAGACCAAGGACTGGAAAATGGAATTAGACTGAAAGGTGACTTGTCAGCCGGTGTGGTCATAATAGACTGAATAACCTTCATCCATGCTGTAAATTCCTGTGATTCTATGGCAACATAACATATAATGACAGGCCCCTCAAATTTGTACATTATCTGTGTGCCTGATACCCAATGTTATTTTACACACAAGGGGCAAAGTAATAGAAGGTTATATTAATAATGTGAGATGAAGAGGGGTGGGAAGGGTCTTGTGTGGAGCATAAACACTGGCATAGAGTAGTTGGACTGAATGACTTGTTTCTGTGCGGTACTGTCCATGTAATTCTATACATTTTAAACTGTACCAGAGACAGTACAAGTGAGAGTTTCTGAGTGATGATGAATCACTTGACCTACCAGTAATTTTACAATGAAATATGTGCGCTATATATCAGCTGAGGGCAGAATCAGCTCACCTATAATATGTTCCCCAAACCCTTGAACAAACAGCCTGCTCAAACTAACTGGCAAAGCTTCTTACATGAAGACCTGAGTAAGATACTGGAGGTGCCCATGGTAGCAAAAGGCACCATCTTCAGGAAGGGAGGGAAGAAAATCGGGGTAAGCAAAGCCAATCTTCAATCTCAGCAAATGAATGCTTTGTAAATTATGGGGTGCCCTTTTAGGACAGAGGTGAGAAGAAATGTTTTTCTCTCAGAGGGTTCTGCAACTTGGAACTTTCTGCATCAGGACGCAATGCTTTTTAAGGCAGAGTTGGATAGATTGTTGTTAGGCAAGGGAGTCAAAGTTTATCGGGGGTAGATGGGAATGTGGAAGTAGTAATGCAAACAGATCAGCCATAATCTTATTGAATAGCGGAGCAGGCTCGCCAGGCCGAAAGGCCTACTCCTGCTCCTATTCCGTAGGTTCATACAGGAGGAGCATTGGCCTGTGCTGTTTCTCTGCTAGTGCCCATCACTGCTGACTGACAATGGTATGTGGCACCATCAACTGACAATGTGCATAAGCAAGATATATCCATTATTTCTGATTTTATTGCACCCAAACCGGTCCATTTTAATCTAAAAACTCCCATTTTAGTTTAAATTTTGCCCCTTTTATTCCACACCTCCCTTAAAAGCTTCCTCATTTCTTTTGTCAAGTCTCTGATACATATGGGGCTGCTGTGCCAAAACCAGCTAGATATGGAATTAGGGTTACTGGATTCATCTGACCTCCCTCCTTTTTTTTATCTTTCTTGTTTCATGAGGTGTGGGCATTGCAGGCAAGACCAGCATTTGTTGCCCATCCCTAATTGCCCTTGAACTGAATGGCTTACTCACTAGACCATTTCAGAGGGCAGTTAAGAGTCAACCATTGCTGTGGGGTCTGGAGTCACACATAGGCCAGACCAGGTAAGGATGGAAGATTTCCTTCCTTAAAGGGCATTAGTGAACCAGATGAGTTTTTAACAACACTCGACGATAGTTGCCATGGTCACTGTTACTAAGACAACTTTATATTCCAGATTTACTAATTGCATTTAAATTCCACCAGCTGTCATTGGTGGGATTTGAACCCACGTCCCCAGAGCATTAGCCTGGGCCTCTGGATTACTAGTCCAGTGACATTATCACTATGCCACCATCTTCCTCTATCTTTGGCTGAAGGAAGCAAGAAAAGTGTTAGGATGAGGGAACAATGAGCTGGTAACAGTCTGTACACTCAGAGGTGAAAAATAAAGGGGTAGAAATTTGCTGCTTGTTAAATTGGTGAAACAGCTCCAAAATCTACAACAGGAGACTTTGAACTCATGGAACGTGAGGGTGTTAGTTGTCCGACAGGGGTCAACAGCTGCAATTCTTCAGGAAACAGAGCTAAATACCGCGGGCGGTTTTGGAAATAGCTGATTCTTGCAGAGGTGCAGACACTGCTTCGCTGCACCAAGTTTCCATTGCCACTGTCCTCAGTGACACGGAGCATACGCAAGGCACCACCTGATCAAAAAAGTGCCAAATCTGAATAAACCCACATCACCACTACACCTTGCATTTATGTAGCACATTTAATACAATAAAAAACGTACCAATGGAGTTCACACAAGTGTATCAAACAAAATTTGACACTGAGACACTGAAGAAGAGATTAGAACTGATGGCCAAAAGCTTGGTCAAAGAATTGGGTTTAGGGATTGTCTTTAAGGTGGTAAGAGTGGTAGAGAAGTGGAGAGATTAAAGGAGGGGATTCCAGAGCTTAGGCCTCAGGCAGCTAAAAGCACAGCCACTAATGATGGAGTAGTTAAAATCGGCAACATACAAGAGGCCAGGACTGCAGGACCACTGATTTCCTGGAGGATTGTTCAGTTAGAGGAGATTGTAGAGATAAGGAGGGGATAAGGCCATGGAGGAATTTGGAAATAAGGTCAAGAATTTTAAAACTGATGTGTTGCTGGACTGTGAACCAATGTAGACCAGTAACCACAAGGTGATGGATAAACAAAACTTGGCACAACTTAGGAGACAGGCATCAGAGGTTTGAATAAGCTCAAGTTATGGAGCTAAAAGATGGGAGGCCAGTCAGGAGAGCACTGGAATAGCTAAATCTAGAGGTAACTCTTTCGAGTACAAACCCGTTTCCATCTGTTTCAGATGAAGTTACATTGTTTCATAGTTTGCCATTGTGAGATTTGAACTCTTGATCTTGGGGCTACAAACCCAGTACCATAACCACTTGGCTATTCAGGCCAAGCCTAAATCTAGAGGTAGAATTAATATTTAGTCTGAGGGTTAATCATCTTCAGCTGCTTCATCAATTACCTTCCCTCACCATAAGGTAAGGAGTGGCGATGTTCACTGATGATTGCACAATGTTCAGTTCTATTTGCAACTCCTCAGATAATGAAGCAGTTCATGCCCACATGCAGCAAGACCTGAAGAACATTCAGGTTTGGGCTGATAAATGGCAAGTAACATTCGTGCCAGACACATGCCAGGCAATGACCATTTCCAACATGAGAGAATCTAACCACCTCCCCTTAGCATTCACCAAAAACATCCTGGGTGTTACCACTGGCCTGAGACTTAACTAGACCAGCCATATAAATACTGTGGCTACAAGACCAGATTAGAGGCTAGGAATTCTGCAGTGAGTGATTCACCTCCTGACTCCCCAGTGCATGTCCACCACCTACAAGGCACAAATCAGGAGTGTGACGGAATAATCTCCTCTTGCCTGGATGAGTGCGTCTCCAACAACATTCAAGAAGCTTTCCAACATCCAGGATAACACAGCCTGCTTGACTGGCACCCCATTCACCACCTTAAACATTGCTTCTGCCACTGGCGCACTATGTCAGCAGTTTGTACCATTTACAAAATGTATTGCTGTGACTCATCAAAGCTTCTTTGAGAGTACCTTCTGAACTCGCAGGGTCCACTGGCTAGAAGGATGAATACTTTGCATCTGTTTTCACAAAAGAGGGAGACGATGCAGACATTGGAATTGCAGACAAGGAATGTGAAGTATTGTATGTGTTAAACATAGTGAACATAGAGGAAATCTTAATGAGATTAGCATCCTTGAAAGTGGATGAATAACCAGGGCTGGACGAAATGTATTCCAGGTTGTTAAAAGAAGCCAGGGAGGAAATAGCAGACCATAATTTTGCAATCCTCACTGGATACAGGTGAGGTGCCAGAGGACTGGAGAACTGCTAACGTTGCACCTTTGTTTAAAAAGGGACTGAGAGATAGACCAAATAATTACAGGCCAGTCAGTCTGACTTCAGTAGTGGGCAAATTATTGGAATCAATTCTGAGACAGGATAAACTGAAAGACCAGATTAATCAAGGAGCCAGCATGGATTTGTGAAGGGAAAATCTTGTCTGACTAACTTGATTGAATATTTTGAGGAAGTAACAAGGAGGATTGTTGATGATAGTGCAGTTGATGTGGCCTGCATGGATTTTAGCAAGGCTTTTGACAAGGTTCCACATGGCAGTCTGGTTAAAAAATAAAGGCCCATGGGATCCAAGGGAATGTAGCAAGCTGGACACAAAATGGGCTCAGTGGCAGGAAACAAAGGGTAATTGTTGATCAATGTTTTTGTGACTATAAGGCTGTTTCCAGTGGGTTCTGCAGGGCTCAATACGAAGTCCCTTGCTTTTTGTGGTATATATTAACGATTTGGATGATTGAAGGATCTGATTGAAACTCACAGAATACTGAAAGGCCTGGATAGAGTGGACATTGGGAAGATGTTTCCATTAGTAGGAGAGACTAGGACCCGAGGGCACAGCCTCAGAGTAAATGAAAGACCTTTTAGAACAGAGATGAGGAGAAACTCCTTTACCAGAGAGTGGTGAATCTATGGAATTCATTGCCACAGAAGGCTGTGGAGGCCAGGTCATTGAGTGTATTTAAGACCGAGATAGATAGGTTCTTGATTGGTAAGGGGATCAAAGGTTATGGGGAGAAGGCGGGAGAATGGGGTTGAGAAACTTATCAGCCATGATTGAATGGCGGAGCAGACTCGATGGGCCAAATGGCTTAATTTCTACTCCTATGTCTTATGGTCCAAAGGTGTAGAGGACGTGAGGGACTTTGGAGTGAATGTCCACAGATCCCTGATGGTAGCGGGACAGGTCGATAAGGTGGTTGAAAAGGCATATGGAACCCTTTCCTTTATTAGCCGAGGTATAAAATATAAGATCAGGGAGGTTATGCTAGAACTGTACAAATCATTAGTTGGGCCACAGTTTTAATACAATGTGCACTTCTGATCACCCTCATTACAGAAAGAATGTAATTGCGCTAGAGAGGCTACAGAGGAGATTTATGAGGATGTTGCCAGGACTGGAAAATTGCAGCCGAGAGTAAAGACTGGATAGGCTGGGGTTGGAACAAAGGAGGCTGAGATTTGATGAGATGTACAAATTTGTGAGGGGCCTGGATAGAGTGGTTGGGAAGGGCCTATTTACTTTAGCAGAGATGTCAGTGACCACGGGGCATAGATTTAAAGTGACTGGTAGATGGATTAGAGGGGAGATGGGGAAGTTGTTTTGTCACCCAGAGGGTGATAGGGATCTGGAGCTCACTACCTGAATAGAGGCTGAAACGCTTAACTTGTTTAAAACGTGTCTGAATATGCACCTCGACCTAAAGGGCTGCAGACCAAAGGCTGGAAAGTGGGATTAGGCTGGGTGGCTGGTTTTTCAGCTGGCGCAGGCTCAATGGGCCAAATGGCCTCTTTCTGTGCCGTAAGCATTATATGACTCTATTCTATGAGGGAAGCAGCCAGACACATGGGGCGGAATTTTCCGTGCCCGCTGGCGTGGGGTGTGCTCGGCGGTCTGAGCGGACAATATGGAGAGAAGGCCAGAAAGCGGTTTCACGCCGTTGTGAAAGCAGTTTTGTGATCATCCGCTCAGCCTGTCGATGGTGGGCTGCGTTCTCCACCATCTGACGTCGGGGACCTCGTTATAACACGCCTGCTTGTTATTATAAGTCTGGCCCACCGGAATCACATCCCCACGCACCCACCCACCGCCGCCCCCCCCCCGCCCCTGCTGGATTGCCCGCCCACATCGGTGGGATTGCGTGCTGGTGCAGAACATGTCTTGACAGCCGTGACGTGTAGAAGTCGGGTCTTACCGCCAGGGCCTTGCTCACATCGCGGACATCCGAGGAGCAGAAGATGCTGGAGCCCAACAGCAACGGGATCCTGGGGGAATGTCTATGGCACACTGGGTGGATTCTCATGGGCATGGAAGATGGAAAGTCACCGTTGAGGGTCAACTCACAACGGATGATGGTTGGGAGGTTGAGAGAGGAAGGTCCACCTGTGTTTGGGAGGGGAAGCTGTACCGGGGGGGCTGGGAGAGGAAGAGGTGTCAGGATGGGGTGAGGTTGGCAGGGGGGACATGAAGGTGTCAGGGGGGAGGTTGGGGGAGGAGGGAGTATGGGGAAGAGGAGAGGGTAACAGGGGAGAAGACGACAACTGGGGAGGTAGGTGTAAGGTGGGGGTGGAAGGTGTAAGGGAAGGAGTTCAAAGCGGGGAAGGTGTGTGGAGGGGGGAAGGTGTCCGGAGGGGAGGGAAAGGGTCCAGAGAGGGGAAGAGAGGGGAAGGGGTCCAGGGGGAAGGGTATCCAGGTGAACGTGCAAGGGCAGGCTCTGATGAGTCCATGACTGCCCTCCTGGGGATCGAACTGAGGGTGGGCGTGGTGAGGGTAACCAAGGGCAGAGTGAGGCAGTGGGGTGGGAGGGTGAAAGGTTGATGGTAGCAGTAGAAGGGGCAGCCAAGGGTTGTTCGTGGGATCTCGGAGACAAGACACGGACCTTAGGGGTGGGATGGAGGAAGTTGGGGAAGTGAATGTGGATGGGGGTGGGATTTTCGGGAAGGAAGGGAACATGCATGATCACCTGAACATCCCCGAAGGAAAAGGGCTGTGGCTGGTAAGTCACGGAGTGGAGGTGGAAGGTGATGCCGGGGGAGGGGTCAAGAGTGATGGAGGAGAGGAAATGGGTGATTGGAAAAAAGGGGAGGGGAAAAGACAGGGGAGCGCACAGAAAACCAAATCCAGACCATGCTGACTATGTCGAAAGTGAAACATGGTGGGCGAGATCAGGTGCTGCATGGCTGAGTGCTCATTGGGTGGGCGGAGATGCAGATCAGCTCAGATGGACAACTGAGAGTGAACCCCAGCAGGCAGCATTGAAAATGTTCAGGACCTTGAGGTGAGTGTGATGCACGAAGGATCCGCCTGTGTGGGAGAGAGCTTGCACGAGGCTCCAAAAGGCCCTGCCAAACACACACTTACCCCTCCAGAATCACTTGCTAACCAGCTGCTCCCTCTGTGGTGACAGAGGACAGATTGAGAGGATCACGGGCAAAGGTGACTCGGAGGGAGAGAACAGCCTCTGATATCCCTGAGAGGATGACCCAGGGTTGTCCAGCTGCTGCTCCTCCTCCCTTTGGGTGCCCGGGGACCCTGGTCTGAATCCTTGAGGGGAAGGAGGGATGTCTAGGTGCCCCGTTTCCCTCTCGCGATACCACTGCAGGAATTAACCCATGGCTCCCGCGATGGAGTGCAGGTCTGCACACATCTCCGCTTTCTGTTGGACCAGGGTCTCCATGATGTCCACCATCCTCCCCATGGAGACCTCCGTACACGCACATGTGGGCACCCTTTCATCAGAGCAGGCTTCTCCTGCGTGGAATCAGATGGAGAGAGTGTGAGCAGGACACATGGCACCGCGTGAATGTTTGTGTGGTGAGCGGAGACATGGACAGGATGAGGACACGAGCTCGAGAGGGTATGAGCTGATGGAGATGTGAGGGTGTGTGTGAGAGTTAGTGGTGTTGTCCCTTGAGGTGTGAAATCCCTGTGGATGTGTGATGGGTTTGTGAGCGTGTGAGTTGAGAGTGATAAGAAGAGTGAGTTACCCTGGCGGAACAGATGAGACCAATTATCCTGTAGTGGCACAGGGTAGCTGTCCTCTTTTGCAGGGCATTGGCGCCGACCACCACTGCCACCACCTTCAATGCTGGATTAGTGATGCAGCTGCCCCCCAGCCAGAGCTGGGGTAGAGGACATCACAACGAGCCTTGAGTCCATTCAAAAGGTGATCGAGGAACATGTCACTAAACCCGAGGGGCTGCAGTCATCTTGCTTTTTGGGGCCAAGTCCTATTTGCAGCAGCCCTGGGCTGGAAGCACTGAGAGGTGCGCACGCAGCTGTAGTTTAAATGTGGTGCACGGTATAACAAAGCGGTGAGGTGACGGTGTGATGGGTGAATGAGAGCCTGCCCACCGTGTCCCCCGGGAATGCATAGTTAATACGATGGGTTTGGGACGATACGGCTAGAGAAGCCGCCATTGCGGCCGGCAGGTAAAATGTCATTTTACCCAGCCGCTACCGCACTTAGTGCAAACCTGGGACAATTCCTCCCATGGGAACACCACCACCTGCAAGTTCTCCTTCAAGCCACGCACCATCCTGACTTGCAAAAATGTTGCTCCTTCATCACCACTGGGTCAAAATCCTGGAACTCCCACCCTAACAGCACTGTAGGTCTATCCACACCACACAGACTGCAGCAGTTAAGAAGGTAGCTCACCACCACCTTCTCAAGGGCAGTTAAGGGTGGACGATAAATGCTGGCCCAGTCAGTGATGCTCATATCCTCTGGATGCACAAACATTTTGACTTCTTTTAGGTTACTCGTCAACCTTATTTTTTAAAAGAAAATGTCATAATAATACGCCAAAAGTCATATTTTCCACCCCATGGAACAGTTTGGCCAAATGGCCTATTTTTATGTAATCCTGTAACCTTACTTTGTCTTCGGGGGACAGGGAACTTTGTTCCAGTTTGAACTTCACAGTAATTTAGAGCCTTGTGTGTCAGTTCACTTCCTCAACAGTCACACAGATCCATCTTACTTACTCTTCACAATCCTATTTATCTACCAATTTGTATAATCAAATTTAATAGTGATACTTCACCATGAGGGTCCAAGCTTAAGCATGTGTTAATAGGATTGCTTACGGCATCAGGAGTGCCTCTGGGGAGAGAGAGGGAGAGAACTATTTGCTGACTCATATAGCACAAGGTTAACAACACAAGGATCAGGGGACTGTAGGGGTTACTTTAAGAAAAGCTAACAGAGCCAAAGCAAGTTAATCTTCTCCTGCCAGACAGGCCATGTTTGCAGCTTGTTAACACCTCTCTAAGATGGTAATTAGTTCATTTCACAGTTCAAACTACACTGTCTGTGTGGAGCTGTACAATTAATGTGTGTGTGTGTGTGTGTGTGTGTGTGTGTGTATGTGTCTATTTTTCCCTTTGGGTGAATGAAAAAGGTTTCTAGGAACTTAAAATTAAATGCAGGGGTCTGTCGAAGATAAATCTTTGTTACTGAGAGTGAAGGAAGAGAAAAATTTCACTCATGCTTTTAAAAATGAGTTTATTTATCAAGCAGCTGTGTACGCAGAGCAGAAAGAGCCCAGCTTTCATTCTCCCCTGTCCATATCCTGAGTTCACTAGTGGGCAGGAGTGCTTCAAATGGCATCAGCATCTGGCTGCGGAGGGAGGGGAAAATGAGGCTCATGTGCCCTCTCCTGATCTCTATCCAATGCATGCAAGGGCAGCATCAGCCTTTATTGTGATGCCACTTTGATCAATAGGCCTGCTGACACTTGCTGGCAACGTTCATACATGAAGACTGGCCATGTTTGCAATGCAGTCATGTCCGAGGACCTGGGCCTCTGTGAAAGAGTCGATACCTTGAGGGGAAGTGGAGTTGAGGGAAGCTTTGGAAGGAAAAGATTTTTAGAAATCAATAGGTTCAGTAACTAGCAGATGAATTTTCATTATGCCAATCTGTGAAGTGCCTAGGGATATGTTTTGCATTACAGATGCTACATTGAAGCAAGTTGGTCTTATTGTTGGGTTTACACAAAGTAAAGAGAAGGCAAGGAGAAAAGCTTGGATTCTAGAGGTAACCTGTAAACCTTAAAGGCCCTGTCAAGTCTCTGACTCTCAATCCCAAAATCATGTCTGTACCTGTGTAGAAGCCATTAAAAGTTGGTTATAGCTTGATTGTTTGTTCTATTGTTATAATAATGACAACCCCACAGATTGCAGCAAGTCTTTTGTCGATACAATCTCAATGCCTTCTTACAAATTCCCTGAGACAGTTGATTGCTGTTAATTGAGGACAGGATGAAACTCTTGGTGAGTTGAAGCTCATTCTAAACACAAATCAAACTTGTTTTATCTCGTTCACCCAGGCACCTTCCTGAAGGTAACATCCCCAAGAATCACCAGTAATGGTATTGAGCTTGAGAATGTTAATTGTACACAATTCGTTGCTAACTGCATTGTCAACACACTATCCCTTCAGGGATTTTGTCAACAAGCTGAATGCATATTTGTTTTCCACAACTAACTCCACTCTTAACGCACAACTGAATATGGGGGCCCTTGCCAGGACTGTGAATGTGTCTAACAGGCAAAGAAACAAGAAACCAACCCTCAGTGTCGGCAAGTCCCAACACTAGAGAGAAATAGCACAGACTTCTCTGTTGAGTTAGCTCTGCATTGGGGCCCAGAAAATGATTAACTTGCCTTTGTTTCTCCACAGTTTTCTCCCGACTGCCTCCTGTATCTCCACCTGCTCCCAGGACTTAAAAATAAAAGCAAAGAACTGCGGATGCTGGAAATCCAAAACAAAAGCAGACACAGAAATACCTGGAAAAACTCAGCAGGTCTGTCTGGTAGCATCGGCGGAGAGGAACACAGTTCTGGTGAAGGGTCATGAGGACTCGAAACGTCAACTGTGCTCTTCTCCGCCGATGCTGCCAGACCTGCTGAGTTTTTCCAGGTATTTCTGTGTCTGTTTTTGCTCCCAGGACTTTTCTCATTTTAATTTGCTATCGCTCTCAGGGGTGTTTTAGGACTGCTTTGTGTTGAGCTCCTTCCAAGTCCCCCCATTTCCCATGCTCCACCATTAGAGGCTGTCTCTTCAACTGCCTGCACCTTAAGCTCTGGAACTTCTTGCATAAAACTCTCAATGGTCCCCTCTCTCTCTTTTCCCTTAAGACATCCTTTCAAACATGCTCTCTGAACAAGGATTCTGAGGAAGTCATTTTCAGCTCAACGTTAACTCTGTTTCTGTAGCCACAGATGCTTCTAGTCTGCTCAGTATTTGCGCTTACTGGCCTTTATTTTTTCCCCCATTGGGCACGTGGGCCGGGGATTGGTTGGGAATCAGGGCCCCCAGCCGTGATTGGCCCTTGACCGTGATTTCACGCTGGCCGGCCAATTAACCGTCAGCCGGCGTGAAACGCACACCGGATAACTCAGGGGTGGGGGCGGGAAGAGGGAGGACAACGACACCACCATGGGCGCTGGTGAGAGACCTTCCTGCAGAGGGAGACAGCCTGCCTCAGGGAGCTGCAGACCTGCAAATAATAAAACAAATGCCCAAAAAAGCTGCAAAAAAAAAAAATGTCCATGCAACACAATCAAGCACCTGAAAGCGTACCTCACAAAAATGCTGTCCCCAGGTATTTCTTTTGATTTAATTTCCCAGCGGAGATGTCATCCCACCTTTGGATGAGGTTTGATGAAAAATGTAAAGGCCGCCAGAAGTGCACCTGCTGTAAGGTTGGATGGGCCATGAAATGTCGCAGACAATTGCGCCTTTAATGGGCTTCATTGCCCGCTTAATTGTCGGCGGGTGCGCTTCCAACTGCTGTGCTCACCGGCCAAGCAAAATATCGCGTGATGACATCAGGACGCTCGCCCTGCTCGTTCGAGTCTGGCACATGGCCACCCGTGGAATGTAAAATTCTGCCCACTGTTTTTACTTCAGATTTCCAGCTTCTGCAATATATTTTGCTTTTATCTTTGAATGAGCCGCTGTGTTGCCCATCCTGATGTTTCCTTCTTTGTTCCCATGTCAATTTTTGACTGATTTACGCTGCTGCCAAGCACCTTGGAACATTTTACTAGATTAAGGGCACTAGATAAATGTAAGTTGTTGTTGCATCGGCAGCAGCCAACCAGGGCTGCACTAGTAATTGGCTTCAGCACTACTAGCTTAAAGATGGAGCGAAGAAATCTCTCAGCATTCTTGCTCCGATAACTGCCCTGTAATCCCAAGGTGAGAAAAGACACCCCCTGCAGCCAAATAGCCTGCCAACACTCATCAACCAGGCTCCCGCATGGAGAAAGGCCATTTGACTGAGGTCTCAGAATGACTGCATGCGGCCAAACCTTCGTGAGATGAGGTGCAAAAGTTGTGGTCAGTAACATCCAAATCGAGGGGAACAGTTTACACTAAAGGATGAGCGAGCAAATGCATAGAGTGACAGAAGTCCACTCACTGGCTCCATTTTATCTGCACGTTTAGGTGTGTGTGCCTGTGTGTACACACAGGTGAGAACCCGCACTTTGGTGCTTAAAAAGACTGGCAGGGCAATAGACCACCCGCGAGGAATGATAATTAATAACTTGTGGTGCTCTCACCCAGTGTCATGTGAGCTGTGCCCGCCGGAACACAACGAAAACACACCCCAAACACAAGAGCCGAGTAATCTGCCTCTTCCTGGTTTATATTTAGATGGTAATAATTCCATTCTGCTGCTTGGCAGAGAGGATGAGGGGAGCAGCTGCCGAAGATAGGGTTATTGTGCCACATATGAAATGCCTTGACAGTGCAGACTGTTCGACTGCAGGGGGACGAGGCAGGATCGCACATTTAACACATGATAGAGGAGGCCAGATGGGATGGGAGGCAGATTCCTTTACACATCCTCTCTTGGCTCATTTTCAGAAGTCACAGTGAAGCAGCTACAAAGTGCCTCAGCCTGCCCTTCCAGCAGGCCTCCCAAATAATTTTCTTTACAAATAAAGGGAAATCTACATCTCAATTACTTGCCCGTTTTGGATACATATATATATAAATATATATACATATGTGTGTGATTTATATATTTGCAGATTATATATATTTATCATTTTATATACGTGCATATTAAATGTAGCTGAGCTTTTTTTGTGGAGGGTGGGGGCAGATTGAACGTGGTTTCATCTGAGACTCTTTAAATAGGACACATTATACAGCTCAGGGTGGACTTTGTAAACCAGCCCTGGAGAGTGAGGTAGCAGTGCCCACTAGAAGGCATGAGGCCTGCCACAACTAGTGGTGACAGCAGGGAGCGGAACGTCTAATAGTAATAACATTATGACTTTGTTTTATACTCACCCTTTTGGTTCTGTTAAAATCAGAATCCCTTTATTGATTGCACAACCTTAAAACAAAAGACGACATGCAAATTTGTTTCCCGGGTGACACGAGGACAGACAGCCCAGTGGTATACAACAATACAGCGCAGAAGCAGGCAAAATACTGGGGGGGGGTGGGGTTGGAAATCTGAAATAAAAGCAGAATTTTGAAAAATTCTTTTATGCTTAAGGCCAGCGTACGTTGCCCATCCCTAAGCGCCCTTGAACTGAGTGGCTTGCTAGGACATGTCAGACAGCAGGTCAGCATTGACCACACTTGCAGTGGCTCTGGGCTCACATGTAGGCCAGACCCATCAAGATCGGCGGATTTCCTTCCCTCAAGGGCGTTAGCGAACCCGATGGGTTTTTAACAATGACTGGGTGGGGCAGGACTTTGCGAACGGCAGGCGGGCACATGCCCCACCTGATCGGGCATAAAATCACGGGTGACGATTCGGGCGAGCGTCCTGATGCCATTGCGCACTCGCGCCATCTTTCTTCGGCGGCAAAGCAGGAAATTAATTTGTATTTTCCGCTGCCCATCCGTCCGTTTGGCGCATCGGCCAGCCGGCCTTTGAGGTTTTTTTTTTAATGAGACCTCATCCTCGGGTGGGATGGGGTTTCCAGAATTAATTTTTAAAAGATGAAAATCTTTTAACATCATTTTGGACACGTATCTCTTCATGTGAGTGATTCACACGTGGGGACGTATTTCTCTCATTTTTAAAAATGTTTATTTTTGTGTCCACAATTTTCCAGCCGCCCCCCCCGCCCCTCCACCGAGGCAGCTCTGTGCCCTCAGGGAGCTTTCACCGTGCGTTTCCCCCCACACCCCCCCCACACCCCCCGCACATGCGCAGACTCCCACACTCACGTCCTCCACCCATCCCACCCCCCCCCAACCCTGTCAACGCTGAGCTCCTCCGTGCACGTTTCAGGCTGACCGGCCGTTACCTGGCCCTGGCCCTGGCCCTGGGCCCCGCCCACCCCCCCCCCACCACTGGAAAATTCTGCCCGTGATGGTTTCCATGGTCACCTTTACTGAGACCTGAGCTTTCAATTCCAGGGGGCGGAATTTTACGCCTCGCGGGCAGGCGTGTGCCCCAACCCGACCGGGCGTAAAATCGGGCGAGACGACTTCGGGCACCCGTCCTCTTCACGTTGGGCAAGGGTCCTCAAGTCATCCCGCACACGCGCGAGCTTCGGGTCGGCAGGCCCACACGGGCGTCCAAGCTGCGCCCGCCTTCATTTGAAAACCCAACTGACCCAGATTTGGTTTTGCCCCCATGGCTTCACCCTTGTCACACGGGCAAAACAGGCAGGTGGGCAGTCCACTTTTTGAAAAAAACCTCATCCAAGGGCGGGATAAAAAGGGTCAGCGGCATTGCCTTCGTGAGTAGCGAGGAGTTTAGGAGATGGTTTGCTGCTGGTTGCTTATTGGAACTGGGGCAGGAGGGAGAGGAAGGAGGGCGTCCCCGATGCAGCTCCCGGCGGGGGACCTGTGGGAGGAGAGGCGCAGGCACAGGGGGCGCAGGGCCACCAGGTTGTCCTGGGTGGAAGGGGCCGCAGAAGATGCCACTATCCAGGGTTTATAGGCAACGGTGCAGCCACCTCAATATGTCTGAGGTGCAATGCTGAAGGAGGCTCTGACTCTCAAAGGAGACAGTGACCTCCATCTGTTAGATGATTGGTCCTGAGATCAGCTCCGACCGTGTGGGTGGGCACCCCATGCCAGTGGCTCTGAAAGTCACAGTGGCCCTCAACTTCTATGCCTCCGGCTCTTTCCAGAGGTCAGTGGGGGGATCTGTGTGGAGTCTCCCAATCAGCTGTCCACAGTTGTGTCAAACTGGTGTCAGAAGCTCTGTTCAGGTGGGTGATGACATTAATTCATTTCCATACGGACGAGGCTATTGCTGGGTTCCCCCATATCCAGGGTGCAATCGACATGGCCATCAAGGCGCCAGTGGGTCAGCTGGGTGCCTTCGTCAACAGGAAGCGATTCCACTCCATGAACATGCAGATAGTGCGTGACCACAAGACGTGGATTCTGCAAGTCTGTGCAAGGTACCCTTGCAGCTTCCATAAGACCATCAGATGATGCTTATACCCTTAGACACTCCCAGTTGCCAGGGCTCTTCAGTGCTCCAGCCCGACTGGATGGATGGCTGCTGGGTGACAAGGGCTATCTGTTGAAGAGAGGGCCCATGATGCATCTCCACCACCCAAGAGCAGAGGCAGAGCAGCGTTATAATACGAGTCATGCCTCCACAAAGGCGGTGATAGAGGTCTTTTGAAGATGCATTTCTGATGCCTGGACCATTCAGGGGAGCTCTACAATACCCCCCAGAGTGGGTGTCACTGATAGTGGTTGCATGCTGCGCTCTCCACAATCTGGCACTGGCAAGGGGGAACCCACTGGAGGAAGAGGATCTTGAGGCAGCTCCACAGGCCACAGAGGATGAATCCAGCAGTGAGTCAGAAGCGGAGCATGGTAAGGAGAATGCTGAGAGTGTGGAGGCAGACCTCTGTATCCTTCAGGGAGGCAGGGACACCAGGGACACTAAATTTAACGCTCCTTCAGCAAGGCACCAAAGATCCGCTTCCACCTCATGCCAGGGCTTCCACCTCCATCCAGGATGTCTGAAATGACCCTTTCATTTGAACTCAAAGTCCACTCAATGCCTGTGCAGTAAGGTTTAGATAGAGCCACCCATGGCTAGCATTACAGACTGGCGTACCCTGCACCAAGAAAAAAGGTGAAGCGCACTCAAGCCATGACGACAAAAGCAATAGTTATGTAATTTTCACATTCAAAACAAATTAACATTACCACCTCTGGTGTTCATTTCCATACCAGTAATCATATGAATAAAGCATTAGAGAATAGAAAATCTCCCAAGAACGGTCCCACTTGTGCTTAAGGTGCCTTAAACTTACGTTTACAAGTGCTGCATCTTGGTGACTCCCCCTTCCACCCACCCCCCCACCCACCCCCCCACCCGCCCCCCCCCCCCCCCCCCCCCCCCACCCCTCGCTTTGGAGACAGGCTGCTGACCCTGTTGTCCGGTTGGCCTTGGTGACGTTAGCAGTTGTCCTCAGGACCAGTGGAGCCTGTGCTGGCCCCACCTGGGAGGGAACGGCCAGTGCCAAGGCTGGCATCTCCCCAGCTGCCGCAGCCTCATCAGATGCCACGGTCACTGGCAGAGAGGTGGAGATGCTGCTGCCGTCATCCAGAGCGCCCTGAGAGGATCCCACAGAGACTACAAGCAGCACCAAGGTGAGGTCACTCTGACCTCCCTGCTCGCCACTGACGGACAGGCACCTAGCTGGGGTACTGGGTGCCTCATCCATCTCCCACACTGGCATTGACCACCTGAGCTCATTGCCTGTGTGAGGGTTTGCAACTCCTAGCGTAACGTCAGGAACCCCTGATTCTGTTCCTGGAGCTGCCTGTCCATGAGAGTCACCACTCTCCCCATGGAGGAGGCAGTGCGCTCGGCCATGAGGGTCAATGCAGCGCTGATGCTCCGCATGGACTCCTCCATAACGGAGGCCATGGCACGCATACCCGCATGGATCTCCATCAGGTCCTTCCGCACATCCCGCTGGACATCCAGCATCTGCCATCTAACGGACGACTCCAGAGGCTCATCATCAGCCTTCGACTAAGCACCGTCCTGGTCTCCAGCAGTCCACTGACTGTCAGCGCCCTGGGCACTCTCTCCATGACCAGCTGAATGAGGCTCTTGGGCTCCAAGGTGTCCTGCCCAAATCTGGTCAATATTAGGAGTTTTGAGGATCCTTTGCCAGTCCATGACCTCTCAATGTGGTTATGGCTTGTCCTCTCCTGAAAGGATTTAGGGGCATTGATTAGCCCACTCTCTACCTGCAGCGCCATTTCAGCCTGGCCAACCCCACCTGAGGAACATCTCACAGGGCACATCCGAGTTGTGGCCTTCAAGCTGCAAGGCACTCAAACCAAGCAGCCAGGGCTTACCCACATGGCCAGTTCCAGTGTCATTGGCAGTTGGCACTCAGACTCCAACAACCTTGAGCTCCACTGGGGAATGGCCAGTCCTTAACGCTTCAGCACACTGACCCATGCCAACACGGCACCCACCCTTCCTGAGCGCAGGAGGTCATTGAACCTTCTGTGACACTGCACCCATGTACACCGCACAATGTCTTGGCTGCTGACCTCGGCTGCCACCTCCCCCAAGATTTTTTTGGTCTGGTGCGGTGGCCTCTTCCTGCCATCTCTGGAAATGAGGGTATCCTTCCTGGCAGCACCCCTCCTCCAAGAGCACCGCGGGCCACCCATCTGAAAGACGGAGGGCCGAGTGCCCACCCGACCTGTTTTCCCGCCTGGCATCTCCAGACGCTATTGAGGCCATAGCTTCAGTCTCCAGAATGCAGAAAATGATTCTTCCCTGGCAGCCTTCAAGAGGCTGCCTCTGCCATTTTTAAACCTCCTGCTGGGTCGCCATTGGATCTGGTGCCCAACAGGCCCCCGCCCCCACCAGGCTGATTCCCAACCATTGGGAAGATGCGTTTCACACTGGGCGGGCCCTAATTGGCCAGCCAGAGTGCAATCTCGGTCATGGGCCTGTTTCCCGTCTGCTCCCAGGCCTGCTAATCATGTGCACCTGACAAGGGTAAAATTCAGGCCTAGATTTATTAATTGATTTTAAATTCCACCAGTTGCCATGGTGGGATTTGAACCCGTGTCCCCAGAGCATTAGCCAGGACTTCGGGGGTTACTAGGCCAGTGACATTACCACTCCCACTAAACGCTGGAAATACTCCGCAGGTCAGACAGCATCTGCAAGAGAAACAGCGTAAAAGATCTCAAGGTGCTCCACAGGAGCATACAGTAATCAGACAAAACTTCACACTGAGCCATTAAATGAGATATTAGGACATTGTCACTAAATTTTAATCAAAGAGGAAGGATGCAAGTAGCAATCTTAAAGGAGGAGGGAGGTGGAGAGGCTTCATGAGGGAATCCCAGTGTTTAGAACCCAGGCAGTTGAAGGCACAGCCACCAAAGGTGAAGCGATACAAATGGAGAACATGAAAGAAGTCAGAATTGGATGAGCACTAAGATCTTGGGGGAGGTTACAGAGATAGGGAAGGGCTAAGGCCACCATATTTGAAAACAAGGATGAGCACAAATCGTGGAACATATCCAAAAACCTCTTACCCTGTGCGATTCAGCTACACGATGGGTAGACTCATTCACGGTTTTTTTCTCACTCATCCATCATTTCAGGCCTCACCTCCACGTAGGGATCTGCCCAGCTGACACTGGCCACAGAAATGGCAATCAGTCCTGCTGGACGACTGGCTGCCAACTGGGGAGTGCCTGAGCTAGGACAAACTCAAAGCCGGCGAGGTAATCAGAGAGGCACACCTACATATAGAGACCAGAGAAGGCATGGAGACATCAGGACAGTCGTGGTCACAGAGTGGGAGGGAAAGGCCTCAGAGAGGCTGTGGAAGAGTTTTACCAGAACGATACCAGGGTTGAGGTACTTCAGCTGGGAGGAAAGCCTGGAAATGCTGGGGCTGAACAGCTGAGAGGGTTAGGAGAAGATTTGAAAGAGGTATTCAAAATCATGAAGGGTTTTGATGGAGTAAACAAGGAGAAGTTGTTTCTATAGGGGCAAGAGAGTTGGTAACCGGAGGACACACTAAAGGTGATTTTCAGTTCCCTTGGTTTAAAGGCTTTAATCTAAATTTGCTGATGGGCACCATGAGCCCCAAGGTATGACTTAGGTGTTTCTCCAGAAACTCATTAGGACTGGTTTTATATTGGGTTCAGCTATCTGGGCCCTTAGCTCTAGAATTCCTTCCCTCATCCTCTCCACCTCTCACTCTCTCTCTCTCTCCTCCTTTAAGACATTCCTTAAAAGCTACATCATTACACCTCTGATCAAGCTTTTGGTCTCCTGTCTTAATGTCGCTTAAATAAAAACAGAAAATGCTGGAGATACTCAGCAGGTCTAGCAGCATCTGTGGAGAGAGAAAGTGAGGCTACTGAGCAAATTTTCAATGGAGGCCGGGGTTGGGGTTGGAAGAGGGTGGGCCTGCAGTATGGCGCCGCTGGTCATCGCATCAGTCACTCCCAACTCGGAGCCTTTTTTTTTGGAAAAAATACTTTATTCGTAAAATATCTGGAAGAACATTACAAAACATTTCTAAATGGCCATCACAAAAGGTGCAATCAGATTCAACGTTTACACATGGATCAAGCGGTGCTTCAATCCAATCAATGAATATCACAGTCATTTCAATATGGTCACTACAGGCAGTCAGACAGTGCAATGGGATTGGAGTTATCGACATACATCATGTTGCACTCTGAGGTGCTTCAGCACAATTATGATAAATTTAGTATTCACTACATACATTCATTGTGAGCTGTACAGCCCGAGGGGTCCATACCTTTCCCAGCCCCTCGGTGCACTATGGCTGAAAGGTCTTACACGACTCGGAGGCCATTTTCAAAGAGGATGAGTTGGGATCAGATCATCACAAGCGGTGGGTAAGGCCAATTATAGGCAAATCAATTGAATTAAGGAGCCCATTTAGGTCCCATTCCCATGCTGACCAGGATTTCCGGTCATCACACAAGCACATCACATCAGGCCAACACAGTGGGCTCAGTGAGATGCCACGATTGTTCACGTCACCACGCCTCCACCCTTCCACCATCACAGCCATAATGGCCACTGGGCCACAGTCGTAGCTGTTGGCCTACCATTGGAGGAGCTGCCCTCGGCTGGATGCTCTCCCATTGATGCCCCCCCCTCCCCAGTTTCGGAAACCCACCCCCCCCATCCCTGATTGGCTGGCGAGCCCACTGCCTGGCCTTTAACTGGCTCCCCATTTCAAAATAGGGATGCGCGTCTAAAATACGCCATGCGGGGTTGGGAACCCGCACCCCTCCTCCACCAGCCAACACCACCCCCCCTCTCCCCCAACAACCCAAATGAAAATTCAGTCCAATGTTTCAGCTCTGTGACTTTTCATCATATCTTCCTATGCAGCTCAGTGTCAAATTTTGTTTGGTGACATCGCAATAAAGTGCCTTGGGATATATTAGCAATTGGAGGTGCTATTCAAATGCAACTTGTTGTTGTTGTTGTTGTTGATCCCAGGGTAAACTTGTCAAATTGGCTTGAGGTAAACAAAAACAAAAAGTGCCCGAAAAACTCAACACTTGCTGTTTTGTGGTTCAGATTTCCGGCATCCTCAGTGTTTTGCCTTTGGCTGAGGTAAAGCCTTGTCACAAACCCAACTGAGTTACTCTAATCGTCGCTCTGGTTACACAGGATCTGCTCATTGGGAACTAGTGAGATGAGCACCCAACTTAACCCAGCCCCAGTGTACAAACCAGCTCTAAAGTAGCAGCTTCACAAAATGAGAGACTAACTAGCAAAGCAAGTCAAAAGGGACTCAAAGGACAAAGCAACCATCTCTGAATATGTAGACCACAGTGCGGGCTTATCTGGTACTTTTGCGTATTTGATTTGCTGCTGCTAGACACTGTATTCAAATGTAAGTGAGTTTCCTGCCTTTGTGTGAAAGGTAGGGGGAAAAGTCACTTCCCCTTCAAACCATCAAGTTTGATTCTAAATGTTAAATTCAAGTGTTTAAAATGTAAAAGATTCATATCGCACCTTTACTTTCACAACCCCCTCCCCAATTTCTCCTCTCCTCAAAGGCTCCGTTTGGATAGCCTCTTAAAGCCTTTGAACAGATTCCTGGAGTGAATAGAGAAAAGGAAACAGGTGCATCTCTCTTCCGTTCACCCTTAGTTGTGCACTTCCCTTCTCCTTGGGTTTCAGGGGTGTCTACTTATTTAGGTGCCAACCTTGGCTCACTCTCACCTCTGAATTTACAAGTATATAACTAGGCTGAAACTCCAGTGCACAGTACGGTTAGAGGTGCCGTCCTTTGGATGTGACATTAAACTGAGGGCCCTTCCTTTCAGGGCCCAGCCCTATTTTGAAGAAGCCCTATTGTGATGTCTGGTGTCCTCGGCAACAGTTATCTCTCAAAGGCCATGATCTGATCATTTACTACATTACTGTGGCAGATTGCTGTGCTTGATTTTGGCTGACGTTCCTCTTACATTAAAAAAGTGAACCGGTTAGCTTTTTACTACAAACTCTCTTAGTAACGCAATTGCTTTATTGGCCTTTTCTCACCTTCCTATAGTCTCCCTCCTGTATGTCCCTATTTCTGTAATCTCCTTCAGCCTTACAAAACACTCCAAGGTGCCTGCGCTCCTCCAATTCTGGCCTCTTGTGCATCCCTAATTTTAATCATTCCAGCATTGGCCTTCAGATGCCTAATCCCAAAGCCCTGCAAATTCCCTCCCTAAACCTCTCTGCCTACCCACCTCTTTTCCTCCCTTAATGCACTCCTTAAAACCTACCCTTTCGAGCAAGCTTTTGACTACCTATCCTATGGCGGAATTGTCCCAGATTTGCACTAAATGCAATAGTGGGTGGGTAAAATTACCCTCTGAGCGCAATGGTGGCTTCTCACACCGTATCATCCCAAACCCGCTGCATTAATTATGCATTCCCGGGAAACACGCCGTTTCCATGGTGGACACTTCATTTGCCTGCCACGCAGTCAACCTCACCGCTTCATTACACCAGGCACCACATTTAAAGTACAGCCACGCGCACACATCTCAGTGCTTCCAGCCCGTGACTGCTACAAATAAGACATGGCCCAGAAAGGCAACAGGACTGCAGCCTCCCGGTTTAGTGATGCGTCCCTCAAGCGCCTTTTGGATGCTATGGAGGTCCACCATGATGTCCTCTACCCCCCCACTCTGGCCGCAGGAGGAGCAGCAACATTACCACTCCGACTTAGTAGGTGATGACAGTGGTGATCAGTGCCAATGCTGCATAGAAGAGGTTGGCCATCCAATACAGATAGAGGATGAATGACCTCATCCGTGCAGCCAGGGTAAGGCAACCACCTCATCTCTCTAAACTCACACACTCAAACCCATCACATATTCACTGGCATCTCACTTACTACCAGCTCAAGGGACATCACCACTCACTCTCTCACACACACACACCCTCATATCTCCATCTGGCCTCATCTGCTCTGGAGACTGCCTCCTCAGCCCTCACCATCTTGAGGTCACTTGCACAGGTCAACTTGTTCCCCCACCCAAAACCCTGTGACACCCCCTTCCTCAGTACATCCCTCAACCTGCAGCCTCTTCCCTTGCCTGATGCCACTTCTCCCACTTCCCCAAGCAAGCCCCAGCCCTGCAGCCATACAAAGTCTTATGGCTGGACTGGTAGGTAGATGCCTGCCCGTGAGTCCCCCTAAAAGTGATGTGGTGCTGCCCGAAGCAAGATAGCAAACAAACCTCGAAGTCTTGAGCAAAATTCAGCTCTCTGGGTGCATGTCACATATGTAGAGTTATGAAACACGTCAGCGTGCAATCACTCTGAAGTGGATGGACAATCCAGTCGGGGGTGGGGGGGGTGGGGGGGGGGAGAGGGATGAGTCCAGCGGGATGGCCTTAAATTGATATACAGAGGTATTACACTGAGGAACCCGATGTCCGATGGTGGGGAGCATGACCCATCATCGACAGGCTGAGCGGACGATCTCAAACTGGCTTCATGATGTCGTGAAACCGGTTTTTGGCCTTCCCACCATATTGTCCATTCACGCCACCAAACAAGCTCGATACCGGTGGGCAGGGACAATTCTGCCCCTCGCATCAACTTACGTGGCTTGGTGTCAAACTTTGTTTGACAACAATCCTTGAAGTGACTTGGGACATTTTATAACATCGTCCCTGCCCGCTGGTATCGGGCTTGATTGGTGGCTTGAATGGACAATATGGTGGGAAGGCCAAAAACCGATTTAACGACATCATGAAGCCAGTTTGTGATCGTCCGCTCAGCCTGTCGATGATGGGTCATGCTCCCCACCATCCAACATCAGGTCCCTCAGTGTAATACATCTGCATACCATTATAAGGCCATCCCGCTGGACTCATCCCTCCCCCCCACCCACTGGATTGTCCATCCACTTCGGAGTGATTGCACGCTGACGTGTTTCACAACTGTACATATGTGATATATAAATGCAAGTTTTCGAGAACACCATCGACTCCTGATGTGTGGAAGCCCTTGTGCTAACTGGCATCATCTCGCAAAAAAAAACAAGCGCTGCATTAAGAAAGCATCAGGAGTGCATGAGAAATAGGAGCAGGAGTAGACCATTCGGCCTATCAAGCCTGCTCCACCATTCAGTACATTCAGTAGCTGATCTTGGGCTTCAACTCCATTTTCCTGCCTGCTCCCTTAATTCCCTGAGAGACCAAAAACCTTTCTATCCCCGGCCTTAAATGTGTTCAATGATGGAGCATCCACAACCCTCTGGGTTAGAGAATTCCATAGGTTCACAACTCTTTAAGTGAAGTAATTTCTCCGCTTCTCAACCCTAAATGATCAGCCCCTTATCCTGAGACTGTGTCCCCGTGTTTTAGACTCCCCGACCAGTGAAGGCGGAGGGGCATGTTAGTGGGTGGTGAAAAAGGCACATGGGACACGCCTTTATCAGTCGAGTCATAGATTACAAAAGTAGGGAGGTCATGTTGGAGTTGTATAGAACCTTGGTGAGGCCACAGCGGAGTACTGTGTGCAGTTCTGGTCGCCACATTACAGGAAGGATGTGATTGCACTGGAGGGGGTGCAGAGGAGATTCACCAGGATGTTGCCTGGGATGAAACATTTAAGTTATGAAGAGAGGTTGGATAGACTTGGGTTGTTTTTGTTGGAGCAGAGAAGACTGAGGGGCGACCTGAACGAGGTGTACAAGATTATGAGGGGCATGGACAGGGTGGATAGGGAGCAGCTGTTCCCCTTAGTTGAAGGGTCAGTCACGAGGGGACATAAGTTCAAGGTGAGGTTCAGGAGGTTTAGGGGGGATGTGAGGAAAAACCTTTTTACCCAGAGGGTGGTGATGGTCTGGAATGCGCTGCCTGGGGAGGGTGGTGGAGGCGGATTGCCTCACATCCTTTAAAAAGTACCTGGATGAGCACTTGGCACGTCATAACATTCAAGGCTATGGGCCAAGTGCTGGTAAATGGGATTAGGTAGGTAGGTCAGGTGTTTCTCACGTGTTGGTGCAGACTCGATGGGCTGAAGGGCCTCTTCTGCACTGTGGTCCTGTGATCCTGTGAAACAATCTCGCAGCATCCATTCTATCAAGCCCTTTCAGAATTTTATACATTTTAATGAGATCACCTCTCATTCTTCTAGAGAGAAAATAAGCTCAATTTACTCAGCCTCCCATCATAGGACAACCCCCTCATCCCAGGTACCAATTTAGTGAACCTTCGCTGCACCACCTCCAATGCAAATATATCCTTTCTTAAATGTGGAGAAAACTGCACACAGTACTCCAGATGCAGTCTCACCAAAACCCTGTACAACTGCGGCAAGTCTTCTCTCTTGTTCTACCCCAATCCCTTATAATAAAGGCCAACAGGCCACTTACCTTCCTAATTGCTTGCTGTATCTGCATGCTAACTTTCTGCAAGTTTTTCATCTTTTAAAAAATATTCTGCTCTGCTATTCTTGCTTTATTAATAACTTTTTTTTCTCATATTTTTTGGCACAAGTAACTTACTAGTAAGACAACAGATGCAGAAAAATTCAGAAACGCAATGTGACCAGGGGTCCTCTCCATTCCAGAGATCCTGGTTTGAACACCTGTCATAATATCAATTAAATGGCACAATTTTAAAATGGGTGAAGGAGCTGAAAGACCTTGTGATGCGCGTGCACAATCTTTGAAGGTGGCAGGATAAGTTGAGAAAGCTGTTAAAAAAGCAGATGGGATCTTTGGCATCATAATTAGAGGTATCGAGTGTAAAGGAAGTTATGCTAAACCTTTAGAAAACACTGGTTAGGCCCCATCTGGAGTATTCTGTTCAATTCTGGGCACCACGCTTTAGGAAGGATGACAAGACTTTGGAGAGGATGTAGGGAAGATTCACTACAATGGTACCAAGAAGGCTTGGTTTAGGGTCATCTATGATATCCCACCGGTAAATAGTTTGCCATGGTCAAATTATCTCTGACTAGTAACCCCTTGAGCACTTGTTACTTGTTACTGTTCCACAACAAGGAGTCAATGTTTTCTAGACTGATAAAAGAACAAAATATGAAAACATACCAGAGCAGCTTGTACAGTGATGGTCCAAGCCAAAATCTTTTGAGTTACACTGAATAAGTCGTGATCAAAAGTTATACACTATCTCACGCACTGTAGGAAAAAATGAATAAGATCAACAGAAGCCTTTTAAAAAAGGTTTCTGGGTAACTTTCCTTTTAGTAGCATGCGTCAGGACTTGTTAACCACGAGCTCTAGTACTTTGGATGAAGTTGCATTCCAAGGTGTGATAAGCTGACTCCCTGTCTGTACTTAAAGTTGATAAGACACCAGTATCGGATGAGGACCATCTAAGGATATTGAGGGAAGTGAGAATGGTAATTGGGGAGGCACTAGCCATAATTTTCCTTTCTTCCTTAGACTTATGGATGATGCCATAAGAGGACTGGAGAATTGCAAACATTACATCCTTGTTCAAAAAAAATGTGTAGCAATAAGCCCAGCAATTTACAGGCCAGCCAGTTTAATCACGGTGCTGGGAAGGCTTCTAAAAATAAAATTCAGGACAAAATTAATAGTCACTTGAGCAAATGCAGGTTAATTAAGAAATTCCAGCACAGTTTTGTTAAGGGTAAATTGTGTTTAACTAAATTGCTGGAGTTTTTTTATGAGGTAACAGAGAGGGATGATGAGGGTAACACTGTTGATGTGGTGTACATGGACTTCCAAAAGGCATTTGTTAAAGTGCCACAACAGATTTTTAAGCAACATTAGACTTCATGGATTCAAATGTACAATAACAACATGGATTTGAAATTGGCTGAATGACGGAAAACAGAGAGCGGTAGGTAATGGATGCTTTTGACTGGAGAAAGGTTTATAGTGGAGCTCTCCAAGCATCAGTGTTAGGACCCCTGCCCTTTCTGATATATATTAACAACCTAGACTTTGGTGTACAGGGCTTAGATAGGTTGGAGGAATGGGCAGACAAGTGATCGATGAAATTTAATGCAGAAAAGTGTAAAGTAATTCCTTTTTGTAAGAAGAATGCGGAGAAACAATGTAAAATAAAGGATATAATTGTAGAGGGGATGCAGGTGCAGAGGGACCTGGGCGTATATGTGCATAGATCATTGAAAGTGGCAGGACAGGTTGAGAGCATGATTAATAAAGAATGCAGGATCCTAGGCTTTATTCATAGGGGCATGGAGTACAAAGCAAGGAAGTTATGTCTAAAATACTGGTTCAGCCTCAAATGGAGTATTTTGTGTCCAGCTCTGGGTGCACATTTTAGGAAGGGTGTCAAGGCATTAGAGAGAGTGCAGAAAAAATTCATGAGAATGGTTCCAGTGATAAGGAACTTCAGTTACTTAGATAGGTTGGAAAAGTTGGGACTGTTTTCCTTGGAGAGGGGAAGGTTGGGAGAAGATTTGAGAGGGGTATTTAAAATAGTGAGAATCTGGACAGAGTTGATAGGATAAAACTGTTCACATAGGTGGACGGATCAAGAACAAGAGGCATAGATTTATGGTAATTGGCAAAAGAAGCAACAGTGACAGGAAGGAAAACTTTTTCACACAGCGGGTGGTTAAGGCCTAGAATGTGGTGGAGGCAGGTTCAATTGAGGTATTCAAGAGGGAATTGGATTATTATCTGAAAAAGAAGAATGTGCAGGGCTACAGGGAGAAGGTGGGGAAGGGGCACTAGGTGAATTGCTCCTTTGGAGACCCAGCACAGACACGATGAGCCAAATGGCCTCCTTCTGTGCTGTAGCAATCCTGTGATTCTGTGTAATGATAGCGAAGCTGCAATGTCTGTGACTATCAATGTGTTTACAGCTGCCATTAAAACACAATATTCATCACTTGCATCAGTGCTGTTGTGTGTTGTGGTGATTCATGGAATCTGCCACATGACTCAGCTGTAATCTACAGCATCACATATGCCAGGCCAGGGCAGAACAGGAAATACCCACAGTCTGCAAGTCCTCACTGTGAAACCCAGTGTTGCTAAAACGTGAGATGCCACTACACAGCTTTCTAGCAAAATAGATCTGCAAAATGTCAGTGGAACACGCAACCTGTTGGGCAACAATCCAAGCAACTGCGAAAAGATTCACTTTGGCACAACAATCTAGCGAGCATCAGCAATGTCATTAATAATGGCCAGGTTCAAAGGTTACTTCCTGTGGGTCAGTTCTCAACCAGACACATATTAAAATGGAGGACAGAAAATGTATGCAGATTAATCAAAAATCCATCGAAGAAACACTATTCAGCTGCAAAGGGAAATTTCCTGTTGAAAGTCCTTCATAATCAATTGTGGACCCTAACTCTACTCTCAACTCTTGTCTACATACAGAAAGAACTTGCATTTATATAGCACCAATCACAGCCTCAGGTCAGCTCAAAGCACTTTACAGCCAAAGAAGTACTTTTGAAGTATAGTTACTGTTGTAATGCAGGAAACACAAGGGCCAATTTGCACACAGGCAGTGCCCACAAACAGCAATGTTATCAGGACCAGGTTAACTGGGACCTATTCAGGGATCCCTGCTGTAAAATATGGGTTAAATATAAGATGAGGAATTTTCGGCAAAGGACAGGAGAGAGTCCCCAGCTGTGGCCTTCTACCACAGGCTTCCCTCCCTGGGAGGTTCTCAATCAGGCCAATTGCCACGAGGGAAATGGAGAATTAAAATGGCAATAAATTGAAGAATAAACATTGGCTGGACATTGGGGAGAACTCCTCCTGCTCTTCTTCAGAATAGTGCCATGGGATAGTTTATAGAGATGGGAATTTGGTTTAACGTCTCATCCAAAAGACGACACCTCCAACAGTGCAGCCTTCTCTCACGGGAGTGTCAGCCTAGACTTTGCAGCGGGGCTTGAACCCCCCCCCCAGCCTTCTAACTCAGAAGTGAGTGTGCCACCGACTGTGTCAAAGCTGAAACCTGCATCACGATATTTATGGGGAGACAGGGAGGAGATGTTTGCAGGATGGAAATACGGAACTCTCGGGAATTTAAAGGTGGGAACACCTTGCCATTTTTATTCTCCATTTCCCTCGTGGCAATTGGCCTGACTGAGAACCTCCCAGGGAGGGAAGCCTGTGGTAGAAGGCCACAGCTGGGGACTCTCTCCTGTCCTTTGCCGAAAATTCCTCATCTTATATTTAAACCATATTTTACGGCAGGGGATCTCTGAATAGATCCTGTTCAGAATCAAAGCTGATCAGTTTCTTTTGCCTAGCACAGGGAGACTGATGCCAATTGTCATACCTGGCTGCCATTCAGCTAATCTTAGCACAGACTGGGAATTGAACCTAAGATTTTCTGTTCTGTATGACTTAGTGTCATTATCCATCGGCCTTTGGGAAAATACAAGTTTACTAGCTTGGCGTCAAATGTAGGAACCTCCCTGCTCTTTACAATTTATGAGATATGGTTGAACGTTGTTGTGTTACTGGATTCGTAATGCCAAGACCTGGATTATAGAACTAAAACATGAGTTCAAATCCCAGCACAACAGCTGGAGAATTTAAATTTAGTTCATTAAATAAACCTGGAATTTAGGTATTGCTGAAAAAAAGATGTTGTTGAAGGTTTTTGTTGTGCATTCATGATTAAAACTCGCAAGAATGCCACATGTAAAGGCAACAACAATTTATGCTTCATGAGAAGAGAGTGCTGATTGGTTGGAAAATGGAATCTGATTGGTAGTGGCATTGCCACCAGTTAACTGATGACTGACAGGTAACTCCCATGCTTTGTTTAAATTCAAACGAGGCAGGTTGACTCTGATTGGTCAAGGCATTGCCTTGGGGAATGAACCAGAGAATGGCTGTCACCTATTTTGTTTCATTGAAACAGGTGCAATTCTCTCTATGTCTGCAAAGAATAGGGCTCTGTATATTCTCCATGGCAACGCCTCTACCAAGCAGAGCCCACCTGCCCACCAATCAGCACTGTCTTCGCATGAAGTATAAATTGTTGCTCCTTTTACATTTTGTATTCTTGCAAATTGTCCTGGTGTGTGTAAAATGAAAAGCTTTGACATCATGTATCTTTTTTCAGCAATACTCAAGTTTTCTGCTACCAAACAACTATTTGCCAATCTGGAATTAAAAAGCCAGTATCAGTAATGGTGACCATGAAACTACCGGATTATCACTAAAAAGCCATCTGGTTCACTAATGCCCTTTAGGGAAGGAAATCTGGCCTATACATGACTCCAGACCCACAGCAATGCAAAGGCAAAAATACTGTGTATGCCGGAAATCTGAAACAAAAACAAAAAATGCTGGAAAAACTCAGCAGGCCTGACAGCATCTGTGGAGGGAAAGACAGAGTTAACGTTTCGAGTCCGTATGACTTCTTCAGAGCTAAAGGAAAGTAGAAATGTCATGAAATATGTACTGTTTAAGGAGGGATGGAACAGGTGAAGCTAGATACAAGTCCAGCGATAGACGGAGGCAAAGTAGAGATTGCAAAAGATGTCCTAAACAAAAGGTCAAAGGGGTGTTAATGATAGTGATACTGGTTAAAGGAGTTGCTAACGGTGATATTAAGAGTAGAAAGCAGAATGTGATATTGGCCAGACCAGAGTAAGCACTCTGGAAAGAATAACATGAGCAAGTGACAGCTGGCCCTAGTGGGGGTGGGGTAGGGGGAGGAGACAGTGGTGGGAAAAAAAATAGAAAATAGGCTGGGGATAAAACAATGAATAAAAATGGAAATAAAAATTTTAAAATATTAATAATAAAAATAAGTGGAAAAAAATAAATAAAAATAAAAAAATAAAAAATGAATATTGAAAAAAGGGGATCAAAAAGGGGTGAGGATGGAAGAGAGAGTTCATGGTCTGCAGTTGTTGAACTCAATGTTAAGTCTGGAAGGCTGTAAAGTGCCTAGTCGGAAGATGAGGTCTGTTCCTCCAGTTTGCGTTGAGCTTCACTGGAACATTGCAGCAGGCCAAGGACGGATATGTGGGCATGAGAGCAGGGTGGAGTGTTGAAATGGCAAGCGACAGGGAGGTCTGGGTCATGCTTGCGGAGAGACCAGGGGTTGCATCATAATTGGCCTCCGAAATGACCCAGCCATTGTGTTCAAGAAGGCGGCTCACCACCACCTTCTCAAGGCCAATTAGGGATGGGCAATAAATGCTGGCACAGCCAGCGACCCTCCGCAATCTGTGAATAAGTTAAAAAAAATTAGAAGTGAATCAGACAGCCAAATCGAAGTGGCATTTGCAGAAAGCTGAGAGAACAGCCAGCTGCAGTACATATAGTACCTCAGGAAAGCAGGAAGGCTGTGGGGGGTGGGGGGGGGGAATAAATGTTGCAGGAATTTACTCACACAGCTATATTCAAGTTGCATGTCGCAGTTAATACCACAGAACTAGTCCTAACTTAGATCTTGAAGGTACAAGGGCTTGGTTTACAAAGAAACAAGTCTTCTTCCAAGTTTTGAGGAGGCCACCAGTGTGTCAGAAAGATAAAAATATCAGTTTTTACTATCACAGCTACAACTGAGAACCACAGCAGTTACTCACATCTTTGTCTAAGCAGATATTTATTTGAATTTGACAGCTGATTCAGAAATAAAAAGGATTTTTTTTAAAAAAGGAAAGAAACAGGGACAGTCATCCCTTTAATGTTGTTAGTTTGGATTTTGACCTGCTGAAACTATTTTTTTCCAAAAAATATGCTTTAATCATAAAATTTGTAAAAGCACATTACTTAACAGATCAAATTTGACATTACTTCAATATTGCTGAAAAGAGAGAAATGTTGCTGGAGCTTTTCATCTTGCACTGGGTCAAAACCTGGAACTCCCTTTCTAACAGCACAGTGGGTGTACCTACATCCCAGGGACTGCAGCGATTCAGGGAGGCAGCTCACCACCACCTTCTCAAGGACAGTTAGGGATGGGCAATAAATGCCGGCCCTTAGGCCGGGATTTTCCAGCCTCTGTCGCGGTTGGGACCCGCTGCAGGTGAGGCGCCACCCCGCCCCAGCCAGAAGCCCATTGGCTTGCGGCGGGACCGGAAGATCCCGCCCATTGTTTGAAATTTTGTCTACAAGGTGAAAAGCTTCAGCAACATAATTGTCTTTTCGGCTAAATTTGACATTACACAACGCGCAAAATAGAGCAGCTTCTCCCAATACATGAGGCGCCTCACTGCATTATGAAACAGGTTGTGGAAGAATAATACATCTTGTGCCTTTCTGATCAGGGTTGTCAACTCTGCCCGACATTATTCCTGAAGGCATCCTGACCTCTGGCTGACAGCTGCTCCCACACTCACTTACGTTGGCAAACACATCCATGCTTGCAGTGCCCCACCTATCCAGCCAATCAGAAAGCATATAGGCTTTATGCTAAGGGCATGGATGATTTTTGACTGCCTGCTATCTCCCTCCCACCCTTCAAACATCAGAATCATAAACATAGGACAGTCAATAAGAGATTCAGGTGAAAATTCTTTTGCCCAGTGAGTGGTTCGAATGTGGAACTCGCTACTAGTTGAGGTGAGCAGTGCTGATGCATTTAAGGAGAAGCTGGATAAAAGACATGAGAGAAAGGAATAGAATGTTAAGTGGATTGGGCTCAATGAAGGAGTGTGTGAGAAGGTTCATGTGGCGCATAGACAAGATGTTAGGCCTGACCGGAATCATCCCTCGATGCCTGATTTACCGTCATGCCGGCAGGAAAACACGCCGGCCCAGAACACATCGGGACAAGTGCGACGTGCAGAAGCCGGGACTCACCTTTAGGGCCTTGCCCAGATCATGGACATCAGAGGAGAAGGAGGTGCTGGAGCCCTACAGCTGCCAGACCCCGGAGGAACATGTGCACTGCATGCTGGGTGGTTCCTCATGCACATGGGCTCCATCACGAAGCAGCTCTCGGAGGGTGGGAGGTCTCCACACGACAGCTTCGACTTCGCTGAGGCTTCGAGCTTTCACGGTCTCCCATTGATGCTTCGGGCCTATTTCGGAACTTCACACACTTCACCATGGGCTGGTGTGAGTGATCAGCAAAGCGGTAGGTGGGTGGAGAGGAAGGTCTAGGTGTGAGCGGGTGCGGAAGGTGCACCGCGGGGGTTGGGTTGAGGTTGGAAGGGGAGGAGGTGCAAAGGTGCCGGTGGAGGTGAGACTGGGAAGGGGGCGCAAAGCTGACGCGGGGGTGAGGTTGGGAGGGGGAAGGAGGACGTCCGGGAGGAAGGAGAGAGTACGGGAGGAGGAGGCTGTAGCAGGAGAGAATGGTGCAAGTGGGGAGATGGATGTAACGGAGGAGAAAGGTGTAAGGGAGGGAGTTAGGAGTAGGTGTCTGGGGGTAAGGGAGGAATTTGGAGGAGGGACCCGGGGTGGTGGTGGTGGTGGGGTGGGGGGGTGGTGCGGAAGAGGAGGCTGTATGGGAAGAGGAAAGAGTAAGGCTGGAGGAAGGAGTAAGGAGGGGGTGGAAAGTCCAGGTGAACATGGGAGGATGTTGAGGTGCACCATTTCCCCCTCGCATTGCCATTGTAGGAACTCACCTGTGCTACCGCGATGGAGTGCAGTTCTGCATGCATCTCAGTGTTCTGCTGGACCAGCGTTTCCATGGTGTCCACCATCCTCCCCATGGAGACCTCCATGTGTGGACATGTTGTCACTTAATCAGAGAGCAAATGGATGCACTCCTGTGACTCGTGTGCCACTCTGTTGAGGGCTTCCAGCAGCTCTGAGTGATGTTCCCCCACCTTCTGCAGACTCTCTACAATGAGTTGGAAGGCCGAATCCAAAAGCTCGTCACCTGGCTCGGATCTCACAGGTACCTCTTCCCCAGTTGTCCTCCGAGTGCCAGGGAGCTCAGCTGAACCTGCCTCCTCCTGTTGCAGACATGTGTCTGTGAGGGGACCACCAGAGTGTGAACCCAAGTGTGCTCTAGATCTAGATCCCTCCGAGGTTTGTGTCTCTGCATTGGTGCAGGGTGTGGGTAAGCACTGTGACAGATCTGCTTATTTCCAGCTCTTCAATGGAGGAGGTGTCCTCTTGGCCGGAGGTGAGGACCTGGATGGGGCTGAGGGACAGGCTGGCTAAGGGCATCGGTCGCTTGGCAGAACTCCCTGTGAACCAAAGTCCAGATAATTAGTGCATGTCAGCAGAGTCAAAAACAGGAGAGAGAGTACTCACATTTATACTGAGAAAGGGATGATCTGGTACAGGATCCTCATGTGGGTGTTCGCCGCTGACCTCACTGTCACATCCTCACTAGTCAGCGCGATGACATGCTAATCAAAGTGGGTGAGGGGCCTAACGTGGGACACTCCGGCCCCGGCCTGGGACTTCTCCCCTCTGTTGTGCATCCCCTTCTCCTGCATGAAAACAGATGGAGAGAGTGTGAGCAGGACACACGGCACTGCGTGGAATGTTTGTGTGGTGAGCGGAACCATGGACAGGATGAGGACGGGTTCTCCAGAGGATATGAGCCTGATGGAGATGTGAGGGTGTGTGTGAGAGTTAGTGGCGTTGTCCTTTGAGGTGTGAGATCCCTGTGGATGTGTGATGGGTTTGGGAGTGTTTGTTCAGTGTGATGAGGTGGTTGACTTACCCTGCGCTGGATAGCTGACCTTCTCTGCGGTCCGTTGGTGCTAACAGCTCTGGCCATCCCACCGCACCCTCCTTGGTCAGATTGGTGACTGTGGTGAATCTCCTGCTGCCAGAGGAGGGGGGGTAGAGGAGTTTGCGGTGGCCTTTTTTACCATTTCCAGGAGGCGGCCCCAGAGAGGCCTCACTCAATTTGAAGGCTGCCGTCACCTTTGCTTCCTGGGCCATCTGTCACCTGGAGCGGTCCAGCTCTGTAGACGTGAAGTAGGCTGTGCCCTGGTGCGCTTTAAATATGGCGCCCGGAGCAAAGGCGCGGCGAGGTCACAGTGCGGTGGGAAAATCCGAGCCTGCCCATTGGTTATCCAGCGTGTTTCCCATGAATGCGTTATTAATGAGGCGGGACCTGCTGGGAAGGGGACGATATGGTGTGAAAATCTGCCATTGCAGCAGGCGGGTAAAAAGTCATTTTTCACGCCCGCTACTGCGCTTAGTGCAAATCTTGGACGATTCCACCGATGAGTTAACTTCGAAGTACCCTGGAATATCCCTGCACGGGTTAGGGTTTGACAACCAGCTCAACAGATTGTTCGATTGCAAGGGGCATCAGAGCCAAGGCTAAGTCAGGTCATCACGTGTTAGTCACACATTTGATGGATTGCAATCAGGAGCAGAAATCCATCCTGCTTCATTTTTTCCCTCCCTCCCCAAACTAGTGATACTGAGGCCAAATGCAGCATGGCTCTGCTGGCTGGAGCTCACAGGCAGGCATTTCCTGGACTGTGTGACTCAGCTAATCACTGGATGCGTGGATGAAAGTAAAACGCCCATGTTTATTCACTTGACAAGCCAGAATGAGCCAAGTTCTATTCTGTTGCATACAATTCAAGACTTTGGACTGAAGGAGACTTCAGCCAGAATTCTTACTCCTGCTAACTCTCTGCTGCATCAAGTGCTTGTGTGTGCAACTGGCAAGCAAGAACAAAACTGGTCTCAGGACCAATGGCCTCTTTGGTCAAATAGCCTACTGAAAACTCATTGTCTAGCTTCGCAGATGAAAATGTTTTATTTAGTTGAGGAAGTGGAGGACAGCCAGTGCTTGTGGAACTATTTCCCAGTTAAGTGTGGGACCCTTTGGGAGAGGAGGAAATAGGAGACGGTGAAAAAAATGTTCCTGTACCAGTGTGAGAAGGCAGAATGGGTCTACATCCTGGGAGCCAAAAGGAAGCTTAAGAGCTGAAGGTTAATCACAAATGGTATTTTGCCAATGTGTCAGATAGGAATGTTTGTGCGTGAATTAAAAAAATGTGAGAGAGTGCGTGTGAGGGAGAACGTGTGGGAGGAGGAGGCAATTTATTTCAAATATCACACTGCGATTCTGTAATTAAAGTTAGCAGTTACTTTCAAATTTGCAAGGATGCATCTAAGGTGCATTTATATCAGTGCAGAGCAGCTGATGGAGCACAGGCAGAGACTATCCCAATGCAATCCTAGCTGGCCTCTCATCTATTATCCTCTGAATACCTGAGCTCACCCAAGGCTCTGTTGCTTCATCCTAACTTGCACCAAGACACCCATCTCCCTCCCATACTCAGTGACCTACATTGGCTCCTTGCCCAGCAAATCCTTGTCTTGTGTTCAAATCCCTCCATGGCCTGCACACCTCTACCTCTGTAACCTCCTCCAGCCCTACACCCCTCTGAGAACACAGCGTTCCTCCTATGATAGCTTTTTCCAGTTTCCTTTGATATAAGAACAGCAAGCATTGGAAAAACTCAGCTGACCTGACAGCATCCATGGAGAGAGAGACAGAGTTAACGTTTCAAGTCCGTATGACTCTTCTTCAGAACTGAAGAAGGGTCCCATTGGACTCGAAAAGTTAACTCTGTTTCTTTCTCCACAGATGCTGTCAGACCTGCTGAGTTTTTCCAGCACTTGCTGTTTTTATTTCAGATCGCTGGCATCCGCAGTATTTTGCTTTTATTTCTGTTTTCTTTGACCCTCCACTGGCGACTATGTCTTCAGCTGTTTCAGCCCTAAGCTCTGGGATTCCCTCCCTAAATCTGTCTGCTTCTCTCTCCTCTTTAACAAAGTCTATGGTCACCCGTCTTAATATTTCCTTATGGGACCCAGTGTCAGATTTTATCCAATAACACTCCTGTGAGGTGCCTTCAGACACTTTGCTATGTTAAATTTGCTATACAAATGCAAGTTGTTGCTGTCTGCTTCTTTTGACCCCACTCCTTGGCATGAAGTACCTGAGTAGTTTATTTTTGGAAACAAGCAGCCTCGCAGGTCCTAAGACATGCACATCAATGAATTTGCTGTTGACTGAAGAGGCCCAATCACTGGGGTGCAGGACCCTGTTTCCACTGATGATGTAATGAGTTAAAGCCAATGCCAGCACAGCTAGCACCAAGCGTAAGAGGAACTGTAAAAATAAGCAGTACAAAAGAAAACCCTTTGCATCTGAAGTGAAACATGCCCCACAAAAAGTCTATCTAGTTGTTCAAAAGCTAGACTGATATGCAGATGGTCTTATACAGTTTGAATAGTGCTGTTTAGCTGAGTAACTTCCTGACCATTAGATTCTATAGACTCTTAATTGGCAGTAACAAGAAGACAGGAAGTGAAGCATTTTTCTTGTACATGTTTTAATCAGAAATGCATCTTTCTACATAACAGTGCAGCTAAGGCAGGTACTTTGACGTTGTTTGCAACAAGGGATGTAAAGAGATGCATTAGAAAAGTCAAATTCACAATTATCTGCAGGACAAAAAAATATTTGTCTTGAAAATGAGCATGCTGCTCCCCATGAGGTCCCAGGTGGAAGGATCTGCCTAAACAAAAATAAAAATACCTGGAAAAACTCAGCAGGTCTGACAGCATCTGCGGAGGGGAACACAGTTAACATTTCGAGTCCGTGTGACTCTTCAACAGAACTAAGGAAAAATAGGTGAAATATAGGCTGGTTTAAGGGAGGGGTGGGACAGGTACAGCTGGATGGAGGGATGAACAAGGCAAAAGAGAGAGACGGAAATCCTGCCAGAGAGAAGAGCAATACTTCTTCAAGGTAGGCAGTCAATTAAACACTAAGATAAAGGCAAAAAACTGTGGATGCTGGAAATCCAAAACAAAAATAAAAATGTACTGAGGCATGCTGAGCAAGGTGGTCACAAGTTCAGTCCTGGGTCACTTGAACTCGAAGCCCCTTTTAACTGTTGGTTTCTTTGGTCCAGGTTCCCATTCATTAGCCAGTTCCCTGTTAAATTCATCCTCCTTAATCCCAGAAATAGAACTGTGGGACCATTAAAAAAATGGGGGAAATTTTCACCAGAAGCAGGACAAGATCAAATACAATACTGGTTTTACACTCTGATGTTGCTATCCATTGATGTCAATAACAATATTGAGCAGTGAGTAATATTGGTTTTTCTGTTTGTATGGCATTCCAGCTGGCGAATTAGGGCAAGATTACCCTTTATGAGGCTAAAAGCACTGCAGCGGTTCAAGAAGGTGCCTCCCCAAGATCTCAAGGACGATTAGGGATGGGCAATAAATGTTGGCATTAGCCCATATCCCATGAATAAATAAATAAAGATATATGCATATAAAATGAAGACCATTTACTTAGTGGTTAGAGTGTGAAACTCGCTACCACAGGGAATAATTGGAGGAACACGCATAAATAAATTATGCTAGAAAAACATATATGGGAGAAATGAATAGGTGGCTATCCTGGTAGGACTCTCACCCTCTGCTATCAATCAGGCCAAAATTTTCATGGGGTCCCCTAAACTGGGATCCCAGCCAATAGTTCTATTTCTAGCCTAACCTGCTGGCAACAAGTTAGCCAACCCTGAAAGGATGATTTTTGCCACTGCCAATACAGAACCCCTCCCAGTTGCCTTCCCCACCCCCAACACTGGAACATGACCTGGGATCAGCTGGGGAATCAGTATGGGCACGATTGCTTTGAATTGCAAATGGAGTGGCAGAGGTACCACAAAATATACAGACAATGCAACTTCTAGAATCAACATTTAAGGCTTTCACTCAAGTTCAAAGTAGGTGGGTAATTTGGTAAGCAGAAGTGACATCCTGCTGGGAAAGTTACAACTTCCCTGACCAGAAGCAATTCAAAAGAGCACAGCATGTAGTCAGGGACTCAAATTAGGGTAAAGAGAGAATTTCCTTTGCAACTCTTGAATAAAACAGAAAATTGAGTTGATGAGTTTCACACGTCACAGAGCCCATACACAAGCAAGATAATGAAAGCGTTTTTTAATTGATGATACCCAGTTCTTCCACCATCAGTCGCACAATCAAGTACAAACCTCCAGAGAACCAATAGCATTTTAGACTCATGGAAATATGGGTCTGGGGACTTCTCCAGCCCCATAACCTTTCCAGATCACAGCACTCCTCCAATTCTGCCCTCCTGCACATTTCCAATTTTCATCGCTCCATCATAGGCCGCCATGTCTTCAACTGCCTGGGTCCTTAGACCTGAAATCCCCTCCCTAAATCTCTCCACCTGTCTTTCCTCCTCTAAGTTACTGCTTAGAGCTTGATCAAGCATTTGGTCACTTGTCCTAATACCTCCTTATGTGGCTCAGTGTCAAGTTTTGTTGGATAAGATGCCCTGGGATGTTATACTGTGTTATAGGCATTAAACAAATGCAAGTTGTTGTTGTAGAGAGCCTGTCTTTAGGGAAGGCCCTGCATGTTATGGAAGCTAAGGGGCTGGTGAGGGGTTGGTCAGCATTTCTCCACCACCAGGGCTTTGTCACACAGCAGTGTCCAGCAGCAGTTGAGGATGAATCTAAACTGGGGGAGGCAAGTGCAAGAAGCAGAATCCCAGAAAGTAACCAAAAAAAAGTTAATAAAAGGACATTATATTATAATTACAAAAGCAAAATACTGCAGATGCTGGAAATCTGAAACAAAAACAATTATCATTTCACTTTGATGACTATTCATTCTGACACATTCAGTCACCAACCTGAAGTTAACTCCGTTTCTCCCTCTGTCCACAATGCTACCTGCTCTGTTGAGTATTTCCAGCAATCTCTGTTTTTAATTCTCTTATAAATAACCATTGTAGATGTGTGTTTTCCTGGAAGCAATTGCATAACACTTGAACTTTCTTTCAATCATTACAATCTAATATATTTGGGTCTTCCTCACTTAAAAATTGAACCAATTCATAGTGTGTTTGTGATGCCATTCAAATTGGGAATGTCTTCAGAGGTTAAAGAAAACATACTAATGTTGAAAATCTTAAGTAAAAACAGAAAGTGTTGGAATTATGCAACCTCTGTAATAAAAAGGTTAGTTGCCTAGGTTCTTATTGGAGTAACCTAATTATTTGATTCTTTCATGGGATGTGGGTGTTTATTGCCCATCCCCAATTGCCCTTGAGAAGCTGGTGGTGAGCTGCCTCTTGAACTTGTGGTATATTAATTAAACAAAGAACTTTGATTTAGAAGAATTTAGTTAATGCATTTCAAAGCTTCAGAACATCCCAATGCATTTTACAGTCAAAGAAGTAATTTTGATGATTAGTCACAGTAATGTAGAAAACAGAGTAGCCAATTTGTACACAGCAAGGTTCCACAAACAGCAAAGCGATAGCAACCAGATAAACTGTTTTAGTGATGTTGGTTGAGTGATTGAGGGATAAATAATGACCAAGGCATAAAGGAGAACTCCCTTGATCGTCTTCAAATGGTGTCACGGAATCTTATACGTTCCCCTGTGAAGGTTTAATTTAATTTGGTTTAACCTCTCATTAGAAAAGCTCTGAGTGTTGGGTGTTAACCCAGACTCTATGATCAGGTCTGTGGAGTGGAGCTTGAACCCACAACCTTCTGACTCAGTGACAAGAATGTTACCACTGAGTCTTAACACTTGCTTGTGTGTGCAGGTGTGAACAGCAGTCAGTAGCCCCAATAAAACCTTGGCATCAGTCCAGAAAATCACCACTGCATATGTATGTATGACAAAATCAGAATACTACTGTCAGAACCAAGTGCTTACTAACTCCAGGAAGCCTGCCAACAGTCAGGAAAACCCAGCAAAAAAAAAGCAGATCGTCTTGACTGCCAGTCATATAAACAATCTTGTGCATTTAACTTGATGTTGCCTGTGGCTGCACAAGACCCATGAGTTACTAATATTTTAAACTTGGTCTAAACACAAGTATCGCATACCTTTGAGAATTCCTGAAATTTGGATGATGCCTATTTGTAGTCTAAACATGAAGCTCGGTATTCATTACGCTACCCGTGCTAACACAATTTGAGCAAGTGAAGAGAATTTTTATAGCACTTTATCATATCCTCAGAATATCCAAAGCACTTTGGTTTACCTTTTGAAGTGTCACATAGGCAGTCATGGGAGTCAACCGCAAACTTTATGTGACTGAATGACCAGGTGACGTGTTTTTGCTTGAGAAAGAAAGGTTGGCAGGCTCACCAGGAGGACTCTCTGCTATTCTCCAAATATTGCCATGGAACTATTAATGCTCACCTGAACAGGCAGATGGTTTAACGTTTCATCAGCAAGGCAGCACTTCCAGCAGTGCGGCACTCCCTCAGCACCACATTGTATTGTCAGCTTGTGTTTAAGAACCTCACCTAAGCTAACAATTTAATGTGGTATTGAGGGAGTGGAGCAGAAGCAAGAGCCAGTCAAAGTGTTCAAAAATCTCACTGGCCACAAGCCAACAGGTAGTAACAGACACCCTGCATGAGCTTCCTTACACAAAGCTCCATCTTTCCCCTGCTCCATCACAATGCAAACTGAAAGTCTCCACCCTGCCCTGCATTCCCTATTACCAGTGCCATATAAAAACGCCATACGAGTGTTGTAACTTTTCAGGGAGAACCATTCCCCTGGCTACTATTGGTAATGATATTGTTAATGTGTTTGTGAGGGTTTGTTCCACTTGAATTTTCTGGCAATATTAAAAATGTATCAAAATATTCACAACTTTGCTAAGAAATAAGCAAACAGAGAAAGCTTTTGCTTCAATGTTGGTGCACATGGTGACAGGAGGTATTCTTGCTCCTGCATGTGTCTTTTATCCAAACTGTTTCTCAAGGCCCCATTCTGTTACACACACTCTAAGGAATGCCCTGGGAGCCACTTTATGCTCATATACAGGATATCTTGTTTATTTTGGTTCTGTCAGCTCATTAATGATATCAGGATCCCTGAAGGCTGCCACAAACCCAAGAAAAAACATTTGATTCTGCATTGCTTACCAGAATCATTCTTTTTTTTTCAAATGAAGTTGAAACTAGGGCATTTTAAGTTAGAAATAAGAGTGTTAATAAAAAGTAAAGATTCAATTTTAGGCTCCCCAATTATGATCTGATATTCATACGTAAAAGCAATTTCAAAAAAGCAATGGAATTGCATTCAAAGCAAAGAGTAAGGTGAGAATTTTAATTCCCAGGCAGGAAAGAGACCTGGTTAGCCTCGGCCCGTCTGGGAACAGTAAAGGGAGGCCCAGCCTGATTTTAACAGCCAGGGCTCATTAACATGCCGCTGGCCAATTTCCTGACCGAAATGATTAGAAAGCAGCAGATAGTTGGGCAGCCCAGAGTCTCTAGAGCCAGGCCTGGGGTAAGTGCATGGGCAGAGGAGGGAATGGGAGATTCAGGGGTGGTCAGTGCCTAGTTCAGTCAAGGGCAGCTTACAGTTCCTGTGACAGGCCTGTGAGATCACTCCCTGGCCCCACAAGGAAAGTTCTTAACTTATTTAAAATTATTTTCTGAGGATTCTACACAGTTGGAAGTTATGTCTTACTCTCCAATATTTATAGAGTAACTAATCTAAGTAATTTTGAGGTACTTAAGCTGGTGATTTGTTTGTTTCTACTGTGCTATGCAGCCAACTCCTCTTTATTCGAAGTTGCTTAATTTGAATTAACCATTCAATGTTTTAGCACAAAATTCCTACTTAATATGTTAATTTGCTGTTGTTTAATTTGCATTGTTTGTTGTTGACAGAAAAAAATGACTGAATTATCAAGATTATACTGAAGTAGAGTAGCTAAAAGTTCAACCTCTCGATTCTCAAAATTTAGTGCCAAATAAATGTTCAACCTGATACATGCTTTTTAGTTTAAGCAGATATAAAGCGAATCATTGGATTATTTCCGACATTGACTAGAGAAGAAGAGTGAATGGTTGGATGTATCCTGGAATGAGTTAATAACTCATGTTATTAAGAACATAAGAAATTAGAGCAGGAGTAGACTGTACAGCCCGTTGAGCCTGCTTTGCCATTCAATAGGATAATGGCTGATCTTTGGCTGAATTCCACTGATCCTAAAAATGATAACATGTCATAGCACCCTACAGTTAATCATTAAGGATATGTACAAATTGAATTGGTGTCTGTATGGAATTGTGTAAGAATAAAATGGAAAGCATCGTATTGTACATTGACAATAACCCATAGTTTAAGGGCTGCAAAATACACTTACATCAGCTGTAATCTATATGTTGGGTAATGAGTCATCACCTCAATCTATCTAGCTGGACAAGAGACAAAAACAATTTAAAGGAAATGGTTTTCTTTCTCTTTCTGACATCTTCATTGAGTTTTTGGACTTAAACTATGCATATAAACAAAATGTATCTTTGACAATTAGTAGACCACAGGAACGGGAATAGGCCATTGAGGCCCTCAAGCCTGTTTCATCATTCAGTTAGATCATGGTGATCTGTATCTTAAACTTGCTGGTTCTGTATGGTTTAAGACCCTTGCCAAACTCTTATCAATCTTAATTTTGAAATTTTCAATTGATGCCAAACATCAACAGCTTTTAGTGGAGAGTGTTCCAGATTTCCAATGAAATCCAGAAACAAAAGAGCCATAAAATTAACCTTTAAGTTATGATGGGTTTACATAAACAGAACTGAGTAAAAGTTATAACTGAACAATATAAGTTAAGGAGCAGGAGTAGGCCATTCGGTCATCTTCTCTGGCATGAGACATTGAATAACAAAAACAAATAGAAATATGAAAAAAATTAAAAGGAACTTTCTAAAATCATTTGAATTTAAGGGATGATCATCCCAGAGCATCTCAGTGTGGTATGACTGGTTTCCTTTAAATTGTTTCTGTTCATTCTCTGCCTACACATTTTGATGTGATGTCTTATTGTCTAATTTGTGGAGTACAGTTACTATAACAATCTTTCAAGATTCTTTAACAATGGATTACTATCAATGTAAAATATAATTCTTTCCCTATGATTCATGCGCAATTCCATGTAACAAGCTGTTCCTCTAATCTCTAAAAAAGGGAAGGATGAGAGGTCTTTACGATTAGGAAAGGCTTTGATAGGATGGTCACAGAGAAGATGTTTACAAATGTGGAGGTGACCAAAACTAGAGACCTTAAATATAAGATAGTTTAATAATCCCAAGGGGAATTCAGGAGAAAGTTCTTTGCACAGAGAATGGTTAGAAAGTGGGACTCGCAATTACAAGGAGAAGCTGAGGCAAATAACGTAGATGCCATTGAAAGGAAAGGAATAGGTTAGATGAAGAGAGGTTGGAGGAGGTTCACGTGGTGCATAAAAATCTGCATGGAGCAGTTGGGCAAAGTGACCAGTTTCTGCGTTGTACATTTTATGTCATTCCATGTAAATCTTTGAATAGATAAAGATACTTTGCTGCAACAGCAGTACTCAGCCAAATACCAAGCCATCCAGTGGGAGCAATTTTGATTTTGTGCTTTCTGTGAAAGGGATGGGAGCTACCGATTTGCTAATAGGGAGCCAAGACCTGAACTGCTTGCTCCTCATATTACCTTCTATCAGCTTTTACTTTCACACTGAATTCAATTCCAAAGCCTGCTTTTCTTATTGTTAATTAATCACTTTTCAGCCAACAGATGGTGTGTTTGATATTCATTAATCACAACAATTAGATATAATAGTGATATTTGCATTAATCAAGCACTTTATCAGGTCAAAAAGTTGAAATGTCTCAAAGCACTTCACGCAATGAATAACTTCTTGGAGTGCTGTATCAGTTACCATCCTTCAAGCATATCAATAATCTCACTTTGTTCATATTATCTGTATAATCCCTTCAATATTTTCAGTATTTTAGACTGGGAGAGTGGTAGAGAGCTCAACAAGAAGTTTCTCCAAAGCATTTACCATTTAGTATGGGAACTGACACACTCCCGTTAGCCCCCCCGACAGTGCAGCACTCCCTCAGTACCGCACTGAAGTGTCAGCCTAGATTTTGTGTTCCTGAATATCTGGGAACGGTTATCTTTATTAAACTAAATAGTAGGTCTGAATAAGGGGACAATAATTCTTTGCCAAATGTATGGCATTTGATATATATTTATGGAGAGGGGAAGTGCATGGATTCCCTTTACATCTCTCCTTTCTAGAATTCAATGTACCACCGCCTTTCAAATATTTCCTGCCTTCTTAAAAGAAAAATTCTTCGATGACACTGGTAAGACCCCATTTATTGTCCATAACTAGTTGCCCTGAGAAGATGGTGGTGGGCCTTCTCTTTAATATTAGGGAATTTCAGAATTATGATTCATGAACATTAATCAGCTGAACTTTCCCCAATGGCGTTCCTAGAGTCCAAATTCTGATCCCACCCACTCTGCCTCTTCTCTGCATCCTCACTATAATAAAAGGATTAGCATTATGCCTTACATGATTTCACAATGGCTTTACAGCCATAGAGGTCCTTTTGCAGTGTAGCTGCTGTTATAATGAAGGAAATAGTGTGGCCAATTTGTGCACAGCAAGATCCCACAAAAAACAATGAGATGATGAGCTGGCTGTGGGCAGTATTTAATAGAAGTGATGGGCGGGGGCTCTCCTGCCAGCTAACCTGCATCACATCTTTTTGGGAAAACCCGCCGAATTAAGTGCTACTCAGGTACGAGGTGCACCTGAGGCCTAGGATCCATTGCTGGATCCCAGGGTACAGGGGAGTGATAGCCGGGAGGTGGGAGGAGGGGTGGGGGTGAGTTGCAGGGTGCAGGTTGTGCAGGGAGGGGGGGAGGCGGGGGTCAGCTTCAAAGTCAGGGAGGTGGTTCTCAACGGGTCCCCCACTTACTGATGGTGGGTCCCTCAGTCAGGCACTGAGTGCTTTGAACAAAGGAACCCCATCCCCCTACTCCACCCCCCGAGCTGGCAGCCGCAATCAACTCCACACAGATTTGCTCGTCGTGCTCCTCACAGGGGGCATTGACTTGCCCACTTAAGGGCCTCAGTTGGTGGCCGTCCACAAGAATTCCTGCCAGGGACTTAATCAGAATGGGGGCAGGAAGCTGGCCTGGTCCTCACCCGCCCCCCCCCCACCAGCTAACTCACCACAGGGGAGGGCATTAAATTCTGTCCCTTCTGTGATGTTGATTGAAGGATAAATATTGGCTAGGACATCAGGGAGAGCTCCCTTACTCTTCTTTGAATAATGCCACGAGAGTTTTTCTGTCCCCCTGAGAAAGCAAAAAGGGTTTCAGTTTGACATCTCATTGAATGCCAGCCCCTTTGACAGTGCAGCACTCCCTCAGTACTGCACTGAAGTGTCAGCCTAGATTTTGTGCTCAAGTCTCTGGAGTAGGACTTGAGCCCACAAGCTTCTGACTAGCGGGTGGGTGAGCTATCCTAGAGCCAAGGCAGCATGTTCAAATGAAGACCTGCTGGATTGTCTCCAATTCCAATTACTTCCACAGAAATTAGTACTGTGAAGCTCTTTCCTTGCACAGTCACCCATTCTTCATGCCATGTACAGATGTTTATAATGTTAAGCTTGACCTAACCCAACTCCTGTTCCTCAATTTGTCTGGTCTTCACTCTTACTATTTTCATTCTTGATGGATTCTTGATGCTTCACTTAAATTTCCCAACTTAAGAAAAAATGATACTATGTTGTAAGACAGAGTTGAATAGGGAGATTGATTATATTCGCTTCATGTGCACATTGTAGTGCTCATAAACAACTGATCTAAGTCCATCCCTACATTTCAAATGCTGGTTCATGTTATTTTTACACATCACAATTATTTTTACCTCATTATAACCCAGTCTAACCCAGGCCCGGACTTCAGTGCATATAAACAGTATTCAAAGTAAACTTTCAGGCAATTAAAAAAATCATATTAAAAGTGTTTCCTTTTAAAATGCAATGAAAAATGTTTTTATTTCAATTTTTGCAGATCTTTTGCCATTCTTTATAAAACTTCAATAGATGTTCATTTTTTTCTTTGTCTGATAATGCTCTGTGAAATGCTTTGGGATGTTTTGCTCTGTTAAAGGTTCCATATAAAGACAAATTACTGATGTTGTAAATACATTGCATCCTTTAGATAGGCCTAAGCAGTACTGAGACTTGTAATAATGGCACAAGGAAAGGTATAGTTAACTGGGAGAAAAAAACTGCAAGTGCTAAAAATCCAAACTTGAAACAGAACATTCCGAAAATACGTGGTAGGTGTGTTAGTATCTGATAATGCAGTGAACACAGGTCAGCTGTTGAAATTGTAGGCATAGCCAGATGTAGCAATGCTCAACGCTGGAAATATTAACAACTTTCATTTTTCACGTGCTGATGGGCCTGCAACGTATTTCCAGCATTTGTTTGATCCATTTAAATTGCTTAGAATTTGTTCATATATATCAAGAAACCAGATATTGCTGAATTGCACATTCAGTGTAAAGAGTGCCAACGAAATAATAATAAGGCCATAATATGTAGGAGCAGAAATTAGGCCATTTGGCCCATCGAGGCTGCTCCGCCATTCAGTCATGGCTGATAAGTTTCTCAATCCTATTCTCCCACCTTCTCCCCATAACCTTTGATCCCCTTACCAATCAAGAATCTATCTATCTCGGTCTTAAACACACTCAATGACCTGGCCTCCACAGCTTTCTGTGGCAATGTATTCCATAGATTCACCACTCTCTGGCTAAAGAAGTTTCTCCTCATCTCTGTTCTAAAAGGTCTTCCCTTTACTCTGAGGCTGTGCTCTCGGGTCCTAGTCTCTCCTACTAATGGAAACATCTTCTCCATGTCCACTCAAAGGCCTTTCAGTATTCTGTAAGTTTCAATCAGATCCCCCCTCATCTTTCTAAACTCCATCGTGTATAGACCCAGATTCTTCAAATGTTCCTCATATGTTAAGCCTTTCATTCCTGAGATCATTCTCGTGAACCTCCTCTGGACCCTCTCCAGGGCCAACACATCCTTCCTGAGATACCGGTCCCAAAATTGCTCACAATATTCTAAATGTGGTCTGACCAGAGCCTTATAAAGCCTCAGCAGCACATCCATGCTATTATATTCTAGTCCTTTCGAAATAAATGCCAACATTGCATTTGCCTTCCTAACTACCGACTCAACCTGCAAGTTAACCTTAAGAGAATCCTGGACTAGGACTCCCAAATCCCTTTGCACTCCAGATTTCTGAATTCTCTCCCCATTTAGAAAATAGTCTATGTCTCTATTCTTCCTACCAAAGTGCATGACCTCACACTTCCCCACCTTATATTCCATCTGCCACTTCTTTGCCAATTCTCCTAACCTGTCTAAATCCTTCTGCAGCCTCCCCACCTCCTCAATATTACCTGTCCCTCCACCTTTCTTTGTATCATCTGCAAACTTAGCCAGGATGCCCTCAGTTCCTTCATCTAGATCATTAATGTATAAAGTGAAAAGCTGTGGTCCCAACACTGACCCCTGCGGAACTCCACTAGTCACCGGCCGCCATCCTGAGAAGGACCCCCTTATCCCCACTCTCTGCCTCCTGCCAGACAGCCAATCTTCTATCCATGCTAGTACCTTGCCTCTAACACCATGGGCTCTTATCTTACTGAGCAGCCTCCTGTGCAGCACCTTGTCAAAGGCCTTCTGGAAGTCCAAGTAGATAACATCCATTGGCTCTCCTTTGTCTAACCTGCTCATTACCTCTGCAAAGAATTCTAACAGATTTGTCAGGCATGACCTCCCCTTGATGAAACCATGCTGACTTTGCCCTATTTTACCATGCACTTCCAAGTATTCTGAAATCTCATCCTTAATAATGGACTCTAAAATCTTACCAACGACCGAGGTCAGGCCAATCGGCCTGTAATTTCCCTTCTTAAACAGGGGGGTTACATTAGCAATTTTCCAGTCCTCTGGGACCCTCCCTGACTCCAGTGATTCCTGAAAGATCTTTGCTAACGCCCCCACTATCTCTTCAGCTATCTCCTTCAGAACTCTGGTGTACCATCTATCTGATCCAGGTGATTTATCCACCTTCAGACCTTTCAGCTTTCCTAGCACCTTCTCTTTGGTAATGGCCACCATACTCACCTCTGCCCCCCGACTCTCTTGAATTTTTGGGATGTTGCTTGTGTCTTCCACCGTGAAGACTGACGCAAAGTACCTATTCAGTTCCTCCGCCATTTCTTTGTTCCCCATTACTACTTCTCCAGCGTCATTTTCCAGCGGCCCAATGTCCACTTTTGCCTCTCTCTTACCCTTTATATATCTAAAAAAACCTCTTGCAATCTTCTTTTATATTACTGGCTAGTTTACCCTCATATTTAATCTTCTCCCTCCTTATTTCTTTTTTAGTTGTCCTCTGTTGGTCTTTGTAGGCTTCCCAATCCCCTGGTTTCCCACTGCTCTTCACCGCATTGTATGCTTTCTCTTTAGCTTTTATGCTGTCCCTGACTTCCCTTGTCAGCCATGGTTGCCTCATCCTCCCTTTAATATGCTTCTTCTTCCTCAGGATGAATTTTCGCTGTGTCTCCCAAATTACTCCCAGAAACCCCTGCCATTACTGTTCCACTGTCTTTCCTGCTAGGCTCATCTCCCAGTCAATTCTGGCCAGCTCCTCCCTCATGCCTCTGTAGTTACCTTTATTCAACTGTAATACTGTTACATCTGATTCCAGCTTTTTCCTCTCAAATTGCAGGGTAAATTCTATCATATTATGGTTACTTCCTCCTAAGGGTTCCTTCACCTTAAGCTCCCTTATCAAATCTGCCTCATTACACATCACTAAATCTAGAATTGCCTGTTCCCTAGCGGGCTCCACCACAAGCTGCTCCAAAAAGCCATCTCGTAGACATTCCACAAATTCCTTTTCTTGCGATCCACTACCAACCTGATTTTCTCAGTCTACCTGCATATTGAAATCCCCATGATCACTGTAACCTTGCCTTTCTTACACACCTTTTCTATCTACTGGTGTATCTTGTACCCCACATCCTGGCTACAGTTCAGAGGCCTGTACATAACTCCCATTATGGTTTTTTTACCTTTGCAGTTCCTCAACTCTACCCACACAGATTCTACATCATCTGACCCTAAGTCGTTTCTTGCTATCGATTTAATTTCATTTCTTACTAACAAAGTAACCCCACCCCCTCTGCCAACCTGCCTATCTTTTCAATAGGATGCATATCCCTGGATATTTAGCTCCCAGTCCTGATCTCCTTGCAGCCATGTCTCCGTGATGCCCACCACATTATAGCTGCCAATTTTAATCTGCGCCACAAGCTCAGTTACCTTATTTCGTATACTGCGTGCATTCAGATACAACAGCTTCAGTCCTGTATTTCCTGTCCCCATTCTCATTGTCGTCCCTTTATCTGATGTGCTTGAAGTTAGATTCCTAGCCCTTTCCAAACACTCTATCCTATTTTGTGTTCTGGAGACTTTAATAGCCTCTCATGGGCTCTCCTTTCTTTTCAGTTTTTTCATAATTTTACATGAAGTTGAATCCACCCCCCCACAACATGCTAACCTGCTGCTTTGTTTCCCATTAGTCATACTTCTTGGAGTTTTACCCTTCCCTTCCTCCCTTCTCCTGTTGACCACCCTATTTACCTGTTTCACTAGAACATTGGTCCCAGATCGGTTCAGGTAGAGACCGTCCCAATGGTACAGATCCCTCCTGTTCCAATACTGATGCCAGTGCCCCACGAAATGGAAGCCCTCTTTCCCGCACCACTCCTTTAGCCACATGTTTACTTCCCTTATTCTCGAGTCCCTATGCCAATTTGCACGTGGCTCGGGTAGTAATCCGAAGATTATAACCCTTGAGGACCTGTTCTTTAATTTAGTTCCTAGTTCCTGATAATCCCCAAACAGGTCCTCATTCCTAGTCTTACCCATGTTATTTGTCCCGACGTGGATCACAACAACTGGATCCTCCTTCTCCCCCTCCAAAATCCTTTCAAGCCGGTCAGAGATGTCCCTCACCCTGGCACTGGGCAGGCAACATACCATGCGGGACTCTCAATCCTGCTAACAAAGGATGCTATCAATTCTCCTAATTATAGAATCTCCTACAACTACCACTTGTCTTTTTGCTCCCCCCTCTTGAATGGCCTCCTGTGCCACGGTGCTGTGGTCAGCTGGCTCATCCTCCCTACAGCCCTGTTCCTCATCCACACAGGGAGCAAGTACCTCGTACCTGTTGGACAAGGTCAAGTGCTGAGGTTTCTCTGTTGCTGAACACAGGATCCCTCTACCTGCCTCACTTGCAGTCACACCCTGCTGACCCCGACCACTGACCGAATTTGAGGTACTTAATCTACCAGGTGTGACCGCCTCCTGAAACAAAGCGTCCAGGTAACTCTCCCCCTCCCGGATGTGCAGCAGCGGATCTTGAATTCATAATATGGTTCCAACATCAACCTGAAACGCGCTTGTGTTTTTATCTTACAGCCTCGGTAACGTTTTTACAAAAGTAGTCAGAAAATCTCAAATTTTGACTGCTGAGAACAGCAGAAATGCGCAAAATGCCATCAGTAGCTGCTGAATTGGTTCTGTGTGGGCAGAAACAAAAACACTCATCATCAAGGTGTTAACTATATTCATATGGCATCTTCTGGCCACTGTACTCATGACATAAAGCAAATAATCCTTCAGATTGAGAATGTAGTGTTGGCCGGGGTGGGGGAGGAGGGGCTTGGTGGGGGTTGTGGGGGGGGGGTGGGTGGTGCACAGGGGCAGGCCAGTGGGTGGGGATTCAGTGCCTGGTGAGTATAAGTGCAGATGTCATGGTTTAACAGAATTATCTGCCATCGAACCTCTGCGAATGTCAAACCGCTTCAAAGTCAAACTAAGATTGAAATCAAACAGGAGGCATTAACTTTCTGTTTCATTATTCGGGCATATCAAGGCTGCACACACATAACCAGCCCGAAGCATGTCCCATCTCTACTTGAAGTTTCTCTACCATACCACTTTAGTCTGACTTCTCTCTCCCTCTTTCATTTTTATCACTCTTTTGTTTATTCTCTCTTTTCTTCTTTCTCTATTCCCCTTCTTCTTCCTCACTCCAGTCTTACACTTTCAAAATCTGAACTTTAATACTAAATACTTCTGAAAATTAACAAACAAGTAAGTGGAACCATTCACTTGATTTTGATGGAGAGAGAGAGGGAGAGCAACAGAAAAATAGAGAGCCATCATTAACCCTTTAATATTCGACTATAGTCTCTATTACTATACAGCAAGTTTCAGATCAGCGACTATGAAACAGTTATAAAATGGTAGTAGTTGATGAGATATTAATAGAAATGAAAGGAACCACATAACCTTCTTGCCATCTGTACCCAGTCTCTGAGTCAACTCCAAATTAAAAATACTTCAGATTGACTCTGCCAATCTGAAGATAACAGTGTAAAGTTAACCTAAACTGGAACAGGACAGATTCATGTCCTCTGAGAGGGAAATAACAGCAGGACATGGGAAGAAAAGCACATTTACAGTTTTCTGCAACTTAATAAACACCTCGATTCTTTTGGGAACCCGCTGTTTCCAATAACTAACACAATTACATATTTTAAAATCAGTGTGATAAGATGCATCAATCCCTTTGCAACAGGCCCATTAAAGCAAAATGCACAACAGATACGTCAGCTTCCGAAAGCGGCAGATAAAAATTTCAGCTGAGCAATTTCAAAGGAACTCAATGTCTTAAAAGGTGTTGAGTGCCTTTTTAGCGACATAACTAGGATCTATTAATGAGAAATTAATTCCATACAATGTATTAAAAAGGAGACTCCCAGGAAGGTCTGTGTCCAACTTTAAATGTGCAGTTCAACACAGTGCAACAGATATATCTAAAAAATAGATGTTTGTTCTGGGAATAATAAGTCCTGATATTATTGTATTATTAGGAATATGTGTAGTATTGTAGTCAAATTAAACATTGTAATGTAACACTGTTATAAACTTACAGTTATGTAGTTTCCATTTAAATAATGATCTGGGTTGATAAAGTAATTAATCAACCTCTGTCATTATCACAAGCCCTAGAATACTCTGATTAATCAACAAGGAGCCGATTAGCACTTAAATTATTAATGGTTGTGAGATATCGAGTGCAAAATTCTGCACATTAGTGTACTGTAATGCTCAAGGTAATAGGCCTTAACACCTTTATTTACTATAAGTAGTTACTTCATAATATTTTCCTCAAAAAACAAACAATAGTTTCACAGTCTTTAGATCTGATGAAGGGTTATGTACTGAAAACTGAATAACCAAGATTTTCTCTTTAGAGATCCTATTGATTTATTTTTGCTTGTTCGTGGGATGTGAGCATTTCTGGCAAGACAAACGTTTATTGTTAATCTCAAATTGCCCTTGAGAATGTGGTGGTCAGACATCTCCTTCAATGCTGCAGTCCATCTGGTGTAGGTACACCCACAATGCAGTATTAAAGGAGATCCAGGATTTTGACGCAGCGACCATAAAGGAATGATGAAATAGTTCCAAGACAGGATGTAACTTGAAGGGGAACTCGCAGGTGGTGTTCCCATGCATCTTTTGACCTTGTTCTTCTAGGTGGTAGGAGTTGTGGGTTTGGAAAGTGCTGTCAAAGGAGTTTTGGTGAGTTGCGGCAGTGCATCTTGTAGATGGTACACACTGTGCACTGGTGGTGGAGAGAATTAATTTTTAAGGTGGCGGATGCGGTGCTGATCAAGCAGGCTGCATTGTCTTGGATTATGTCGAGCTTCTTTAACATTGTTGGAGCTGCACTCATCCAGACAATTGGAGAGAATTCCATCACACTCCTGATTTGTGCCTTGTAGATAGAGGGCAGGCTTTTGAGAGTCAGGAGGTGTTACTTGCCATAGAATTCCCAGCCCCTGACCTGTTGTAGCCACAATATTTATTGTGGCTGGTCCAGTTAAGTTTCTGGTCAATACTATCTCCAGGATATTGATAGTGAAGGATTCAAGAATGGTAATGTTGTTGAACATCAAGGAGACATGGTTAAGATTCTCCCTTTTTGGGTCTGCTGTGCGCTTCCCATATTTGCAGTTTTTTTTTTGTTAATATCTTTACATATACTTTTTTTTGAAAACACCTCCATCAGCCTCCCTCTGTTTCTACAGCCTGGAAGTTTTAAAATCCCACCTAGCAGCTGTTTTGATTCACCCTCTTCCCTGCTACAGAAATATGGGTTTCTCAATGATAAATATGGACGATACTCTGTAGAGAATAAGCTTTTTATTTAATAGCATGCTTTGGCTTTATGATCTATGATCTCATTGTCTAATTTGGCTAATTTTCAAATTTATTTTTATTTTGTTTGAGAGAAGAGGGAAGAAACATTTTTGGTCAAAATGGTGCCACAGAGAAATGGCCCAGATCATCATACATTCCAACCTAGAAAATTAGTAAAAGCTTCAAAACACCCCAAAAAGATGACAGTTTAATAATCTAAAAGTAAATAATTATGTGGGCTTTGCTTCTTAAGTGATAGATTCCTTGTATTGGAAAATTTAAAAGCATGAATGGCAAAAGTGGGAATCTAAACATTGAAGGGTCAAACGGTTTCCTGTGGACTTTGGAAAGATGATACAAAAACAAAAACACCTGGAAAAACTCAGCAGGTCTGGCAGCATCTGCGGAGAGGAGCACAGTTAGCGTTCCGAGTTCGAATGACCCTTCAACAGAACAGAAGAGTCATAGGGACTCGGAACGCTAACTGTGTTCCTCTGCGCAGATGCTGCTAGACCTGCTGAGTTTTTCCAGGTATTTTTATTTTTGTTTTGGATTTCCAGCATCCGCAGTTTTTTGCTTTTATCTTTGGAAAGATGATGTTCACCATAGAGGGAGAAGATTTTCATGTTAAAAATAAACATCTTAACATTGACAAATTAATACATTTTAATTTTAAAAAGGAAAGTGACTTTTAAACAGGTTAACTCATGCATTGCTTTCCTAAAAAATTACGTCAGTAGACATCCTCTGACATCCAGCCCCCAACCCAGTTTACAGAGACATCTCAGCTTATCCAAACCCAGTTCGGTGATATTTAACTCAGCACCCTTTCACAAGGACAGTTACTTCTCCCTGCTCTCCAGCTCTTCCCCTTCTCTATTCTCCCCTCTCATCCATTCCACCCCTTGCCATGTGTACTGACACTTCCCCACCCACTGGTGCACTTGTGAGGTTCAATTTCTGCCCCACTAACTCTGGGTTACCAAGTGCCACCTTTTTTTTGGTCCAGTTAAAATAGGTCTCTGCACAAGCAAGGGGCCCTGATCTGGATCATTGATAAGAATAAACGTGCACCTATAAAATACCTTTCGCAATCTCAGGATGTCACAAAAGCACTTTAGAAGCCAATGAGGCATTTCTGAAGTATGAAGAACTGCTGTAATGTAGGAAAAGCCTGTCTGTGCACAGCAAGATCCCACAAACTGTAATGTGACAATGACCAGGTAAGCTGTTTTAGCTGTTGGCCGAGGGTAAGTGTGAACGAACAAGCAGGATGAACGCTTGACATTCTTCTTTCAAACACAATCGTTTACCACCACTTGATGAGAGGGCAGACAGCACCCACTTGCAGCTTTGCTTGGGATTGTGAAGTCAGGACATACGTTTGAAGTAGGGCCGGTTGTTTCGTTGGCAAATTCGCTTGTCGAATTGCACACAGAAAGCTTCCACAAACAGCATTGAGATAAATGACCAGACAATCCTCGGAGGGAGGGTGGGGTATAAACGTTGGCCGGGACACCATGGCATTGAATAATGCCATGGGATCGTTTACCTCCACCTGCGGGAGCAAACGCCTTACCTGAAAAGCTGGTACTCTCCAACTGTGCAACGCATTCTCTAGCTGTGTCAGCCTAGATTTTATGCTCAAATCGGGTGGGACCTGAGCCCGCAATTGTCAGCCTCAGTCGCGACAGAGTGCTACCACTCAGCTACTAAAGCTAGACTGGAAGGTATCGACATGTAGCCGCGACACCAGGTAGCTTTACCTTGGCAGAGCTCGTTACCTTTAACTGTTTCCATCGACCGTTCCGGTGTTTGAATTCTGTCTAACTTTTGGGGGAAGGGGAACTGGTCTAAACACATTGGTGATACAATCAGCTCATCGAGTAAACGTTTTATATTGAAAATACTGCTATAATAAAACGTAAGCGTTATTAGTTAGGTTGAAGTGATACTATTTTAACTGGGCAACATAAAAACCTTAGCTGACTGTAGAATACATCTGAAGAAAAGGCTTTGCTGCAAAGCAGAATACAGATTTCTTTAGTTAAGTGTAAGTTACTAAAATGGACTTCTAACTGTTCTGGAATTGTGGATTTTTAATACATGAGAAGAAAATATTTGATGTTGAGGGGGGTGGGGGGTGGGGGTATATGGAAGCGAAAATTTAGGCCTGGCCACTTGGAAAGGAGTTTATAGCAGAGGTACCGTAAATATTCAGTCAACTTTCCACATAAATAGGTTTGAGACATTTAGGTGTAGATTAGGTAGGTCTGTGGTTTGAAATAAAAAGCTACACTATCCAATTACATCACATTTGGCACCTATTGTACGGCACCAATTATTTTTGGATGTAATGGAATATGAAATGACACGAATTATCCGGTACTTTTCTCCCCATATTCTCATTTCGACCCCTTGTTTCAGTTCTCATTTTATGTGAGTTTTTTTTTAAAGTCGCTGCCTTGATCACCCAGGGTGTGCGGGAAAACACCCCCGCAGATCGTTCACATGAGCTAAATCAACCATCAACATTAAACTGTTAGCCTAAAACCAAAAGATAAAACCAAATGAGAAACGAGTGTAATGACAATGGACAGTTAATGGGATTATATTCCGTTATAGTGTGTGAAAGGGATATCAGGCAAGCTTTACAGAATTTCTAAAGTCGGAGCCAGTAAGTGGTTGAATTTATTGTGTTGTCCAATGTAAAAAGTTAAAGAGTATGGATCTTAATTATCAGATTATGGAGACAGCGATATTCTACCTGCGGGAGCAAACAGACTTTGATTTGAGTTATAAAAAAAAGGTATTTGATTAAATCTTGCATCCACAATGCGAACCAACTATAACTGGTGGTATTAACGGTTATAGAAAAATCACCCATCTTGATTAAAGTTGTCTTTATGACCGCCCTATAAATAGTCCAAATTGACTCATTAAATCTCCTATAATGTTACCGAGGGGCGAAAACAATTATTTTCATGTATGTACAGCATCATGAATTAAAATATACATTAAAATCTAATCAAAAAGCTATATATATATATTAAAATGCTGCGTTCTAGTTACAGTAAATCATATATGTCCCCATGTCCTACACTGTCGACAGGGCTACTTCATGTGCAAGCTGTAGATTGTAATGTTTTTCTAATTTACACTGGACATTGCTACATTCCTCGTTTAATTCTTGTCCTTTGCTGTTTCAAAATTAACATTACACATTAGTAATATGCTTCACTAATTTCATAAACAAGTTACCACCGGTTCCATTAATAATGGTGTATAAATTTATGTCGGTTTGCTCGAATCAGTGTGAGACTGCTAAATCCTCATCCTAACTACTGTACTTTGGAGGACACTTGAAGCGAGATGCCAATCTGCGTGGTAAAGAATCGTCAATGTTAGAACTGCCTGTGACGTTTAGAAGGGACTCTCTCATTGATAAGTTAATGGCTGTTTAAGTGCTTGTTTTGTTGTGGAGTGCAGGTCTCAAAAGTTTGTCACAATGGGGTAAGCTTGAACACTTCACACTCAATCGAGTTGAGCGGGTTGAGAGGGTGGTGGGGGAGGGGGCGCCGGCTAATGGTTTAATACATGTAGGAGGGCTGTCTAGGTCCCAGTACACATTGAAGTTGCCTGCAATTGATGTCTGGCTGCAAAATGCAGGAAGGTGGAAGGATAATCCTCCGGCTGGGTATGTCCGCGCATTTTCCGCTTCCCATATTGCTATCACCTTTACTTCAGAGACACAAGATAGAGATGCATTCTTCCTTGCTCGCATGTGAAAAATTGTAATGGTTAGCATCTCACCCTAGTTTATCTTGTCAATGTATCTTTAAATAGTTAAGTTTTGAGGGCCCTTGTGAGAACCCATGGCTGTAACCTAACTTCCACTCTTTACAAATATGTCATTTGTCCTTTTGATTTCTACTGATTTAAGATCGGAACCATCACTTCTTATTCACATAGTCCTGCCTCGAGTGTAAGGTGAACATAAATATAACAGCTTAGTGAGCGGCATTGGATTTATTCACTGACACAAAATTGCTGTAAAATTATATGAAGACAAACCCCAAACTGAGTGTGATCCAATTAACTAGTTGTTTAATTTTATCATCGCTTTTATTCCCGCCCCTCTACTCCCCCCCCCCCCCCCCCCCCCCACCCAACCACCACCTTTTCATCGCCTTGTTCTATCCTCCTGGAAAAGATGAGTCTTTCATGTTTTATTTTCATGGTATTTGTTGCACCAGCCTTTTTTTAATAGGAATCTGATTAACTATTTCTACCCGTAAGGGTTACATATATAAGCGAGAGCTGATATCTTCCAAGTTAATTCAACGACATTTTTGAAAGTTGAAAATGTGGAGTTGGTAATCTCATCGATACTTAGATTAATGAGATCAACGTCTTAAAGGCAATTAAAATAACTGTCAAAGCGGAGTGGACAGACAAGCTTTTAACACATTTCGGTATTTGGGAAATAACAAAGGCCACAGATACCAGCAGAATAGCAAAGTGACATGGGCTATATTGGACAAAATGAGCTAAACTAAATGGGTGAGAATGTTGAACAGAATGCCGAGTTGGGAGCAAAATGGGTCACGCAAGATTTCTGGACTGGTGCTGCTCTGAAAGATCGCCTGTCTCGGAAAAGTTAGACCCAGTTTTTAAATTCCTAGTTCCAGCACCGGAGGCCCTTCGGCCCGTCGTAACTATGCCGGCTCCTTGAAAGAGAGCGAGCGGAGTTATTTTCCTTTGGCCAATCTAGCCGCATTTTTTTTGCCCACAAGTGAATGTTCAATTTGCCTTTGAAAAGTACTAGACACAGTAATCAGTTCCCCATTCCTTCCTTTTCTCCTTCCACTATAGACAGCGAAGGCCAATGTTTTATTTAAAAAAAAGATTTATCTGCCTTAAATTCATAACACTGGCTTTTTTTCTCCCTTGTTAATTCCCACCCTCAGCTTTCCTCATCATTCTCTCGTCCCCCTTCTTTGTCCTGGGCGGGGTTTGGACAAATCAGCGCTAACTATGCAAATACAAGTATTACCCTGGACCAATGAGGCGAAGGCTGATATAGACTACTAATAAGAACGGAGCCAATCGGAGTTGAAAGAGCCTGAGGCAGTAGACTGTAATATTTAATAGGAGCTGGTACCTGAGAGGCTGGTACATGAAGGTTGGCACCGGAATGGACATTATTACCTATCAGTAGCTCCAGCAAAGTTTGACCACTTTCAGTTTTTTTTTAAAGAAGTTTACATTTTTTTTTTAATTTTCTCTTTGGACAGTCCATGGGAGGATCATCTCCAAACTCCGGCTCCAATTTCCCCATCAGCATGTTGAACCAGCCAGAGTCTAGCGAAAACTTCAGCAAAGAGGCGGACAGGAATAAATCCATGCAAGACTTCCAGGAGCTGAGATATGGGATGCAGGACAGATTTTACTTAACGGGAGAGCAATGCCAAAGCACCCCGGACGCTGTCCCTCTCCCGTACCCGAGCCAACACATCTCGGCCACTGGCATCGCCGTGGGGAACGCCAGCAGGTATTTGAGCCCTGCCTTGCCGAACTGCCCTTACCCTGCCAACAGACCGCAGGTCCCCGGAGCACCGAGCTACTCGGCCCCGGGAGCCGAGGTCTATTCGGCGGGTGCTGACTCCTTCTCGAGCCCGTATCCTCACTCCTTCCAGCGCACTTCAATCTACAACGTCCCGGGTTTGCAAGTGTCCGGCAAAGTGCAGATCCTACTCTGCAACTATCAGCTCTGGGCTAAATTTCACAAGCACCAGACGGAGATGATCATCACCAAACAGGGCAGGTAAGTCCTCCGTGGGGTGGGGGGGGTTGGGTTTGGAGAAGGGGGTGGTGGGGGGGGGGGAGCGGTGTGGGGTGGGGAGGGTCAGTTATCCATAATTCCCGCTGCCTCCTTGGGAGAAACCCGTGAAGCTCGATGTCAGAATTCACGGTGACCTATAACAGTTCGCTTAAAACCAGCGGGACCGGTAACGCCAAATTAGAGAGAAAGAGAGAGAGAGAAGTGGACAGATCAGAAATTTCAACGGGGAAAGGTGGAGAATTCAATGCGGCTGCATTGTAGGACACATTTGCTGCAACTCTTGCTGGTATTTGTCCCGCCCGCTCAGCTCTCATTCCATTTTATGTTCGATGGGCGTGAGGTTAGCTGGGGGCTAAAACCAAAATCTCTGGGTTTCAGGATTACAGTGTGCGTGTGGTTTCCAAACTCGAAAACACACCATTTCTTTCGCTTTTCTACTAAAGGTTATAGATTCTGTGGTGCATCGTAAGATCTGGAGCCCCCAAAAAGATGTTTTAAAAATAATATCCTTGATCTGGTACCCCCCTCCCCCACCCGTCAGAATACAGGGGCCAACTGCTTGTTTGTTTCCGCCTCGATTTTGGATTTGGGGGGTGGGAGGGGTGGGATGGTGGTGTGTGGGGGTGTACGATAAATATACACCCTTTGAAACATGTTTCATTATCTTCCTTGCCCCGTTATCTATACGTATAGGGTTCCCTTAACACCATATGAATCCACACGGCCAAATTTGTTGAACCGACGAGAATTGAAAAGTTTTAACTCGGCGCTGTTTAGTTGTCCAAATAATCGATAATCGACACCCCTCTCGCGCCTTGGCCTCGATCATCTTCAAGACTGACTGTCTCTGTTCTCCCTCGGTGTTGTTATATTGCTGGCCCGTCTGCCCAGCTCTAAGCTGCAACAGTCAACGAACGTCCCCGCCGCTTCTAACACATTTTATTTTTTGGCAGAAACCAATTGACCTCCGCCCCCCCCACCGCCCCTTTTGGTGAAGTTAAAATTCAGGATTCTAGAATTCCGTCGAGACTTGTTCCAAAACTGTAAAAGCTCCCAGATGATCCAAGCGGCGAGGTGCTGAGCACCCACTCAGCTGAATAAAGGAGCATTTCAAATTGACACATGATCTAATAATGTACGGCGCGGATTCAGTGCAGATAACGATTTCGCTGTGCCCCCCCCAAAAAAGTTAAGGGGATCATTTGATAAATTAGTAAATGGCCATTGAAACTGGCGCCTTCCTTCATCAATACCTGCAATATCTATCTACACTTTTTTAAAACGTTGTGTGACTGAAGGGGTTAATGTTTGGTGGTTGGGGGGGGCGGGGGGGGGGGGGGGGGGAGTGGGTTATGGTTGAAGATAAGTTCTATCCCTCCCTGAAGTTAAAATTCACAGGCTTGAATGATGATTTTGGAAAATGCAGCAACTCCCCTCGAATCTGAAACATTTTTTTTTTAAAAAAAGGAACCGTTCCAGAGCGCAGGTGGCTGTTTATCCGCTTTTGTTTTGTACAGCGATCTGCTCGATAAACTGTAGTTTTAATCTGGGTGGATGGAGAGCCGAAGTCGCACCTGTCACTCACGATTTCAGAGACACCCAATTTCCTGTAATCGAGGATGATCCCTCCTTGGACGCAATTTTTCAGAACTTTTTTTTGGTCTTGGAGTATTCGCCTCCGGACCTTGCGATGTTGTAGCATGATTAGTAAAAAGGCTGGGGCGGCTTAAATGAACGGCCGCACACCCCAGTGGTGCGAGGGGGGTGGGGTTTGCTAAAAGCCTCTGCTATTGTGTTTAAAGACTGACTAAGACTTGAGGTTTGTAAATTTAATCAACTCCTTTACTACCCCGGACCTGCTTGCGCGTGTGTGCGCACATGTTCCAATACCACAGCCAATCTGTTAGTGAATGTGGTCGAATTGGGGTTTGAAATCGACTGCCGTGTGAACGTTCGACTTGTTGGCACCCACCGAACTTATAAAGTCATTTTAACCCATTAAGTCCTGAACAGAAAACACTTAAGACCACCCATCCCTTTTCTTTAAGATGTGACTTAGTGCATGGGAATTGTTAGATGATAAAGGCGGCTGGTCTATCTCGGCGCCTCCTGTATCCCTCTTCCCCGCCGCATGATGAAACCGACCCAGACATGAGACCAGATAAACTCCAGTGGTGCAGAACTTTGTGGACCAGAAGTCGGGAATTCATTGACCTTTTCCCTCCCAAGTGGCGTTTACCTGACCCGCATGCTTCATCCGACAATCCAGAACCACAAACATTCTTAATTTACATTTCATTTTTTATCCAATTTCACCCACCCCCCGGCCCCCGTTTTCCCATCTCTTGTTGAGGCCTTTGCTGACTTGGTGTTCACGGGCATATCGTCCGGGACACCTTGACCAAGTGAGCATTCACCCTGCCTGAGTTATGGACAGGTTATTAGATTGCAATGGGAAGGGGAGGGGTCATCTCTGGTCTTGTCACCAAAATATCTTCCCAACAGAAGTCGGTTAATCGGGATGGGGAGCTCTTCACCTCCCTAAGCAGCGTCCAACTGTAGCTGCTGGACTGGGTTAACTCCGATAATTTCAGCAGAGAGAAGGACCTTGGACCTCACTGGCCTGTCTCAGGTCAACTGCTGACCAGCTGAGTCCTATTCCTAGTACAGAATTTGCCCGCAATTTTGTAAGAAACTTAAAACAGTGGGTGCATTACTAAATTCGATACAGACATCTCATGACTGCTTTTTTGGCGGGGGCTCAGCAGGGGTGGGGGGAGTTGGGGTGGGGGGGGTGGCGTGATAAAGAAATATTCCTGTACCTTTTAGCACCCATGATGCCAACAGATATAAGTAAGAACTTGCATTCCTATAAACCCCTGCATGAACTCAGGTCGTCAGCAAAGTGCTTTGCAACACGTTCTTGGTTCTTTACTCTTTGCAGTGTGGTAACCGGTGTTGTGTAGGAAATGGGAGTTGAGATAGTGTGCAACAAAAAAGGGGGTAATGCATTTAACAGTTTTGCTCTTTACAGAGAGAAAAAACAATTATTGAACGTTTTATTGGGGGATGCACTGAACATCGGCAGAATGCATAACAAAATACGAACTTCAACACTAACTCCCGATAACATGCAAATCTTCAGTTTCATTTAAGTTAAAAAAAAATCACGTTTGGTTAAATTCTAGTACTTTTGTAGAGTTTAATTACTTGCTGCATTTTTAGAATTATAGTCAACCCATGAATCTCAGTTTGAGGGAAAGTTAAGTTGTTATGACTAACAAATGTTAAAAGAGTATTCTGTCTTTTTGACGAGTTATGGTATCATTTGTATCTTTTGAAGATATTTCTTGTAAAATTGACCACATTTATGATGTTGATATTGACCGGGTGATATGGTGACAATCTGAACAATAATACTCTAACCGGAGACAAGGATGTTGAAGAAAAGTGACTCATCTAGTTATGCTAAAGTCACAGTTTAAACAGCTTGGTGTAGCCCCCCCTCCCTATACGCTATTTTTTTATGGAATATTTTCACTCTCTCTATTCTCTGAACTTATGTTTTTTTTGCTTTACTGCCACTTGTTTCCTTCTCCCGCCCCGTGGCTTCTTCACTGCCTTTGGGCTCTTTATCTCGGTGGCCCATTGCTATTGTTTCTTTTAATCTCTCCATCTGCACTTGTACCTGTGAAATTTCCCCTTTTTGTCTGTGAATCTGTTTTTTTCTCCTTGTTCCCCACCTCTCCCTCTTCCCTTTGTGTCCCTTCTCTTTCTGCTCGTGTTTCCCCAACCCCCACCCCCCATCCCCCGCCACTTTCCTGGCCGAGTTTTTGCTTCTCTGTTTTACACCTTGCAGTCTGTTGCATTCCTCTCTATCCTGGAATTTCCTGAAGAGCCCTATCCGTATTTTGAAGTAGTTTCAGCAGATTGTAGCGGCCTTGTTGTATGTGCCTCTAACCTGCCTGTTGTGCTTTCATCTCCATGTTACGGAAATGAATGTGAAAAACCACAAGTCAAAATTTGTTGCAACTTCGCCCCAGTGCTGAGACTCTTCTCCGCGAACAGCCCCGGCTTTTAATCGTTTTCTGCAGCGCTTTGCAATAACCGCATCTCCCAACAAGCAAAGAGGGCGGGAAACAAGCTGATTGTTACACGGAGGAAGGACTTGGAAAGGCAAGAAGATATTGGGGATGGAATTATTTCTAAAAAGCAAGCCCCCGCGCTGTCTTCGTCAGAATAGTTTAATGTGAAATGAGTAACTAGCAGGTGATTCATCAAACTGAAATCTTTTTTTAAAATAAGTGTAGGAGTTTATTTTAATTCTCTCCTCTTCAAAGAAATGGCCTTCCTCTCCTTTCGCCTCCTTCATTCATAACCGTGCTAGAAGCGGAAAAAATACGCTGCTGTACACAGTATTCCCTTTCAAAATAATCCCCCCCCGCCCCACTCACAAATGACATTTCCTCTAAATTAAAATGAGGCTCCTCCCAAACTTTTAAGCATATTTTTCAGGGGACCAAGTGAAATATTGGCCCTCCCTAGTTCAATTTTTTAAACCGGTTTTTGATTAGAACCTGGACTGTCTGCCCTTAATGAGATTCAAATACTTTTTTCAATTTGGTCTCCAATGCACCAACTCATTTAATTGGTTCTCAGTTCCCATTTTAATGCCCTTAAAGTGACCTAAAGTTCACCTGAACTGACTATTATGAGCATTGTACACTCTGCCGCAATAATCCTTACAAGGCTGATCCCCATTTCTTTCTTTCACCACTAATAGAGCCAAATATATAAACAAACTGACCAAGAAAGATACTTTCTTGCTCCTTCCTTTGTGACAGACCAACCAAAGGTTGCACCATTGAATGGCTAATGTCAATCTAGAGGCTGCCAACCCTTTATAATAGTTGTGCCACAGGTCTGAAAATAGTCATCCATTAGCATTAATCTTTATAAATAAACCTCTGGCTGTCCTGTATGCTTCATAGCTTTCATATTGTTTGCAGTGTTCATGTCACTTCAGTGTATAAAAGCAATATTTTAAAATAAAGAAAACTTCTTAGAAAACACAGCAAACTAAGTTTTCTATTTAGTATAAAAAGCCTGCCCTAATATATATCTCCATCCTGCATGTTCTGGTGTTGGTTCAGGTGGTTGTTGAAGATCCCATGGTACAGCAAGCAGCTTGCCCAGTGTCCTGGCTAGTAACCCTCCCTTGGCCAGTCTTAAAAGGGTTATGCCTAGACAGTGAGTGTCAGCCAATGTTCACACATACGCACTTTACAGCTGTTGTTACTGGATGGTGATCAGAAGCTTCGGCCAATTATGTTTTTGTCATCCCTAGGCTAAAGGTGCTGAGGTCACATGAGGCATTGCAACTGTTCAAATGATCTAACTGAGCACAGGCCAGAGTTGAGTCTGACACAGAGTTTGAAAGTCTGAAATTATATGAGCCACAAGGGAAGCATTGGAACAATAAATGGCAATGAATGCTCAAGGGTTTTAGCAGATCGAATGATCATCTCTAATGGCTCATAATTTTTATCAAAACTGCATCATTTATGTATAGGATTCAATTGCAACTTATGATCATGGTTTAATAATTGCAACAGCAGATGAGTGCAATTTTTATACTATTGTCCACTTGAATTGCAAAAAATATAGTACAAGATTTTGACTGTATGATTATGGGGTTTTACTCAGAGAAATATTTTATGTTACATCAAACTAAAGTGAATTACAGGCCTATGACTGATGGGAGCACGTTGAAGTGAAAAACCTAGAGCAGCAAACAGGATTTTAATAAAAAGAAAGACTTGCATTTATGTAGAATCTTTCATGACTACAGGACATTCCATTGCATTCTATAGCCAATGCACTACCTTTTGAAGTGCAGTCACTGTTGTAATGTAGTAAATGTGACAGCAAATTTGTGCACAAGTAAACAGCAAGGTGGCAATCTGTTTTAGTGATGTTGATTAAGCGATACATATTGGCCAGAACACTGGGAATAACCCTTGCCCCCCCAACTCTTTGAACTATCGTTAAGTGTAGTTTGTCTCCAGTATGTTGGTCCCAATATCTGAAATAATCCTAGGAATAATCTGAAGGGGAATAATCAAAGGAAACGAAGCAACAGGTTTTTGTCCTAGTTTACTGAAAAAACAATTTGATTTGATCTTTTTTTGACTACATGTACTTATCGCTTACCTACATTATTCTGAATGGGTAAAACGTACATTGTGCTTTTAGAAGCATGTTGCCTGCTGGTTATTTGTATCCAGCATTGATTGTCAGCCAATGTATAAACTTTAAACCAGTGCTGCCTTCTAAGATTAAAAAATACTTCCTACCACACCATCGATATCAAGGTCTAGTTATGTGACACACTGAGGTGTATGTGCAGAGTTCAGCAAAATAATCTCTTGAATTTTTGATGAATTCATCACATTGAAATATTATGTGTGGGGGGATGTGGGGGACTATCAAACCAACTTGTCTAATTATTTTTGAAATATCTTTGAGGTTTTCATATGACTTTGATACTACTGGAGGCTTACAGCAAGTTTATCATCATTCTCTGTATTGTTCATCCATGAGTGTTATAGGCATTGTGACGTTTTAATTATTTCTCTCATTTATTCATATTCTTTGTATGTGACAGTGTTAGAATATCTGGCACTTCAATTCTTCGTGGTGGTATTTAGTGTGTATGATATGGCGAGGCTTGTTCCTTCATATTGAATGTGTGTAAGGGGATTACTCCTTGCACACAGAAGCTCCAGATAAATGCACTCCTAATTTGATGGGAAACTTATGCCCTGATTATTCTTAAACAGAACAGATGAATGCAATGAGACATTTTATGCTCAGGTGAAGTATCATAAGTTGACAGGAAATGGATAGCAAGTCAAATAGCATGGAAAACTGTTAATGAGATGGTTGTTTCAAACAGACCTTTCAATTCTCAAATGTTTAGGCTGCCTTTTAGATTCAGTTGACTTCTGTCTTATTTTTCTGCTCTCACTTCAGATTGCCAGGATGCAACATTCTCGTCCTCACCCCTCCTTTTAGCTCTTGTTACCCAGACTAGACTCTTTCATGTGTTGTGAATGAGCGTGTGTGACTGAGATCATATGCTGCTGCACTTTCTTGTAGTCTTGTCTGTTGTTGATTTTACAATGCTCGGTGTTAACAGCGTTTCTCATTTGGCCTGTGTGAAGTTCTTGCCAGCTCGGTAGTAGCACGTGTTGGTGTTGTTCTGGGAGTAGCTGAACTCTGTGTTACCCCAATGCTGTCAGGAGACATGTTTATAAACCTGTTCAATGAGCCACGGCATTGTTGGCCCTGCGGCTAGATGAGATTTAGCTTCTTAGAAGCAACCTTTCCTCCAACTGCATTAAATATGAAATAAAGCCCACTTAGGAGGGCAGGATTTCAAATGGCAATGTCCAACTATTGTATCTTTCAATATTTGATCATGGTGCATCTTAAAAGCCACAATTTTCATGTAGTTCACAGTGTAGGCTGGATCAGCTATATATATATATGCACACATATGTGTATATAGAACGATTGAGATGTGTTCAGATTGCTTTAATCGTGAAAGGGAATTTATAAACCCAACTGAGTTCAGGAATCTAATCTGAGTAATGCTTTGTAAAATTGTTTTGTAGCTGTTTTATGATAAAAGTTGATGTTTATCATTTTCTTCCCCAATAACCTACTAGCACAGCCAACATTAGCAACGGTTCCTTATCTGATCAGTACAAGAAACAGTTCAAAACATAAAATAGTGTTTTATACAATGTATGAAACTGCATGTCATTCTTAACACAGTTGAGTGGGCTTTAGAGAATGCCTAGGAGGTAACAGCCACCCAGAATTGTAATTTCTAAATGTGAGCTTATGCCTCAAGCCTAGGATTGCTTATGTTAACTCTGTGAATGATAAAACAAATTGTACTCTACTCATGTCTTAAATAGCTCTGTTCTTAGCTGTTTCGCTACAAAACTTTCCCTTCCTTTTCTATAGAAGGCACTGATCCATTATATGCTCTCCCAGAATTCTGTTCAAATGATTGTTCTTCATGCAGGAGCCTAAATTATTGGTCGAGCTGCTGACCGGTAAGTTGGGGAGGGAGGTCAGGAATTAAAGATGAGCCTCATCCATGTCCCCACCTGATAGCCACAGTCCAGCGCAACTCACCAGAGCCCTGGTGCATTCTTGCTATCCTGGCCCTTTCATGCCATCCTGCCCAGGTCACAGGTACTGAGGCCAATAGTGGCACCTTAAGATTCAGTTTCTTCTTCAAACCTGAGGGGCTTCAGTCCCACATCGGGGATTGGGAAAGGGAGTGCACATGGACCATTGGCAACAGAAAACACCATGCTTCCGCTGGACAATGGTAAAAGTTATATCCCAATTTCTTTGCTTTATTCTTTAAAGCTGCAGAAAGTTCCCCTGTTGACAAAAGTGGCTAAACAAACAATATCCCACTGCATAAGTAGTAATTCAGAATTCATTGACGCTCTGCCCATAAGCAGGTCCTTGGCTCATTGTCTGTTGATACTTCAACCTGAGCTGCTTTCTTGGCAGTTTTTGTCAGTGGTAGATTGTTATTATCCTCCAGTATCAGACATGGCAAGGAGACAGGTCTTATGTGTACCTCTGCCAAAATGGGAATTGAACTCACACTGTTGCCCCCCCTAGTTCAGAATTGCAGAGCAGTATTAAGATACAAGTCTTACTCTGTGACTTGCTGAAAAAAGCAATGCTCCCAAATGGCCTGAACAGTAAATACTATCCAGAGTGCTAGGGATCCCAGGAAAGACCCAATATTAATTTCCGGTCTGGTTGGATTTGACAGATCGCAGGCAGATGTAAACAGGGGTGCTATAATTGATCTCAGAATCCTAGGCTTAAGGAGGTTAAAATTATGCCAAGGTTTCCACTGCTGATTTGTCTCTAGTGACTACACCACTACCCACCTCCCACCCACCCCAACATGTTGTGAAAGTTAATGTTGGAGATGGGCACTGGATTTGCCTGGTCTTTGGTGGCCACCCACCATCAAATAGTTTGGGACTCAATTTCTGGATTCACACATGAAACATGGCCCCTTGGATATAGGCTAGGGTACTGGAGAGGTGTAAGTACATTTTGGATGCTTTTCCTTGCAGTAGTTGCCTTTGTAAGGATAGAAGGGGGGAAAACTGAGGGTGAGAAGGTTGGAGAAAGGAAGGATAAATGTTATACTGAATGTTAACCAGGTCATCCAACCTCAGCACTTCTTGTCCCTTTACACCTGTATTAACACACAGCACTCTTTAAAACTACAGTCATCAGCAAACTTACCACATCAGAGAAAGTCCTAAATGCTGAGACTGAACAACTTGCATATTCTGCAAAAATAACTTAAAAAGAGGAAGGAGTTACAATGCATAAATTCATCTAGCTAAAGCACTAGCCTTAGTTAGCATATTAGTATTAATAAGCTGCAGGAATCATATCATTTAAACTAGTATTATCTAATAATGCAGCTGTGCACTTCTTAATTCACTTTGTTTGGTTAGCATTATTGCAAAATAGCAGATAAAGGAATGTTACACAACTGGTCAGGTGCAAATATTACAAACTGTAATCCCTGTAAAACAAATTTCTCTTGCCAGACACAACTAACAAACCTTTTGGCATTCTGACGAAATGTCATTGATATGAAGCATTAACTCAGTGGTATTTGCAGAATGGACTGCCACTCGCAAATCAGCCTCTAAAGGCACATCAAACGATGTCCAATCCAGAAGTGATCTACACCCTGGCACAGTCCATCTTCCCCTGAGATGGACGGAGGCCATAAATAGATTTTAAAAAGGTTGCTTAAAATTCTCATCCTTGTTTTTAAATCCCTCTATGACCCCAGCACTCCCTCTCTCTATAACTGCCACAAACTCTACTGAGATCTCTGCACTCCTCCAAAGCTGGTCTCTTGAATGACTCTGATTTTAATTGCTCCGCCATTGAAATCCATGCCTTTAGCTGTCTAGGTCCTAAACTCTGGAATTCCCACCCTACACCCCTTCCTCTCTCTACACCTCTCCTCATCTTTATAATGTTCCTTGGTTTTGGTCACCTCCCCTAATATCTCTTTACCTAGTCCAGTATCAAATTTTGGTTTTAAGACACTCCTATGAAGAGCCTTGGAACATTTTGCTACACTAATGGTGCTATATAAATAAATGCATGTTATTTTTACCCCTTCACCTCATATGTTTGAACAGATAGTTGTTTTACAAGAATTTCACTCATATCATTATGGTTTCTGGTCATTCCAGCAACATTGTAGTAACCCTTTCAACCTAAGTGCCACTCTTGTAGTCTAATGGAATTACTGCCCAATAGTCCAACTCCTCATCAATGTGATGTTACTTTCATATTTACTTTACATGCAAAGAAAATACTGAAAGATGGTTCCACAGATTCTAATTTAGTACTGAAAAGGTTGACCAGCTGGGCTAAGTTAATGGCTGACGCTTCTTGGGGTGGTCCCAATTTGGATGTCTGTTTCAGGACCTCTTTTGTTTTAACTTCTTCATAAAAAATCTGGAGCTAGAAGTCACAGTTACGGAGGCTAGACTTTCAGATGATACACATTTAATAAAGGCGGTAGACTCAAAAATTGAACAGAATAAGCTACAGGAGGACTTAAATATGAATAGGCGTTGCGTAGTCAGGTGGCACATGAAATTTAATGTAGAGCGATGCAAAGTACTTTACATGGGAACAACAAGAATCCAAGGGGCTATCACTTAAATAGAAAGAAGATAAGGTGCATGGAAAATGAACATCATCTCATAGTACTGATTGACAATAAATTGAAGCTGTTGTGCTTGGCAGCAGTGAGTAAAACAAATCAGATGCTGGGATATCTCAAAGGAATATTGAGCCGAAATAGTGAGGTAATCCTGACACATTATAAATCATTGATGCAACTACACTTTTAGTCGACTGAGCATTTCCTTTCCTCATGTCTAAACTAATTAATAGAGATTGACCATTTTGATTAGTCAAAAACTCCATTACTGTTGTATTATGTGACTAAATAAACTAGATGGATTGTGGCCACTTTTCATCCAGCAATTCCTCTGCTACCTGGAGTTGCTTATAGGAGATTTCACTGCACAATGTTACAGTTAGTGGCTACTAAGTCAGATTAACCCAGGAAATAGTCTTGTAAAGGATTCATGAATCATTTTTTAAGAAGTTGGAAATATGCCAAATATCAATCATCAATCAGGAATCCAAAATCAAATCAACCTGGCTCTGACTCAAAATCCAGGAGTTGAAACTTTTTAAACAATGCTGGATCTTTAATTATCTGCACTTTAGTTGAGGTTAAAAAAAAAAGTTGCATTTGGAAAATACTGTGTACAGCAGGTGCTAGGTTTATGAGTCTTTGTAACTTATGGAACGTACTCATTAATCCAGAGTACAATTCCAGCTTCCCTTGAACCTGTCATGAAATGGCCATTCCTCATTTCTAGACTGAAACTAAAGGTTGGGAGATTATTGAAGTGTAATCTTTTAACACATCTTTGGCAAAGCTTTTATTCTTATTAATTCCTTCTTTGCCTCTTGTCAGTTTAGCCTGAAAACCAGGGGTTGAGCCTCGGACTTCTTGGCCAGTGTACCTCTTGTTTCTCACAAGGAGGTAAATTTGCCAGAAGAGCCAGAAGTCTTTGATATTTATATTCACAGAGCAGCAGATAATCATTGATCTAATTTCTCTATTTCCTAATGAATAAATATGCTTTCATCAGCAATTAGCAGGAAACCAATTTTAACTCACTGACATGAGTTTCAAACAGTTTGTTCTTAAATATATAATTTATATATTCAGCAGATTATGAATTATGTGTACGTTACAAATGACCTGAACAATGCAGACACCTAACATTTAACTTTCAGTCTCATTTCTACTTAATCGGCATGTATACGTAAGTTAGTCATAATGCTCACATCAATAAAATATTTTCACCACCTCTCTTCCTTTATGCTAATTTAAATGTCTTTTTCTATATGAATGTAAATTGCAACTCTGCGTATCCACAGCACTTAACCAAAATTCTTATCAATATTCCAAAAGAATTGGATAAACTCACTTCTGTCAGAATCTTTTCTATTTACTTTTCTATTTCACCAAGAACAGTAGGCATTAAAACAAGGGGCTTCTTAAAAGTGAGATTCATCAAAGCAAGAGTCTTCAGTTTTGGCTAACAAATAGATGCTCCCTCCCTTCCCAATGTGACCTCATGCCAGTCAGTACATGTAATGCAGAATTCTCAAATTCTTCAAACCCCACCATGGCCTTGCCCCCACCCGCAACCTTCCCCAACTCTGTAACCCCCTCCACCTCTATATTCCTCCAGTTCTAGCCTCTTGTATATTTCGTCCCATCATTGGCAGCTGTGTTTTCAGGTATCTAGATTTTGGAATTCCCTCTTTAAACCTCTCTGCTTTTTCCTCAAAATGCCTCTTAAAACTCCCTGACCAAGGATTTTGCCAGCCTTTGGCTCAGCATACATCTGGTAAAACAGTTGTGATGCATATTGGGATATTTTTACAACATTAAAAGTGCTATGTAAATGTAAGTTATTGCAGTCCTAGTGAATGGTGAAGCAGGCTTCATATGCGGGCGACACAGAGCTGAGTACATATAGTGTGCTGTGTTTCAGCATATACCCATTTGGCCATTCACCGTAGCAATTTGTAGATGGATCGGAATCAACAGTTTAATTACTGTCCTCCTGATGCCAGGGAAGAAATATTCTCAGATAGAGATGGGTGTTGCTTCCAACACAGATTTAGTGCAATAATGTTGAACGAGTTCGGAATACACAAGATATTTTATTTGCATGTGTTGTAGTAATGGGATCCTTCTTTGGCATCTACTCTATTTTTAAATTGCAGCTCATGAACAATATATAGTCTGGCATACATTCGCACATTCTTCTTAAAGAAGGGATTTGCATTTATATAGCACTGTTTACAAATTCACAAATTTAGGACAACCCAAAATGCTTTATAACTAAGGAAGTACTTTCTGAAATGTAAGCATTGTTCTAGTGTAGGGAAACACAGCAGGTGATTTGTGCACAGCGAAATCCAATAAATAGTGATGAGATAATGACTAGATAACCACTTTTAATGACATTGGTAGAGGCCACTGGGAAGAATTTTTCTGCTGTTCTTCGAAATAATGCTACACAATCTTTCATGTCCACCTGAGAGAGTTGACCAGGTCTCGATTTAACATCTCATCCAAAAGATAGCACACCCAACAGTGCAGCACTTTCTCAGTATATAAAACAAAAAACATAATCCAGAGTTATGGGTGTAAGCCTGGACTACCCAGGTTCAGGTGCCTGTTACTGATATTGGATTGTCAGTTGCAGAAGGGGTGATGTCCACCTTTTTTTTTTGATTATCTTTCTGTAATTTCATGAGGTTCTGTGCATTGTTGGATTGATGTGTCTTTTTTGCAAAGTATCTGGGCATATTGTTAAATGCATTATTTTTGGTATGAATCGCCGCTGTCAGATAGGGAAGGTATATTCAGGGGATAGAATGAGGGGCGTGCAGAGATTAAACGTTATGGAATCTAAGATGTACAGAAATCTGTGCTTTTTTGAATTACCTGGGAGCTTGGGGAACCTATAATTCCCCATTGCTTTCTCCATGGCACTCGGCCAATCACAGTTGACTTGCCAACCAATCAGCATATTTTTCTCCTGCAGTATAACTTGTGATCGTTTGCAATTTGGTATTCTTGTGTTTCTCCTGATGAGTTCAGGATGCAAAGTTTCAGCAACATGTCTTTCTTTTCAGCAATGGGAAGTGAAGATGCCTAGGGTAGAATAATCCTAGCGTTTTTCTTTTGCCAATAGTAATGATTATTTAGTATTTAATCCAATTTAAAATGAGTGTTTAAATATTTAGATGGAATTTATGACTGATGGCTGTTTAGTCAACTGAATCCAAATATCTGAATTATCTACCCATCTGTAGTGGCATTTAATCCATTCAGGACTGCAGTGGCTTTTCAATAGACCAAAAAGCAGCATAAAATCCAATATTCCAGCACCCATTTTAATATAATAATAGAAACAAATGATCCTAGTAGCAGTTGATGTAATATAGTTCTTCATATTAATCCAGTGAACATCCATCAGTCTGTCTTCAACATAGGTTTATTCAGCACACACTTAATTGTCACAGCATTTGCAACATTAACACGCCCAGCATAGGTAGCAACGGTCTAAAATGTTTTGACTTTACTGTATTTCATGCTCAAAAACCATACAAAGTCTTTTTCCAGTGAACTTTTATGTGATTGATTCTGTGTGCTTATGCTTAGAGATGTCACATTGCATTTTCACTATCTTTCTGCATCATTGTGGTCTGATGTGCAACACGTTGACTTAGAAGTGTGGACAGTTCTTTAAACTAAAACAAATTCAGTCTGTGAATTGTGTTTCTGATGGCAGTGTTTTATAGAGTAGTGAGTGTCATATTGGGACTTCTCCTCAAGTAGTCCATTATGTAATATATGTGCGTAAAACGCTGTGCAACAGATTGTCCAAATTACTTTTACACAAATCAATAGACCTGATGTTCTCTCACCTGTGCGTTGCTCTCTGCTGTTCCAATAAACTTGTGTTTGCTTCCCTGGCAAATTAGTTCAAACCAAAAGGTGATGGGGCTGAACGAAGTGGAAATGCCTGTTGCCATAGCCTGAATGTGAAAAATTTCAATCCAACATATTCAACCCTTTTTCTTTATAATGGATAAAAGGGAAAGGGAGTTTCCTAAGTGAGATGCAGCAAGTCATCCGTGTGGTCAAAGAAAGAAAACTTGCATTTCTATAGCACAACATCAGGATGTCCTGAAACACTTTACAGGCAATTAAATACTTTTGAAATGTAGTCACTCTTTTATGATAAGAAATAAGGTGGCCAATTTATGCACAGCAAGTCTCATATACAGCAATGTGATCATAAATGGTCAGCTCATCTGTTTCATTAATGATTTTGGTCAGGGATAAATGTTGGCCAGGACATTAGGCAGAACTCCCCTACTCTTCTTCCAATAGTGGTATTGCATCCCTTACCAGAGGGGGCAAATGGGGCCCCAGGCTCTTCCAAAAGATGACCAAAATTTTGAAGCCGGCAGGCCCAGGAGCGGCCGGTAAATGGCCCGCTGCCCGCTAACGGCTGCCGACTGTGATTTCACGTGGACTGTCCAATTAATGGCCAGCCGGTGCGGAAAACGTGCTGAAATGCTCAGTGCTGTGGAGGTGGGGGGTGGGAGGAGGGCGAGCGCTGAAGTCAGCGTGGGCGTGCGGCAGTGCTCAAACGAAAACTCTCTGAAGGCAGAGACTGCCTCGGGGAGCTGAAGACTGCAACCGTATCAAATAAAGACTTTTTAAGTCGGGCAACAACACAAGCAGTCACCTGAGCATAGACATCATAAAAATCCTGCGCATAGATTTTAATTTTTTTTTACATTTAATGATGGGAAACCTCATCCCGTCCTTGGACGAGGTTCCCTGAAAAATGCAATAGCTGCCTGGCCGATTTGCCCACCTGCCAACTAATGGTGGATGGGCAGCAAAAAAAGTCCCAGTTATAATTGCGCTGGAATATTGGATTTTAATCGGCACTCACCCGACGTCATTGTGCGCTATTTTACACTCGGGCATGTTGGATGCATGCCCACATGCTGGGCAAAAATTTCTGCCCATGGAACCTCTGTGAACTGACACATCATCCTTGATCTTATGCTTAAATTTCTGGAGAGGGATTTGAACCCACAGCCTTCTGGCTCAAGAGGTGGGAGAGGTACTGGCTGAGCCACAGGAATCACTCAAGATTGGCCACTTGGCACCGAATTCTGGATGGTTTTATGTGTCAGCCTCCATGCCTATTGCACTGATGCTGCCTCAACTCCAATTAACATCCCGGTGAGAAAGAAGAACCAGTTTGAATTATTATGGAGTCCATTTTAACTCCGGTGATTGTTATCCCACTATGACACAAATTTCGTAGCCCTTCCCCCGCAACACGTGACATTTTGGATCACTGCGAGGCTCGGTTTCATTTCAAATTGACACTCGTCAGAAATCAGTAATGGAACTCGGCTGTTATATTTTCTTTCTCCGCTCAAGTGGTTTTTACTGAGAACGTTTCACCCATGTGATCCACTCCTCTTTCCTGCACATACCAGACTGAGCATGTCAGAACAATCTTATAATCACTGAACCGTATCCAGTTTCCTCACCCTGTTATTCTGGTTACAAGCTCTTGATTTTACTTGTTCTTTCACTCTTCTTAAATAAATTTACCAAATATTATTTATCCAAAAAAATAAACCCAACACATGTTCCAAGGAGAAAGTTCTAACTGCTGAATTCAGACACAACACTGACACATGATATTTGCACACCTTCACCTCCCCCTCCCCCACCATCCCCAGTTATCCTTATTAGAGAGCGGACAAAATGTTAACTTACAGCCAGACCTGGATGGACTTCAAAAAGCATAATTGGTCCTGTTCTCCAGAATTGCCCTGGCCTTGAAGCCACATCTTTCTCTCCCATCTCCCTTCATGCCCTCTTGGACCTCCTTGCCCATGGGACCCACCTCCTGCTCCTACAGTTCTATTCCCATTAAACTGCTGACCACACAACGTCCCCTTCCTGGCCCCCATGTTAGCCAATATTGTTAACGTTCTATCTTTTCAGGCGTTGTCCCTCTCTCCATTCTGCCACCGTCCCCCCACCTCAAAAAATCAACCTTCGTGCCTAGAATCTTGTCCTTCTCGAATGCTTGCAGCCTCCGACACGTCCTTGTTATCCAGTAGGTGGTATTGCATTCATGTAGTTCCATTCTTATTTGATCGTAGCCAGACCATCACTTATGATGGCGTCTCTTCCTGCTCTTGCACCATTACATCTGCTCTCCTCCAAGGATCTATCCTTGGAGCCCCTCCTATTTCTCACCTCCATGGTAACCTGACTTAATATCTTCTTATGAAGATCAATCTCCAGAGCACTGGGACTGCTTTGTGCAAGCTTGGAGAAAAATCGTGACATTAAAAAAGGTTGTTTTTTTGGTCATTTTCTTTTGAACATTTTTTTCCTAGATATAAAAAATATTGAAAATGGGGGGAAAAGGTTGTTTGGCTGATGGTCAAGTGTCATTGAGTTAGGTAATGAGTCTTTTTGCTTTCTAATTGGCGTAGGAAGGCAGTATGTCACAGGGTTGGCTGACTATTGGCTGGAGTGTGGGGCAGGTCATGTGATGAAACCTCCAGGGATACGTTTAATCACAGTTGGCAACCCTGCCTTGAACACACCATCTTTGCAAACTACCATGCCATTAGCAACCTCCCTTTCTTCTCCAAATTAGTCGTTGAACACAATGCAGCCCCCAATACCCATCTTTCCCAGAAATCCATGTTTGAATCCCTCCAATCCCTGCCAAAGTACTGAAACAGGTCTTTTTTAAATTCACAAATTACATCCTATGCGACTGTGACAAAGGTAAAAACTTTCCCTCCTTGTCCTTCTCGAATGCTTGCAGCCTCCGACACGTCCTTGTTATCCAGTAGGTGGTATTGCATTCATGTGGTTCCATTCTTATTTGATCATAGCCAGACCATCACTTATGATGGCGTCTCTTCCTGCTCTTGCACCATTACATCTGCTCTCCTCCAAGGATCTATCCTTGGAGCCCCTCCTATTTCTCACCTCCATGGTAACCTGACTTAATATCTTCTTATGTAGCTCAGTGTCATATTTTTGTTTTATAATACTCCTGTAAAATGCCTTGGAATTTTTATTATGTTAGCGGCACTGTAAAGGTACAAATTGTTGTTATTGCTGTAACCAAAGAGCAGTTGATGATTTTCTAGTTTTTATAATTTCTTATCCGTCTTATTCTTTTTGTTTTAATTTCATAAAATAATAGGTTGTGTTATATAAAAAAAAACCTTTGACATTCTTTCGTCAATTTGACGATTTCTGGTTGTTCAACTTGCGTGAATGAGTCAATTTGGATGACAGAGAATAAAAAAAAAGTGTAGTCACTATTGTAATGATGGAAATGTGGCAGTAATTTGCACACTGCCAGGTAGGTCCAACAAACAACTATATAAAATTGACCAGGTAATTTTAGTGACACTGGTTGAGGGTTATTTTTTGGGCAGGACGCCAGGTCACTAGATTTCTGATTAAGCATTGTGTCTATACCTGGAAATTAATCAGTGAGCAGTCAAAAGCTAAAAACAGAGACTTTTCTCCCTCTTTGATTCTAGACCAAATGGTAGAAAGTTTGTTACATTGTCGAGCAGTTTATTTTTTCGATTCCAAACGTGCAAAGTATTGACCTTTTTCTTCTCTTTCTTCCAGGCGGATGTTTCCTTTCCTGAGTTTTAACATCACAGGGCTGGATCCTTCTGCTCATTATAATATTTATGTGGATGTTGTCCTGGCAGATCAACATCATTGGAGGTACCAGGGAGGAAAGTGGGTACAGTGTGGCAAAGCAGAAGGCAGTATGCAAGGTTAGTGTGCCAGAGGCTAAAGGAGCGTACGCTCATAGATCGTGTACCAGAATGTTCTGCATTGTGCTTTAAAATCTTTCCACAAGAAAGCACACTGTAATCTGCAATGTACAGCCTCGCTGTGCCTTGGTATTCATGTATCTCAGGAGGTGGCACAAAACGGAGAGTATCACTTCAGCAGCTCATTAAATGCAGCTCCGGATATTTTAATTCCATTGCAGTCAATGGAACTGAATATCAGGCATTGTATATAACAGGCAGCTGATTTGATATCACTTATTTTGAGGCACCACCATGAGAAATTTCTAGACCACTGAATCTACAAGTACTTTTGAAATGTAGTCAATTACTTTATAAAGGCAGCAGATGCCAGATTTGGTATAATTTTGCCTCAGTGGTTTCACTCAATATACTCTAATGTATTAGTGTCTATACACCACAGAGAAAACAAACTCACTATGCTTCAATGTTATGCCAATGGGTAACAGTGAGAATTCAACTTTAGCGCACGATGGGGCATTTGATAATGCAATAATTCATCAGCGAGCACTGGCCAACTTTTAGCAATGCATTCGAAAAGGATGCTTTTTCCAAACAGAGCTTTAAAATATTAATTTATTTCCCATTCGTTACAGCCCTTAACTGGAGGTACAAAACTTTACAATTGGTCCCACTGGAAGCAGACTTTTTTTTAAAGCAAAATGTGAATGCTTTGGGTTGTCCTGAGGATATGAAACCTGCAACGAGTGTTTTAAATCTTGTTTTGAATGTACATAATAGACATGGGGCTCTGTGTTCAGGGGATTTATTTGGGTCATTCAAGACTTTTTTAAAATGAGGTATGGATCCGTGAACTGTTAATAAATTGACATTATTTTACAAACACCAAAAAAAAAATTCTTTCTTTAAATTCATCAAATCGCTGGGGAACCAAAGTAATTCTTCCCCCAAGGGATGAACACTGTACAGATAGGGCAGATAATTTCAAAATCCAGGTAATTGCAGGACCGTAACTCCCATCTGAATATTGCTGAAAAGTGAGACATGTTGCTGTAGCTTTTCATCTTGCAGTCATAGGACAAACACAAGAATTTATACTACAATTTATACTATAAATATAGGCGAAAAGCTTCAGCAATATGTTCCTCTTCAGCAATATTGAAGTTCTGTACCACCAAATGACTGTTTATATAACTCCCATTAATTTTGGATGGGGGTGTGGTGCACTTTTCAATGGAGGGTAAAGGGTGTTGGAAGAGTAAGGAGAGGATCACAGCTGAAAGGATGGTCAAAAAGATGGAGTTATGGAACCTTTAACTGCATAGAGGTGGAGAACCTAAGGGACGGGAAGTTTCAGTGATGGGGCCAAGATGGCCATCAATAATGGAGTGGAGGGAGATGGGGATATCCAAGACTGTACAGGGTTTTAACTCCAGATCATTGTCTAGCATCTCATTGGGTTTGGCTATGATGACTTGTACAACCAAACTGTCAATTGGCAATTGTTCCTGGATTCCATATGAAGGATGTACATTTGACCAAAGCAATGGGAGAGGGGTAGAAAGTTGTCCTGGATTGAACCAAGAAAAGGGAGAAAATAATTTAAAAGAAAACTAGACCACTTTAGAATAAAAGTTACAATTGCATTTTCTGCTCCTTGTCGTGTTACTCTCTGAAGGAGTCAAAAATCAGTGAAATCTGCCTCTCCTTATCCCCCCACCCCCCCACCCCCACATACAGTACATCCACACAATTAGGACCCTCCTCTCTTTTGATGCACAGAACTATATTCTACATTTCACGTTTTACACTCCAAATGCAACTGACTGCATTTTTGTGATAGCCGCTGTGCAGTATATTGTATGTCCTGGTTTTACTTTCCTTCTCAGATTAAAAATTAATTCATGCCAAGCACATCAATAATTTGGATTAGTCCCAGACAGCACAATATCCACTCATGTCAGTTACAATCAAGTTTTGATATATGAGATGTTTGTTGTGATGGTGGGTATTTCTCAATGATTTTCTCCTCTGCCCTGTGCTTTATTGGCGTACCGTTCTACATGCCCAGTCCTTCTGTACCTTACCAAGTAGCCAGTGCTTATGGCTGTGTGAGCCTTGAAAGTACGGCATTCCAGGGTATGTCAGCAGATCCTGATGTTCTCACTTGACATCCAGACACACACATTCTAACAGGGTGATCACTCTACTTGTGTGATCAGGAATCTTAGCCCTTTCACTGTGCTGGCTGAGAGTGTCTAATGCATGATCAGCTGGAGACTGAACCTAGAACTTTTCCTAATTTTTATGAGAGAAAAAAAGCACGTGCATTTATATAATACCTTTCACAACCTGGGGATCTTGGTACAGCAAATAAAGTGTAATCACTTGTAATGTAGGAAACACAGCAGCCAATTTGTGCACAGCAAATTCTCATAAACAGCAAGGTGATCATGAGCAGGTAACCTGTTTTCCAGTGGTGTTGGTTAAGGGGTAAATATTGGCCAGGTTCCCAGGGATTACACCCCTGCGCTTCTTTGAAATGATGTTATTGGATCTTTTACATCCACCTCAGAGCTCAGTTTAACTGACATATCATCCAAAAGACAACAACTCCAAAATGCGCAGCACTCCTGAAGTATTGCACTGGATTGTCAATGCAGGTTTTGGAGTTAATACTCTTGAGACAAGAGTACTACAAACTGTGTCACACCTGACAGTTGCCGAAGATAAATGCACACACCAGAGAGGACAGAAGGTGTAGAGGTGGATTGAATGAGGGAGTCTTGAACATTCTCATCCACTCCATACTGTCCAAGTTTGGGGTGGGAATCTTACTTAACATAGGAAGAGGGTTAGGTCTGATAGCTGACCTGTATCTTAACTTCATCTCCCTGTGTTGGCCCCATAGCCCTTAATGCCCTTAACTGGTAGAAAAACTAGCTGTACATGTCCACTGGTCCCTTAACGTAGTGGGACAGGTAGATAAGGTGGTTAAGAAGGCATATGGGATACTTGCCTTTATTAGCCGAGGCATAGAATATAAGAGCAGGGAGGTTATGCTGGAACTGTATAAAATGCTGGTTAGGCCACAGCTAGAGTATTGCATGCAGTTCTGGAAGGATGTGATTGCACTAGAGAGAGTGCAGAGGAGATTGACCAGGATGTTACCTGGGCTGGAGAGTTATGAGGAGAGATTGAATAGACTGGGGTTATTTTCCCTGGAGCAGAGATTGAGGGGGGACATGATTGAGGTGTATAAAATTATGAGAGGCATAGATAGGGTAGACAGGAAGGAACTTTTCCCCTTGGTGGAGGGAACTAGGGGGCATAGATTTAATATAAGGGACAGAAAGATGGAGGGAACCAGGGGGCATAGATTTAAAGTAAGGGGCAGGAGGTTTAAAGGGGATGCGAGGAAGAATTTTTTCACCCAGAGGGTGGTGGGAATCTGGAACTCACTGCCTGAAAGGGTGGTAGAGGCAGAAACCCTCATAACGTTTAAGAAGTATTTGGATGTGCACTTGCGATGCCATGGCATACAAGGCTATGGGTCTAGTGCTGGAAAATGAGATTAGAATAGTTAGGTACTTGCTTGACTGGTGCAGACTCAATGGGCGGAAGAGCCTTTTTCCTGTGGTGTAGACCTCGATGACAGTGACTCTATTTTGAAAATTTCAATTGACCACCAGTGTTTTTTGAGCTTCTGGAGGGTAAGTTCCAGTTTTCCACCACAACCTTTATGTAGAAGTGCTTTCTGACTTCACCCTTAAATGGCTAAATTCTAATTTCAATTACTCTTCATGGAGATATTAGCCTTTTTATTTTCAATAGTGTAACACCTCCATTAAAGTAGCAGAGAGAGCAATAACAGTGGTTAAAAGATCAAGGGTTGTCTGAATTATGCATACGGCGTTATACAGCCTCTGATTACGGCAGATGACTTAAAGGTGCCATTTCTGTATCAATGCAAAGCAATTTTGGGATCAGAACTGGCTGTAAGTGGCAGTGCAATTCTGAAGTTACCTTCAGAGCTGTTGATTCTAGTTTGGTGGTGCATTTGTACACTTTCACCCCAGCATCATGACACCATTTGCACTGCTGTTGCCAACAATTTGCCACATAAACAAGGGAGTAACAAAACCCAAAATCGAAACCTTTCAATCTAATACCAAGTCAAAAGTGGATTGTTCGCTGGCAGGGACAACCACGTAAACACAGTGATGGCCTTCAAGAAGGCTTTTGATCTGGATGCCTGACCCCTGGGCACCATTGGGCAGGAAGAGGGCAGGCTCTGAGAAAAGTGAGGGTGCGGGTGGGCGGTTCTAGCGAGCTCCCTGAGGGCAGACAGCTGCTGCGGAGCTGCCTCAGGGAGAGCTGCAGACCCGGACAGGTTAAGTGACAAAGAAAAGAACGCACCAAACTGTTTATGCAACACATTCGATTACCTGACAGCAGAACTCAAAAAAAAACTTCAGTCCTGCCCCCAGATATCTTTTTTTATAATTATATTTCACCCCAGGCATTTCATCAGGCCCTTGGACGAGGCTTCCTTAAAAAACGGGCTGCCTCCCTGTCCGTTTTGCCCATGCGATGAGCATGAAATCACACGGGCGGTGTAAAGTAAAATCGTAGACAATAGGGGTTTTTTAATGGCATTAACTGGCCCTTTAATTGTCGGCGGGCTCGGCCCCGAGCTCAATATTGCTCACATGCGCGATGATGTCAGGACGCACACCCGATGTCATTTCGTGCAATTTCACGTGCACTCAGGTCGGGCACGTGCCCACCCAGTCAACATAAAACTCTGGCCATAATTTCGCAGTATGGAAGGAGGCCTTTCAGCCCATCATAACTGTTCTCCAAAAGAGTTTTGCAATGAATATAATTTCCTGTGCTATTTCCCTATAGTCTTCATATATTTTTACCACTTCCCTTTGATCATAGTATAGATTCTACTTGTTTTCAGGTCTGCACAACTTACTGCATAAAAAGATTTTCCTGACTGCTCCTATTGTTTCTTGGTGATCATATATTAAATTTCATGCCCAGTGTCTCGGTTTACTTTTATCAAAACTCCCCATCATTTTGGATGCTTATCGGATCCCTTCTTTATTCTGGTGAAAACAGCCCCAGTTTTAAAGAGCTTTCCTCGTAGTTTAAGCCTCCCACCGCTGGTATCATTCTAATGGTTTTCTTCTGCACTTCCCCATGATGCTGGCAAGGCTCCTAAAAGTGGGGAACCTTAAAAGGAAATTGGATAAATACTCGAAGGCAAAACTTGGTGGGCTCTGGGGAATGGAACTAATTGAACAGCGCGCAACATACAAAATTCTTACAGGGCTCGACCAGGCAGATGCAAGAAGGATGTTTTCCCTGCTGGCTGGGGGTTCTAGAACCAGGGGCCAAAGCTTCAGAAATCAATAGATATCTAGGCAGTAAAGGGGATGCGGGGATAGTGTGGCAAAATGGCATTGAGGCAGAAGATCAGCCACGAGCGAATTGAATGGCGGAGCCGGCGTGAGGGGCTGAATGGCCTACTCCTGCTCCTATTCCCTTTGTCCGTGTCAAAGAGGTGGAACAGGCATGATGGGCTGAATGGCCTCTGCTGTACCATTCTATGATTTGCTGAAAACTGGATTCCAACAATGATTTATGTACCCTGTGCCTCTTGTTAAACACTGGATCACATCGGTGTTTTTTTTTAAAAATAGTTTTTGTTGACTTCTCTCATTTTCAAAGAAGGAAATCTGCTTGCACAGTTTAGCCCTAGCCAAATCTTCCCTACAATATACATGAGCCGCCCCATTCACTTCACTGTTCTGGCATTGAGGTTGGCTGCTGGCAGCAATAGTCATAAAATGCAGCTTAAGATCACATTCCCTCATCTTAATGACTTGTTAATGGCTACATTAACAGGCAGTCTAGAAGGCACCCATTCATCTGTGCATTAACAAAATTAGTTGAACATATTGGCCATTGTTTAAGTGAATAGATATGTCATGGCTTCATTTACAGCTATTAAGGTCCCATTTACAAAGTGACTAGGTACTTTTTGTATGTACCTGTATCAAATCCAACACACATTGTAAACTTGGCATCTGTTACAACATTACAACAGCATCAGTAACTCTGGAGAATTGAAACTGATGGTCTACTCAGGTAATTGGGTAATTTTGCTGCCACTGAATGTGCAAGGCCTTTCCAATTCCTAAACTAAAAGGAATCCTAACAGAAATTGTCACATTGTTGTTAAGATATGCTGGGGAATCGTACTGGTTAACGCAAGATGAATTGTCCAGCAGCAGTGAAATGGTTTTATTCAGAAACAAGTACAATTCCAAACTCCATGCCCAGAAAATTCAAAAGAAAACAAACCAACAAATCAGGAATATTACATTGCCAGGTCTTCAGGAGTTGGAATGCCAGAGCTTGTGGGCCTGGGGGGGCTAGCAGAGTTTCTGTTCTAACACGTAGACACTTGTTAATCTTGTTCCTAATACAGGGCAGAATGACCGAATCTGTTAAAACATAAATAAATGGATCCACCCCAATCTATTGCAGTGTAATGGGGTTCTCCAGTCCCTCAGACATTTAAGACAAGCTGTTTCCATGACTCATGAATTTTCCGACAGTGATCCGTTGTCTCTGCAGCCATTGCACTGTAATATTTTCCAGCCGAATCTTTATATTATAACAATCTAGTATTACAGCAGCTGTTTCCCTACACTTTATGTTTAAGATTCCTAATGCCTTCATCAGTTGACATTCCTGTGATTTAACGCCTTCAGTATTCAGCCAGACTTAGCACGTAGTCTCCTGCTAGCAAGGCTTTAGCAAACTTAAATATCAGGAAAATGCACAAAACCATTTGCTCTCCCCTTTTTTTCCAATCAGAAATGGGATGTCAATTTGGATGTTTTTCACTATCCTTAACCCAGGTACACTGGAGGAAATTGTTACACATTCCTGATTGCTGCCGCAGCCAAGGTCCAACTCAGACCGGGAAAACTTAATTAGCTTTCTGTCTGAATGGATCAGCACCACACTGGGCTGTTAAGCCACTGGGGGAATTTCTATTTATGGCAATATCAATTTCCCAAAAATAAATTATCTTGAATGTTAGTTAGACTAACAAATTCTAAATGTTGGCAATGAAAGACCGGCTTGTGCCTAGGCTTCTGAGGTTTCCATTTAGAGGCACTGGAGTGGCTCTCTGCACCCCGGCTCTGCTTTGTGCTTTCACATAGCAACAACACTGGGATTGAGGATTGTGTTGAAGCCAGTGCAAGACACCACTTATTTATCTCCTGGCCCAAAATATTTTACCAAAAATGTGCAGCTTGTTTTAGTGAATGTTCTCTGTTGGATTACAAACTCAGAAGAAGCAGATGTCAAGCTATCAGCTTTGGTTAAATTGGCAGCACACTTGCCTCTGAATTCAAAGGTTATGGGTTCAGGTCCCACTCCAGGTGCCTAATCCATGCTAATTCTCCTCTTGTGTGCAGTATTAGGGGAGTGTTGCACTGTCAAAGGTTACTGCCTTTCCGGTGAGATGTTAGACTGAAGCCCACCTTTGCCCCCTTGTTGAATGTAAAAGGTCTAAAGGCACTGTTTGAAGAAGAGTGGGAGAGTTTTGCCTGACGTCAATAACTATCCTTCAACCAAAGTCATTTAATAAAAATCAACCCGATCTGGCCATCATCATGTGAGATTTTGCTGTGCACAAATTGGCTGCTGCATTTCCTATATTACAACAGTGACTACACATCACAAGTATTACATTAGCTATGGTCTTGAGGAATTTGCTGTGTAGGTTTTGACAGCTTGCAATCCGCGGAGTTGGCTCCTGGCGCTCGGGTCTTCACCCATCAGCTGCAAAGCAGAAGTAAACTTGTTGGGATTTGAAAATCCTCGAGAGCAGGGAGTCCTTCTTTTAAAAATACTTTAAGCTTGTAGCCAGCTGTAGAAGACCCAGACAGCGGGAGCCAGCCCTGGTCTAAGCAGGGTATCGAGTGACTCAGCCTAAAGGTCAATGGGCCACTTTTATGCAGCTTCTCTAAGAAACCAAGTTCAGCTTTGTGTTAATCAGCGTCTCATTTCTACGTGTCAGCCAACAACTAAAAATTGCAGTAACACGGTACAAAATTTGCCACCAGTTACAATTGCCCATCCTTGTTGCGAGTAAGTGCTTGTTAACTTTTTACTGTGCTAAACCTCTTTCTTAGAAACACTGGTGACTCATTGAAAATTCTGTTAAGTACAGCATTCAGTTCTGTCCACCGTGAGTCATTAGTTCCTTGTGAAGTCAGGTTGAAAATGTACTTAGTTTGCCTGTAGACTGACATTGTGATTCGAACACAATCATCCCATTACAGGCAACCGAACGTATATCCACCCGGATTCGCCAAACACCGGAGCACACTGGATGCGCCAGGAAATCTCCTTTGGTAAACTCAAGCTGACCAACAATAAAGGAGCATCTAACAACGTCACCCAGGTAAACCGAAGGAAATCCACTCTTACAAATAAATGCTTGTAAACACAGGGGCTGATTCCACCCCCCCCGCTCAACCCCGCCACTCCTCCCCCTGTGCACTCTGGCTGCAATAGGATTGCCAACCCTCCAGGGTTGGTCTGGAGTCTCCAGGAATCGAAGATCTGTCTCCAGGACACTGCTGTGTGCAGCCCTTGAGAAAAATCATTGGAGCATTAAAAAAGATTGGGGTCTTTTTTGTCATTTTCTTTGAACATTTCTCTTTACCAAATGTAAAAACTTTTCAAAATGGGGGCAAAGGAAAGACTGTTTGGCTGACAGTCAAGCATCAGCCAATTGGGCAATGAGTCTTTTTGCTTTCCAATTGGTGTAGAAGGGCAGTGCATCACAAGGATATATGTGTTGACCGACTAAGGGTTGGGAGTGTGGGGAAAAGTCATGTGATAAAACCTCCAGGAATACATTTAATCACAGTTGGCAACTCTAGGCTGCAGTGACCTGCACTCACTTGAATTTCTGGATTCAGGTCCATTTAAATGGCGTCAATGTGCCCCTGGAACAGGCTCAAACCTCCAGCAGGGGCCTGGGCCAAGCAGGTTGGGGGCTGCTGCTGCCTTGCCAATTCCAGCAGGCAGCTCCTCAGGGTGGAATGCAGTGGAAAGCAGCCATGGACAAGAAGGGTATGAGCAGCATTTGTGCCGGTGCTCACTGGACCCATGGAGTTGATATAGAAATGAATGCAGAGTGATTTACCAGGCCCCACAGTGAAGCTGTGCCCTACCACGCACAAAGCTGTTCGGGCTTTCTGGAAAAACATGTAAATATTCCAGTGTCAAACTGGCAGGCCCCTTAACAAGTTTATTGGTAGTGATTACTCCCCATCCCACTGCACCCCACCCCCCCACCCCCCCACTGCTTCCTTGGCATTGGGTCCCCAAGATGACCTCCAGGACCATGATCTTTGGGCCCCAACCAGATGGCCCTTTGAAAATCCAGCCCCTTGTCTCTTGTCTATCCCTGGAATTGGGGATGCTGAAATGCCCTTATCGGTCTTAATAAAGGGTTTTGTTTAATAGCTTAACTAAATTGTCAAGTATCATAGTGTAAGACACTTATCAGGGGAGAAACTAAGCATTTCTATCACCTGATTTCTGCTTATGCAATGAGACCAAGCACACTGGGTGCCAAACTGGAAGCAAGCAATAATTAGGTGTGGTCCCACTTTCATTCTCCTTCAACCCCCCCCAACCACCCTAACACACTCCCCGCCCACCCCCCCAGTTCCTACTCCCAGAACGTATCTGTGGGCTGCCTCAGTGTTGCATCAGTCGAAGTTGTCAGCCCTCCCACCGACTGGCACCCCCAGCTCATCAGATGAGGGCTAAGGTCAAATTTTGTACAGACATCAGGTGATCAGAGAACAGCACATGAAGCAATTGCTTCACTGACTTGCCACGCTTCTTTGGGCATAGTTCCACTGGTGCCAGGTGCACCGACATGACCACGCATGAATCTAGTGAGAATCAGCAGAAGTTCACCTTAAGTGGGCATTTGAGCCTTGGTAGGAGCATGCTAAAGTGGTGTTTCATAAAACCAGGTGGCAACGCAATGGCTTTCTGTATTCTCATGGCCTTCTGTGATTCTATTGCAGATGATTGTGTTGCAATCTCTACACAAGTACCAGCCGCGGCTCCACATAGTGGAAGTGAAGGAAGACGGCACTGAAGACCCATACCTCACAACAAAAATGCAAGCCTTCACGTTCCCCGAAACACAATTCATCGCAGTTACTGCCTACCAGAATGCAGATGTGAGTTTCAGTAAAAGTTTCATACATTTTTGTCAGCCAAGATTATTGAGGGGAGTGGGTGGGGTGGGGATGGTGGGTGGGGTGGGTTGGGTTGGTTGAGTGAGAGAATGGAATGTATTGTATCTTCCCAACGACTAATGAGTTGGGATATATTAGGGGTGGGCAATATGGTCTCCTGGAGATTGATTGTTACCTTCGGGAAAAACTTCCTGGATTTTTGCTGAGAATCTTTCAATCTGTCAGGAATGTAACACTGCTGGTGGTTGGTGAAGGTGCGCATAAGGTTGCGCCATCTAATGGTGAAGGTGATCTTAGACAGATCTCATGGTCTTTTCTTGCTCTTTTTTTCATACTTTTTTATCCTGTATCTTTAAACCATGGAGTGGACACATCATTAATGTGCCTTCTCCAAGTCTACAATACGCTCAAAACAGCCTGGAAGTCTTCTTTCCTCTGATATAGATATTATGTTAAATGTATCAGTGATTACGTTGTCGAAGTCCAATAACTTATCTTATTTACTAGCAATTGTGTTGTACAGCAATGATATTGTTAAGACAATTGCTTGTTAAAATAGGTGATGGGTATTGGTTCACCTATAAATGGGTACAGCTGTAACACTCCGGTGTGGAAGAGTTTGGGAAAGCTTGTTATACTGAAGAGCTGTTTTGAGAATAAACGAGCTTGAGATAAAAGACTAGCTCTGGACTCAATCTTCCATGACAAGCACTTATTGTGATTAGCATATTGCAGTGAGGAATCCAATGCAAGAAATACAAGCAGCTTTCTGAGCTTCCTATTGTACTGAGGCAGATCAGCAATTTCCTTTAGAATATAAAATGCCATCTGGTACTTTCATTTGAGTGCAAAGAAGGCCAAAAGGCATATGGAATATAGTTGTTGCTAGCTTAAGACGTTGAAGGGGGTTTCTCCTCCTGTGCTCACTGAGGTGCTCTGGTGGCAGGTGACCTCTGGTCAACTTGACCATTTTTCACACATTAGCCCAGTTAGTGAGAATCAGCAGGTTCAACTGGGAGAAGGGGACTATTGCAGCCAAGTCAATCTGCTCCCAGCTGATAGCCACTCGCAACTGTTTTGCAGGGGTCACTGGAAAGTGAAGGCGAGGGGGAAGCCTGGTGGATTCCCTGGCTCCCAAACAGTCCAATTATGGCATCCTGACTGCTGCTCCAGCTGAAATCAACTAATTCAGGACAATCATGGATTGAATTTGGAGGCTTCTCTCAGTAACTCCTTTCTAATGCACATTAGAGCAAGTCCTTGGGAAGGGAAGAGCACAATAGTTCATAAATAGATCTCTTTTTATTCATTCATGGGATGTGGCTAGGCCAGCATTTATTGCCCATCCTTAATTGCCCTTGAGAAGGTAGTGGTCAGCCGCCTTCTTAAACCGCTGCTGTCCATCTTGCATCGATTGAAAGTTGTCAAGAGTATATTACTGATTCATGTACTTAAGAAGTGGTGAAGAAAATGTGCAAAATTGAGAATTTTTATTGTTGAATTCACAATATGTTACCAGGCATTGGCAGGAACTTGAGAATACATTACATGAAAACTGGCTTATGGATCTCTCTTGCAATGCTGTGCAATATAGCAATTACCACTGGTGAAATTAGAAAGGAAATCTCTAGTATACATGTACATTGTTCTTTGATTTTACAAGAGGTATTAACTCATTGAATGTTTGTTTGTAATGAACTCCAATGAGAATAAGGCCAAATTGAGTCTGAATGGGTTAAAGAGATGCTTAAAATTTACTTAACCCTAGGAGTGGAAATGCAAGGAATGAGAATAGTTTTAAAAATCTCATCCACTAAACAGAAAACATGGAGCTGGCTTATTTAAAAAGATATTCAACCAGTAAAACTGCTGTAGGTAGGCAATGTATGGAGGTGTATAGGGAAATGTACCTGTGCTTAACTGTTTTGGAATATTTCCTTTCCAGATCACACAACTTAAAATAGACCACAACCCTTTTGCAAAAGGCTTCCGAGACAATTTTGATTCGTAAGTATATTTAGCGTGCAATATCGATACAGTTTTACTGTGCAGAATTGAAGGGAATAGGTATAACCTTGGCACAAGCTGAGAGGGTAGATGGTTAAAATATCACTGGTCACCCGCCCACCATGACAGTTTCCAACCTTAACTGGATTGACTGCAGGCTGTAAGGATATCCACCCAAAGCTGGTCCTTTCTCATACATGTATACCATGTCTCACTGATGCAATTTTAACTTGCCAGGCTAAGGGGGGAAGCCACTGTGCGTTTCCTGCCCAGCCACGCCTAGCAGATAAGATGTCCCCGAAAAATGTACTTCATTTTTCTTCCTTGTTGGCTAGGATGAGCAGGAGCTTCCCCCAGGCTCTGCAGAGAGACCACTGGCCTCCCAACTCAGCTTTGCCTCTCCCTTTCAGCACAGGCACCTCCTCAAACCACACCCCTGCCATATCCCCAATACTGACTTTTACACTGGGCACCAGTCCCTTGGGTTTTCCAGTAGCCTCGGGCTTCCACCCCCACTGGTTTTAGGCAGAAAGCAGTGCTGCACTGCACTGTTTCAATGAAAGTCTACAAGATAAACTGGTTCCCATTGATCTCTCAACTCTCCATCCCATCCCATCTGCTCTGCATGCACTCTGAATCAAAATCGAGGGACATATCATCTCATTGAGATTGGCGACAGCCCTGGGTTAGGGGATGCCAAGTGTGCACAGAGCTAAACCAACGTAACATACCAGTGAAAACTTTTCCACTGCTTGCACAGCGAGGACTGGTTTATCGTTGTGCTGGGTTATGTAGGAAGAAGTCAAGTTAAGTACTGGCATATTGAACCTGAAGTACAGGATCAACTCAATTCCAATTTCCCATCATTGGGCTCACCATCTACCAGTCAACCTCGTTGCAATGAAACCTGGATTATCCCTGTTGCAATAATTCTGGACTACCCTACTCTCCCCCAAAGTAGGATAGTCCAGAATTATTCTCGGAAAGTCCTACTTCTAGTTGAGAATTTTCTAGAATTCTGTAACCATTTCTTTGGGTATAATCCACCAATTTATTTTCAGTGTGTAATGTCTAACCATCTAGTTATCTAATCATTCATTTAGTGGACAGAGTGCATACATTTATAACTCAAGAAATTTGATCAGTACTGTGAGCAATTCTGGGCACTACTTCTAAGGATATGCTAGCTTTAGCAGGAGTGTGATGTAAATTTAGGAGAATGATATCTCTACTCTGAGGGTTAAATTACAAGGCAAGATTACGGTAACTAGGGTTGTATTCCCTGCTATTAAAAGGTTAATGAGGGACTTGATTGAAGCTTGCAAGATATTAAGAGGAATAGATAGGCAAGATAAAGAGGAACTATTTGTACTGATTGGGCAGTCTAGGACTAGGACATAGTTCAAAAATTAGAGCTAGACTTTTTCAGGAACAAAGTAAGGAAACACATCTCCACACAAAAACGATGGTAGTGGTGCAGAACACTCTCCTGAAAATGGCAATTAATACTAGATCAATTGTTAATTTTAAATTTGAGATCAATCGATTTTTGTTATCCAAAGGCATTAAGAGATTTGGGGAAAAGGCACGTCTATTGATTTAGGTTATAGATCAGCCATGATCTCATGAAATAGCAGAACAGCTGAGGGTGCTAAATGGTTTCCTCCTATTTCTATGTTCCTATGAACCCCCCTCTTTAATTGTTTCTTTCAGAATGTACAGCAATTCCGAAGGAGACCGACTAACTCCCTCTCCACCAGACCAGCAAAACTGCCAGCAGTTGGTCCCAGGGACAAGGTACCAGCCTTTCCTACATGATCAGTACATGAATGCCCTGCCACAGGGTAGGTACTATAATGGGGATCGGACTGTGTCCCACACATCCAAACACAGGGAAGATATTACAAACCCTCACCGATGGTTCATGTCGCCAGTACAACAGACCAGCACCAACAGGCTGGATTTCAGTTCCTACGATCCAGAATACACAGGGAATGCATTTATGACTTACAGTATGAAAGGTTTTCCTCCTCTTCAAGCAACTCCCCATGCTCTGGGCTACTACCAGGAGCATCCATTCAGTTCAGGGAATGCATGGGGTGCAAGGGGAGCTTCTCAGTATCACCACAGCAAGCCTGGCTCTGCACTGACCTGGTACAGACCAGTTGCTGATACCAGGCCAACGCTGGTCAACATAGAGGACAAAAGCAAAGAAACAGAGGACTCATCCTGGCTTGAGCCTCATTCTGTAAAGTCAGCAGACTCTTCAGATTCAGGATTGTATGAAGTTGATTGCAAACGGAGGAAAGTGTCTCCTTATACCTCAAGCACCGAGAACTCTCCCCCCAATCAGAATGGTGAGAAGTACGAGAAGGAAAATGGAAGTGATACTGGATACTACAGCTTTTACACCAACTGAATCGCTTCTATGGCAGTATTGGATAATTCCCAGGCTTCACAACATACCATATGATGACATCTGTGCTGCAAATGAACTCTGCATCGAGCCCTAAGACTGGTTGCTACCCCACAGCAGGGGGTGGGGGGGGGGGGGGGGGCGGGGAACACCCTTTTGTAGATCTTTAAGATCTAGAAAGTTATCTTAGCAATGTTGGCCTTCAGAGAGAGAGAGTGTTATAATCCTGTTGGGATTTTCTTTATGAGATTGGCGTTTCCTACACGGGGGGAGCTGTCTGCAATATTTTGAGGTGTATGAAGTGTTTACATTGAGAGTTTGTTGGTCAATATTTGATATAAGTGGGTGTTTGCAGGGAAATAAAAACACTTCATTCAAGCACGATTTTATCAATCCACTGAATTTTCAAGTCCGAATCTTAGGATCGCAACATAGAGGGAGAAATCGAAACTTGTGACAGTTGTATTCCATTTGAACCATTTAAATGGCTGGCAAGAGGCGGAGTCCAAATATGGTTAAAAACAAAAACAGAATTACCTGGAAAAACTCAGCAGGTCTGGTAGCATCAGCGGAGAAGAAAAGAGTTGACGTTTCGAGTCCTCATGACCCTTCAACAGAACTGGATATGGTTGTTTGGCTTTACTGTGTTTCAAGAAGTGTTGTTTAATTTTAAAAGTGTGCTTTTTAAAAAATAAAATTAAAAACCTACATTGCATTTTTAGGCAGCACAAACTAAATAAACATTATTGAGGTTTGCTGGCCCCTCCCCTGTAGAAAAACGCATATTATTGGGGTTGTGATGTAAATGGGCCAGTACCATAACTAAGTTTTTAATTGTTTTTAAATAAAATATCATGTTTCCACTGAACGAGTTAAATGTCCAGAAAAAGTAGCTGTTTAAGGTATTTTGCAATATTGGTTTTTCAATGGTACGTAAAAATTAATCTGGTTACACTCACTTTTTGCCTTGTTTACCTCTTTCCCCCTTATCCTTCAGATTTCTTTCTCTGATCTCTCATCCCCTTAATCACCACCTTCCCAGCACCCCCCACCTCTTTGCTGGGGTGCAGTCCCATGGCTTCAGTGTCTCAGCTAAATCTCCATTCTGCAGGATTGAGCCTGGAAATGAATGGAAATCTGGTTATTGATAATTGTGGTGGGCATCACTGCCAATCCCAGTCTTATCTTCACCCAATGCCAATTATGAAAGAGCATTCTGGATGGCAATCATGAGTGGGAAAACTGACTGATATTTTTCACCCTCCCCACTTGCAGCTGCTGAGATCAATCCTGTAACCCACACCACCATCTTGAGCTGAGATTAGCTACTCAGAATGGAGCAGGAATCAAATCTAGGTTAATTAGCGATTGAGTCTTTAGGAAGGGAAGAGCTGCTCTGTATCAGCAAAAATACCACATGAAGACCACATGTAAATATGTATATCTTATGTAATTATTTGGGACCAATTGTAAATGAATTCATTTATATGAACATGATAGGTCAAACAAGCAACCAATATTGGTACTGAATGCAAATGTGACTTAAAAGTCCAAAATGTACAACGAATGAATAATGTATATATTAAAAGAAAAGATTTCTCCTATTGTGTCAATGTTCAGTGTAGAACCACTCTTCAATATGGAGTTTTATTCTTAATTTATTCAAAAACCATTGTGTACATTACTGCTTTTGTACAGAATGTATATGTTTAATAAATAGAAAAGAAATGCACAATGGTTGTAGCTATTTCATTTTGTAATAAAAAAGGAGAAAACCATCAAGTCCAACTTTCCTTTGTTGAAATTTTTTTTTTTAAATTAAGCTGTTACCCAGGATTTCCTGTGGCATTTGGAGACACCTTTTGAATATAAGTACTGGAGAGTTATACCATATAATGCACAATATAAGGTTCTGTGGTTAAAATGGTACCGTGTGTAATACCACGTGTCCCTTTATGGCTGTAAGGATTAATTGATGTAAAAAGTACATCCTCAGGTCAAATGCTGTAAATGGGCACAACCTGAGGTCAGTCCTCACTAATGCAAACGGGCAAATTCTGAGGCCAGTTGTTGAGAGGTAGTTTGTAGACTGGCAGCCACTAGTAAATGCCCAAGGTCAGAAATTTAAGCAGGACATAACTGACTTTACCTTCTCTTTTCTTTATTGAAGCACAGTAGAAACTTGAAACAATGTCTAGCCTATCTGAACCTTACAGATCAATCAAATGCTTTATGAGATATGGCTTTTCGAAGTGGATATTTATTTTCTCAATCTCCAGGCCGTTGCCTTTGCTGTGAGCACTGTCTCTCACTGGGGACATTCTGTGCCTTCTGGTACTTTCCACATTTCCTAAGTGCCATCTTTACAGGCATGAGCCCATACTGTGATTGATACAAAGCACATTCAATTATCCCAGTTCATGAAGGATCTCAGTTCCCTCAGGACAGAGTCCATAGAGTAATGGTACCTCATTAACTCCCCATATTCCAAGTTCTTTCTCAACAGTTTAACCTGGCACTACCTGCTTCCCTCCAACATTGTCCCAAATGATAACTTTTCCCTTCCCTCAAAAGTTCATGTGGACCCTTCCCCCTCAACCCCCTTCAATGTTAACACTTCCTGCCCACCCTTCAACCGAGAGTTGTCATCCTAATTTCACCCCCTTCCTTTCAGGACTGTCCCTGGTTTTTCTCTCTTGTTTTCTTTATATCACAATCCTCTTCACTGCTGTCAATTCTCCTCCCATGGCATTCCTTTCCTTAATCTGTGCATTCTACCTCCTACTCTCCCTCCCTCTATCTTGCTTAACACTGGCACTTCCCTTCTCTCAACGTGCATTTTGTCCATGCCCCTCTACTTGCTATGCAGTCTGCCCCAATCATATCTACACTTGAATTTTCTCCCCTTTTTACTGCCCTAAAGTATTAGCCAAATCCTCTTAGCAATGGCCCACATCCTCTGCAATGGCAAGACTTCATGTCAACAGTACACTGAGGTGACAATTTGAGCCAGCAGTGCAGAATAGGTCTGCATTGGCCACGAGGCTCAGGAGGAGAGAGAGGAAATGGGCTAGAAGGAGGGACCTCAGTTGCACTGTTCTGTGGGGTTGGGGCATGAAGCAAAACAATAAGGATATCATCAAAAGGTAAATCAATGGGTAAATTTAACCATTTTGTGAACCAGGTCACATTTAAAATTTTGTGTATTCTGAACATTTGAAACGTCAGTCATTGAGGGGGAAAAATAGCAGACAAAATTGTTTTCAACAAGTAGTGGTGTAATTAGAGTTGAGGTTAACATACTCAGTACAAACTGAACCTCGGGTCTTCCTGGTCTGTGCAGTTTTACACTTTTTCATCCCCCATAATCTGATTAATAGGCTCCCGACAGGTCATTTAAAAAGCTACTTAGATGACTGCACGAACATGAAGCCAAACACGTCACTAAATGCAACGTCTCATCACTTTGCACTTATTAGTTTTAACTTGCATCATCTTAACGCCACCTTATCCTGTCCCAACAGTGCTTAGTTTTGTTTTAGTGCTATGTTTCCTATGGTACTTCAGATTAAAATTTCGATGTGTGTATTAATACCAAAACTTCATAAATAAAATTGGAACAGAAGTCTTTCTGAGCCCAGCAGAGAAAAGTGGTTAATGTTCCCCTTCCCATCACCTTACTCTGGAGACTGGAATAGCCATTTCAGGCCAGCAGTGATCCTCCACTACAAATGATTCAGCACCTTTCGCAATAGAAAATCAGTATTGTCGATGTCAGTAACAATGTATTGATTTTGCATTATTGTTTTAATGTGTGTGATTCACTAAGATGGAGAAAAATGATTTCGCTCCTTCTCAGCCTGATGAATCGCACATTTAGGCCATGGAGGGATTTGAAAAGATGATGGATGAATGGGACTTGGTGTGAGTAAGGATATAGGCAGCAGAACTTTAGATGGCCACAAGTTTATGGAGTGTTGGAGAGCAGCCAGGTGTGCATTGGAATACCAAGGTTTCTAACAGTCTCCAGAAAATATCAGGGAAGGGGATGAGTCAGTAGCTAGGGAATGAAGTTTGTAATGGAGACCGAAGATAATAACTTTGGTTCTCCCAATGTTTAATTAGAGGTCATTTTTGCACTTTTAGCGATGGATGTCAGATAAGTCATCTGATAATTTAACGACTGTGGAGGATTTGAGAGAGTTGGTGAGGTAGAGTCGGGTGTCATCAAATCCTTGGGGTATACCAAAGGTAAGTGCTCGAGCAGGAAGAGAAGCCATTGCAGGTGATAATCTGGCTATGATTTGATAGATAAGAATGGAACAAGGTGAGTGTAGTCCCACCCAGCTGGACAACAGTGGAGAGGTGCTGGGGAAGGATGGGGTAGTCAACCGTGGCAAAGGCTGCAGACAGGTCGAGAAGGTATGGTTTACCTTTGTCATGGTCATATAGGATATCATTTGTGACTTTGATAATACCATTTACTGTGCCAAGGGCGGAAACCTGACTGGAGGGATTCAAATATGAAGTTTCAGGGATGGTGAGTACAGATTAGGAACCCACTACATGTTCAAAGACTCTGGAAAAGGGAGCCCGAGATGGGGCAGTAGTTTGAAAAAGCGGTAGTGGTCAAAGGTTGTTTCTTTTTGGAGAGGGGTGATGACGGCAATTTAGGAGAGAGACAGAACGTGAGGAGAGAACTGTTAATACAGGGACCAGGAAGTGAAGCTAGGTGGTCATTAACTTAGTGAAATAGTCAAGGGAGCAGAAGGTGAGTCTCAAGGGCAAGCTGATCTGGGAGAGGGCATGAGGGTTAATGGTAGGGACACTAGAGAAAGTTGCGAGTTCAAGGCTTAGGGCAGTGGGTTGCTTCAGAGAAGGCTTGGATTGGTGGGCGGTGGAAAGGGAGAGAAGCAGCAGAGGCAGCTGATCAGATGGTGTGAATGTTAATGACAAAGAAATTCATGAGCTCCTCACAGCGTTGGAGGTAGAGGAGATGGGGAGAGGTGGGGGGGGCGCATGGTTTGGGTAGGTTCAGGTAATGAGATGGGTTGCAGTACAGGAAAGAAGCTGGGGGTTAACTTTGCATTCCAGATGATTCTGGAATAGTGAGTGGTTTTAGCATATGACAGGAGGACCCTATAATGTTTTTGGTGTTCCAGGCAGATCTGGCAGTGAATGACTAAACCTTTTTCTTATATTCACTCATAGGATACGAACATCATTGGCAGGGCGAGCATTTATTGACCATCCATAATTGCCCTTGAAGGTGGTAGCTGGATTCCATTTACAGTAGATACACTCACTGTGCTATTAGGGAGGGAGTTCCAGATTTTGACCCTGCGACAGCGAAGGAACCGTGATATGGTTCCAAGCCAAGAAGGTGTGCAGCTTGGAGGGGAACTTGTAGGTGGCAATGTTCCCATGCATTCTCCATTGAAGGTAAGGATTGCTATGCAAATCAGCTTACTTGGAGCTTGGGAAGAGGAGCAGGAATGGTCATAGACTAGAATCAATAAAAAAGAGACAGTAATGGAGACAGAGGCTAGAGATACAAAGGGAAAATTCATCAACCAATTTCTACCCTGCCCAGGAGAGCAAGATGGGAGCCAGAAGGGCTGTTGCAGATATGGGAGCAAGAAGGCACACTTAAAATAAAGAAAAATTCTTATTTCTATATCATACCTTTCACAACCTCAGGACATCCCAAAGCTTAGCAACCAATGGAACACTTGCCATGTGGTCACTGTTATAATATATGAAACCTGGCAACCAATTTTCTTGGGTTTAGTACAATTGAGAACCATTCTTCGAGCATGCAAGAGGCAGCTTTAACAAGACAATTGCAGAAAGATCGGAGAACGGCTAATAATGTTAACAAGAAGAGTGAAGCTATGAATGGTTATGTCACAAAGTATAGGTTCTCCAGCTGACCGCAGATTCAAACCACTTTAGACCAGGTCTTGCTGTGTGCCTGAGGTTTGTGTTGCATTTCAAACAGTACCAGAGCCAGCAGTTTAGCTCCAGCTTTCAAACCATGCAAAAACTTTCAATACTGTGCACCTGTGTGTGACGGAGCTGTCCACTGCCAGATCCTGTTGTGAATCAACAATTTTTCAATGGGAATCTAAATGTTGAGATCTGATCAGTCTCAATCAGTACATTTCCTTTATTTTTTCAGAAATACAATACACTAAAGATTATCTTTAAAGGTCATCTTCACAATATTTCAAAAACAGATGAAATTAAGCAAATTGTTCTAGAGAGGATGGCAAAGCTTAATGCATATTGTAATGAGTAAAATGCAACCTTATGCTGTATCAGCAGACTTGTGTGTGGATGAATACTGTGCTAAATACGAGTATGGTGGAAGCAGATTGAATTGTGGCTTTTGAAAGAGAACTGGATGATTTTCTGAAGAGGAAAAATGTGCAGGGCTATGAGGAAAAGGCAGGATAGTAGCACAAAAAAGCATTGCTCTTGCATGGACATGATGGGCTGAATGGACTCCATCTGTGTGGTTCTATGAATCTATGATAAGGAGCTTGAGACACTGGAATTCCCTCACTAAACCTCTTCACCCCCCTCTCCTCTCCTAAACTGTTCCTTAATATCTACTTATTTGACCATGCCTTTGGTCACCTGTGCTACCTTGTCTTTAAATAGCTGTGGAAAATTCTGTCTGATAATATTTCTGTGAAGTACTGGTTTTATTCTGTTAAAGGCACTATATAAATTCAAGTTGTTGCTGTTGAGTTACTGGGATCTTATTAAATGAGCAAATGAGGTTCATCATCTTTTTACTGCAATTCTTAAAAATCAGATCCATAACATGCCGATACTGGCCAGCTTATTTAAAGTTTATTTTTAAGGTTAACCGTATTAGATATTAAAGAGAAAAAAAAAACACAATAGGCATAAATCCTCAAACAGGTGCAACATTTAAATTGCTTTGTGTAAAGTTGCAGCACCATCTACTGTTAAAAATTTAAATGGACTTATCCCACATCCATGACACAAACATCGGCAGAAAAATAAGTTGTGGGGAGGACACAAGGAGTCGGCAATGACACAGAGATAGGTTAAGTGAGTGGGCAAAAATTTGGCAGATGGAATATTGTGAGAGAAAATATAAACTTGTCCATTTTGTTAGGTAGAAAAGCAGCATATTATTTTAAAGGAGAGGAATTGCAGAACTCTGAGGTACAGAGGGATTTGGGTGTCCCAGTACATGAATCACAAAAAGTTAATATGCAAATGCAGCAAGTGATTAGGAAGGGAAATGGAATATAAAAGTAGAGGTGTTTTGCTACAGTTGTGTATTTGGTAAGACCACATCTGGAGTACTGTGTACAGTTTTGGTTCACCTTATTTAAGAAAGGATATAAATGCATTAGAAGCAGTTCAGAGAAGGTTCACGCGACTGATACCTGGGATGGGCATGGATTATCTAATGAGGAAAGGTTGGACAGGCTGGGCCTGTTTAGAAGATTGAGAGGTGATCTTATTGAAACATACAAGATCCTGAAGGGATTAAACAGGATGGATGATGAAAGAATGTTTCCTATTGCAAGATTAGAACAGGAATGAAACCGGGTGGAGGACTTCAAATGTCCATCATCGAGTGCCTCGGTAGCACTACTGCTGACCGAGCTGGCTGAGTCCTAAATGACATAGCTGCTAGGCTGGGTCTGCGGCAGGTGGTGAGGGAACCAACAAGAGGGAAAAACATACTTGACCTCATCCTCACCAACCTGCCTGCAGCAGATGCATCTGTCCATGACGTATCGGTATGAATGACTGCCGCACATTGTGGGGACAAAGTCCTGCCTTCACATTGAGGATACCCTCCATCGTGTTGTGTGGCACAACCAACGTGCTAAATGGGATAGATTTTGAACAGATCTAGTAACTCAAGGCTAAGCATCCATGAGACCCTGTGGGTCATCAACAGCAGCAGCATTGTACTCGAACACAATCTGTAACCTCATGTCCCGGCATATCCCCCACCCAACCATTACTATCAAGCCAGAAGATCAACCCTGGTTCAATGAAATGCAGGAGGGCATGCTAGGAGCAGCACCAGGCATACCTAAAAATGAGGTGTCAACCTGCTGAAACTATAAACACAGGGCTACTTGTGTGCCAGACAGCATAATTAGCAAGTGATAGACAGAGCAAAGCAATTCCGCAAACAACAGATCAGATCTAGGCTGTGTAGATGGCACATCCAGTTGTGAATGGTGGTGGACAATTAAACAACACATTGGAGAAGGAGGCTCCACAAATATCCTCATCCTCAATGATGGAGGAGCCCAGCACAGCAGCGCAAACGATAAGGCTGAAGCATTTGCAACAATCTTCAGCCAGAAGTGCCGAGTGGATGATGCATCTCAGCCTCCTCCGGAGGTCCCCAGCATCACAGATGCCAGTCTTCAGCCAATTCGATTCACTCCACGTGATGTCAAGAAACGACAGAAGACACTGGATACTGCAAAGGCTATCGGCCCTGACAATATTCTGGCCATAGTACTGAAGGCTTGTGCTCCATAAATTGAAACACCCCTAGCCAAGCTGTTCCAGTACAGCTACAACACTGCTATCTACGCAGCTAGGTGGAAAATTGCCCAGGTATGTCCTGTACACAAAAAGCAGGACAATTCCAACCCAGCTCCATCAGTATCTCTCAATCATCAGTAAAATAATAGAAGGGGTCCTCAACAGTGCTATCAAGCAGCACTTGCTTAGCAATAACCTGCTCACTGATGCCCAGTTTGGGTTCCACCAGGGACACTCAGCTCCTGACCTCATTACAGTCTTGGTTCAAACATGGGCAAGAGAGCTGAACTCCTGAGGTGAGGTGCTTTCAACATCAAGGCAGCATTTGACTGAGTGTGGCGATCAAGGAGCCCGAGCAAAACTGGATTCAATGGGAATAAGGGGGAAAACTCTCCACCCACTGGAGTCACACCTAGCACAAAGGAAGATGGTTGTGATTGTTGGAGGTTGGTCATCTCAGCTCCAGGACACCACTGCAGGAGTTCCTCAGGGTAGTGTCCTCGGCCCAACCATCTTCAGCTGCTGCTTCATCAATGACCTTCCTTCCATCATAAGGACTCCCCAAAGCCTGTCCCCATCTACAAGGTACAAGTCAGGAGTGTGATGGAATAGTCCCCACTTGCCTTGATGAATGCAGCTCCCACAACTCTGAAGAAGCTAGACATCATCCAGGGCGAAGCAGCCCGCTTGATTGGCACCACATCCACAAACATTCACTCCCACCACCACTAATGCACAATAACAGCAGTGTGTACCATCTACAAGATGCACTGCAGGAATTCACCAAGGGTCCTTAGGCAGCACATTCCAAACCCATGACCACTACCACCCTAGAAGGAGAAGGCCAGCAGATGGATGGGAACACGACCACCTGAGGTTCCCCTCTAAGTAACTCACCATCCTGACTTGGAAATATATCGCCGTTCCTTCACTGTCGCTGGGACAAAATCCTGGAACTCCCTTCCTAACAGCACTGTGGGTGTACCTAAATCACATGGCCTGCAATGGTTCAAGAAGGCAGCTCACCGCCACCTTCTCAAGGGCAACTAGAAATGGGCAATTAATGCTGGCCCAGCCAGCAAAGCCCACATCCCATGAATGAATTTAAAAAAGCTAGGGGACACAGTTTAAAAATAAGACGGAGATGAGAAGAAATTTTTTCTCTGAGGGCCATGAATCTCTTGAACTCTCTTCCCCAGAGAGCAGTGGAGGCAGGGTCAATGAACATTTTTAAGGCAGAGGTAATTAGATTAGTGACTTACAAGGGAGTCAAAGGTTATCAGGGGTAGGCGGAATGTGGAGGTAAGGACACAACCAGATCAGCCATGGTCTTATTGAATGGTGGAGAAGGCTCAAGAGGCCAAATGACCTACACCAGCTCCTAATTCATATGTACTTCAGAAAGATATACTAAGGAAACTATTTCACAGAGGATGATGGAGCTGCTTCTGCCTTGATCAAGACAAATTGTTAACTTAAACATTACTCCATCGCTCCCCCCACCACCCAGAGTTCTCTTATCTTAGGAAATCTTGAAGGATCATTCACTTTCCCAGGGCCCAACCCAAAAGATATGCCACCGCCCTCCAGAATGCACTTTAATTTTCTCCAGTGTTCCAGCTATCCTCAGAGGTAAGAATCTGTTGGTGGTGGGGGGGGGGTCCTTCTGTTAGCTTATTGGCCGCACATCCTTTCTCCTTTTCTTTATAGACCCCACGACTGTTGTGCCTCAGCTCCTTTTTCAGGTTGCTGGCAGATACAATTTCCCAATCTAACTCTGCCGACTGCTTTCTGCCACAAAGCTCCATTAGGAGCACTGCAGATTTCTTCCACTAGCTACAAGTTAGGGAAAATCTTCTAGCTACTTTCCCTCACAAAATCCAAACTGAGATAGAGCCCCATTCGCATTCCGTGTGGTGAATGATGAAGTTGGTATTTTCTCTGCTTGAATCGCAGGCCTAACACTATCACCTCAATCTAGCAAGTGACAGTCTTCACCAAAGCAAAGCTACAACTGCTTCCATCTGTTTCCAAACTGAACTGCCTGCTTCCGTCAGAAAATGCACACACATAAATTAAACAAAAGAACCTTCTCACTCCACATCCTGTCTCCATGACAACATGGCATGCTTTGGGATGATTCAACTAGAAGTACAAACAGACTATTTTCCCTTCAATATAACTCTTTGATTCTGTAACCCATATGAATAATTTCTATCTCTAATGGAGTTTTATGCCACTTTCCCAAAATTGCTAGATTATTTTCATGGAGACAACGATAGACACCCTCAGCTTTGCCCAGGGGTCCAGAAATGGATCATCTAGTGTTCACTATTTACACTTCTAACTCTGACCTTGAAGATTAACATAGGTTAGCTTTCAACTTTAGTTAAATTCAAGCTTGTTAACAATTGCATTTACTTCAGGGTTTGTTATCAGTTTCTCAATCAGATGACCCCAATTTTTTTTCAGTTAAACTTTAATTCCTAAAACTAAAAGTTACATTCCAAAACATATTAATTGTGACCTAGATGTTTGCAACACAAAGTTGCATCAGTTTACTAGCCTAATTATCCAGGGAACCCAGCCCAGTCAAGAATATATAGTCGGTCAATTAATTGGCCAAGAAAGAAGTTCTTGAAGGTTCAGAAGGAATGCTCCCAATACCCCCTTTATACTGCAGGAGCAGTTCTAGCACAAAGGAGGACCATAACTTTATAGCAATGTGTTCTCTATTGTGTCCCCCAATCCAAAACAGCATATATTCAACACTAGACAAGCCAAGCAGATTTACTGAACCACTTCAGTCTTTGGGGGCGAACTGAAAACATCACAACAGAGGTGGATAGATTTTCTTCGTTTTGCAAGTTTATTATGGATTATTGGAACAAAAGTTAAGACACTGATCAGCCATGATCTAAATGTCTGGCGGAATAAGCTCGAGGGGGCTTAAAGGCCTCCTCCTGATCCTATGTTCTGCAAATTGTTTATCAAAGGTGCATTTTGTCTAAATGCAGTTTAATTTGGGGAGCTGAATAGCCTACTATGGTCCTAAGTGAGGCCTGCTAGAAAAACGTGTATGTAAGAACATAGTGAAAATCAGCTGTTATGATCAACTTTAATAATACGCAGCTTCTGGACTGACTCATCAAGATTCATAGAATGGTCACAGAAGGAGGCCATTTAGCCCATTGTCAGTGCAAAATGGTCACTTTAGCAAAGCACAGAAGAATGCATGAGCACACTGGCAGACACACACACACACACACACACACACACACACACACACACACACACACACACACAGATTTCCTCACATCCTGGGGCTGAGGGGATGGAGAGAAAAAAAACCCACAGATACTCATGATTTTGAGACAGAACCATGTGTTTAATAAACTTTTTTCTTGAAGGTGCCAAGTACAAGGTTTCAATAACATATTAAACATCTCATTGGATTGTGCTCAAATGGAGGTTTCATTTTGTTTCAATAGAAATTAGGCATAAGCAAAACTCCTGATTAAAGCAATATTCAAATGGTTCTTGCATAATCATCATTTGCCCAAATTATTGAAAGATTTTCCAAAATTCATAATTTAGACTGAATCAACAATCTATCTTTTGCAGAAGCTCCAGCTTTGCTGTAACATTTCAAAATGAGCCTTACTGGTTGTTTCCATGTCTGGATCAGTCCAGTTACCCCATCCTTTAATTTCGGCATAGTGAAGCGATGAGTTTAACAGAAGCGCCAGTCCCAAGACTGTAATGGTGATTCTACACTTGTGTTTTAAAAATGGGCACTGGATTTTTGTTTAAGAGGAATCATTGACAACATATATTGCTGCTGCAAATGAGCACCTGATTTACACTGGCGTAAATACAAATGAGTTCTGGAGAACTGAAAACAAAGAGCTATGGAGCAGCGGGACATGGGAGTCAATATTTACTAAAGAGTTTTCATTCTCAGCGCCGGCAGACAAGTGGCATCCAAGCACTTGCCCCCAAGAGGAGGATCCAGAGCTGCTCCTCACAGTCACGTTTAGTGATCCCCGTTTGGAAAGGAGATGTATGTGGGAGTGTGGTGGGAGGGCGAGGGGAAAGACTGAACATGGTGAGTGTGTTCCTTCCAGCTAAATGCGGGTACAGTTAGATGGATACGCTGAAGATTTGATTTTACCACAGGGAAAGTAGTGACTGACTCAGCAGAATTTGCTCTTCATGGTATTAAATAACTTGGGATACAGTTTGGGATTGTAGCGCCTGCAGGAGAAATGGGTTCGAAGGGTTAAATAACCTTTTTACATTTAATATTTTCTTGTATGTTATAAAAATAACAAAATGCTGACAAACACTGCTTCCGCAATGAGAAACCTGATTTGAATCTAATCACTAGAAAACGATGAGCCCCTTGAATCAGACTGACCTCTGAGTTCCTTTCTCCAGTCCACTCTCCCTTAGAATGAGGCCCCCTAAAGGAATAATCGTACAAAATTCACTCTTTCTTGTAACCTTGATCGCTAAATCTAGTTGCAGGGTAACATTGGTAAGTCTCATTTCCAGTGAGGTTAAAGGGATAAAAAGAGACTTGCCCCCCATCAGGACCGAGGCATGGTTTGATATCCTGATTCTTTTATTAAAAGTGATGTATGACTATGTGGTAACATGGATGGGTATTCGATGGAATTATGTTATGTTGCTGGGGCCATAGATAGGGTCATCTGTGAAATGTAATGTTTTTTCCTTGATAAATGTAGATTGCAAGGTTAGACAGATATCCTGGAGCTTTACCTGGCTGTCACTGAGGGCTATGGCAAGGGTCAGTGGCCATGCTCAGAAAGATCTCTGGAAGCTGTGTGTGTAGCTATTCATTTCACTCCTCCAAATGCAAACTGGGCAGGCTGCAACAGTGCAAATGGCACGCAGTTTATCAGTGTGCTGTACTAATGGATCATTTCATATCATAGGCTATTGCGCTATCACAGAAAATCACTGACTCTGGCATTGAACTGGTTTCTAACAACTGTAGTGAGCAAGGCACAGAAACAAGTCACTGAAAGGCTTCCATTTAGAGACATTATCCTCTCAAGGGTAGTATTGCAAAGTGTCCAAAATCAAATCCGCTTCACATATGATTTCTCACAACTGAAGAACCTGTCAAATGTATACCTTCCCCTCCCTCAATTATAACATACAAGTTCTGGGTGGAGAGGTAAAATGGTGGTGTTGGTAGGGCAGGGGTAGATTACTAATCCGGTTAGCGGAGAAGGGTACCTAGAGTAGGATTAAAAACACTCCTGGTGCTTTTTGCTGTAAAAGTAGACTTTGAAAGCAGGATTTCTTTTTTTTGAAAAAAAGGCATCAGCTTTGACCAGGATATTAAAAAGGAGCCTAAAGTTTAGACATCACAGTATATTGTTCCTTCTTTGGTAGCATGTGTAGCTTCACTTTAAACGGCTCTGTGGTCAGCCATAACCAACGACATGGTCAGAAGTCTCAGTCCCAGCTGACCCACTGCTGGCCTCATTAGTAACCAGGATTTGCATTGCTTTGCGATTCATGAGCAATAGCGGAGCAAGTGAGTTTAGCAAGAACCATCTTTAACCCACTGAAGACATTCAAGGCTTGTCAAGCTATTAAAGAACCTCAGTGGTTGCAACCAAAGTCAATTGGCGGTTGGTGGGGGGAGGGGGATGGTGGATTTGGCTGGAGTGTAAACCCACTGCCAATTTGGTTTTGTCAGTTTCACACCATTTCACCCAAGACATTTACATCATGAAACTTCTTGAGCAAGAGAAAGCAAACCCAGATCAATACTTGTAGGGCAACAGCACATCTAAAAGCAGAGAGGGGGGGGCAGGATTAGGAAATTTTTTTTTACACTGAGGGTGGTTACCAGCTGGATTCAGGCGATTGGTAAAATGATTGAAGGTAGCTGATATACTTGGTATTCTTGTAAGGATGAAATGAAATGGATTTCCTGTGTTCAAACTTGGTGAATGATCTAAATTACCCCATTCCCAGGCTGAAAGTTAATCTTGAATGGGCAGAACATTATGAAAACTGGCAGATATTCGAGGAGAAAAAAATTAAATGTTTGCCATTTCACCAATGTTGAGGGTTTTCCTTATATCCCTCTTTAATTTTGCAGGCCCTAAATTCATGTTGCTTTTGGTTCGATATCTCAGGTCATATGTTGCACAGATTTGATTTTGGTACTTTTGACAAATCTTGCTCTGCTTTACAAAAGGGTTTGTGCCTCATAAAATATTACAGAAGTGAAGTGATTAGGAAAGTGGATTCCAGGAATTACGTCAAGAATAATTGACGAGCAGACAAATCATCGAACCTCAGTAAATAACAACAAGCGTAAGATCACATGTTCTGATAGGGCTGTCTATTGTCTGCCCGCAGACATCATCATCCCACTTTATGGGTATAAATACCAGCTTTATACAGCATTAGTACGATCAGACAGTAATCAGGCCAACAAATGATAAAACTTTGTGATGAAAATTTCCACACCCCAATAACAGTTTCAAAATTACATCCAAGATGTTCAGACCAGACATTAAAGTACCTATGATAGGGACAGACCATCTGCGCAAGTGTAAGGAACCTTCACAAACATTTAATTTTAATCCTGTTTTCTATTGTCCTCTTTTCACTATCAGGGTTGCCCTGAAAGTAGCAAGAGTGAAAAGCACGCCAACCTTCTCCACAGCTCCTCACTTATGGAAAGGTCTCACCCAACGCCTTGGTTTTTCTTCTCTTTTTGGCTCCTGACTCGATAGAAAAGCAGTAAGCATGCAGCAAAATCAATTTTCTTTATCCTTCTTTACAATGCTCAGGGTCGACCAGCGAGCAGTGAGCGCTGATGAAATGAGGAGGAAAAGACTGCTTCCTTTTTAAAATTTTGGAATGCGATATCTGGGATTATTCACTGCAATGATCTGATGAGATCACATTTAAACAGAGAACTTACCAACATACCATTGCCAAACTCCTCCTCATCCCATCGTTTATTCACACCGGGGTAGGATTCTGCAGGCTTCAACATGCCTGTTAACCCCACCCATGAGGACATTATTCACATGTAAGCCTTAGTCAGTGAGCATCAGCAGAATATTTTAACCACGAGGTGGCATTAGAACGGAATGGAACAAACACTTTGCATGGTGTCTGGGAGGAAGCACTGGAGAGCATTCCAAAGCAGGATACCTGGCTAGCCCCACACCCCCATCCAAACCTAGGAATACTGAAGATAATTCTAGCCCATTTCACTTGCCCTGGCTAAGGGGTAGCTTTTCTTTTTCCAACAAACCATTCAAGATTATGTAGGAATGATTAAAACATATTCAAGTCACTCAAATTAGTATATATTAACTGAGGGTTTTTTTTAATGTGCCAAAATTAAACACAAATGATTAGATGCTGTTTAAAGACCAGAGAAATGCCCTCATAAAAACCAAAATGCTAACGTTATAAAACAAACTTCTTACTGCTCTCTAAACGATTATAGATATGATCACTAGCTTTCAGCAGTTAAGCAGGAAATTAATATCTTGTAAGGATTTAATATTTCATTGCAAACGTTCATACTTGATACATGACTGAAATGCTTCCCAGTGTAAGACCTTGGTGTAACATACAAGCGTGTGTTTTAGAACAGTCAATTTCACAGAGTCTGTTTAAGAACTATTCGTCCCACTCTCTCACTATGACTGCCTTGACCTACATGGATAAGAAAAACTCAACAGGGAGTTTTGCCACTCTAAACAGCAGATGAGCTCCATGCTGACCTCACCTCATATCCAGATATAATCAGAGACAGTGACAACACATGGGATGTTTCGTCACGCGGGTCCACTAAACGTCAACAAGGGCCTCATGTGTAGTGCCAATGTTTACATCCTGTGCAGGCTGTACATGCTGGTGGCCTGTTGACAGTGCCTCTCTGCTGGCCCACAGCCTTCCCCAGCATAAGGGCCTGAAGATTTTAGCTGTGCATAAGTGTCTTCAATATCCACATATAAACATGTTTGTGTCTGGATGGTTGTTACCACTGGTGCACTGAATTCCACCGTTTAATGAGACAGGGTGGAGGAATTCCTGATCACTGGGAGTCACAGCAGAATGTTACAAAACTCCACATGGCTCCACAATATAACATAGCAACGATTTAGCAAGTGCCAGCATATTGTCTACACTGTAATATACTCATTTACAGGTCTCTAGAAGCAGTGCTATAATTTAACGTAATGGGATATACGCCGACTTAGGCAGGAGACATTAGACATGCTGACACGAGATAGAATCACTATATAAGGGGGTTCCATTCCCTTTGTCAGGAGGCAAAAACATAACTAATACTGAAAATCTCAGGCAGCACGAGTTCTGGCTGTGCAGCTACTTTTGATTGCAAGGATGGAGGCTGCTGTGAGTTCCATTCATCTGTATAGCTCAGAAATGATATTTTTCAACATGGTTATTCTGAAAACAAGCAAGTTGCTGCTATGCAAGAAGGACAGAGAGCAGGGCTGGCACAGAAGAGCAGGGGATGAAACTGGTGCCAACAATTTCACAGGTTTGAGTGAGAAAAGCTGGACCTCAATGCAGGAACAAGATGAAGTAGCACCATGCACACCTCCAGACACACTTCATTTTAATTCTGCTCCCTTTCCCCTCACCCTTGGTGCTGACTCTATCCTGAAGAGTGGCTGACAGGATATTATGGACTATTACCGACTTGAAATTACATCTGTAGCTTTTCTCGTGCTTTGCTGGTGCATCCTGAGGAAGTTCTCCCAGGTGACCCAAACCTATTGTGTGCTAAACACATTCCTAAGGTTGGCACAGAGATGCCATCCAGTCAGAACATCCTAGCAGTAATTTAATCCTTGATCTCTTGATGTTGATGTGTCACCTAATCTCTTGCACTGTTGTTCAATCTCTACAGAGTTAATATATAATGGTGCTGCCCTCTGGAGTCTGTCATGAATTATTGCACAACGGAACTCCTGCTTCCATAACCTTCTTGTAAAGAATCCTCCTTTGTCATTTCATTCCTTCTCAGCCTTCATCTCTTGCTCAGTATCCACCTATTATGAATTGCCCTGTAATGTGCTCCAAGACATTTCTCTGTCTACAAAGAATGATGTACAAATGTAAATTGTTGGTGCAACGGTTTGTTTTTCAATAAAGAGGTCAGGTGCCTTTTTGAAAGGTCACTTCTCATTGCTTATTCGGGCTTTTAAGAAAATTTAAAACCAAGTTTTCTGCGCTGGTATTTCAAAAGATCCAAATAATCTTTTGAAAAAAAAGCACAAATAATCATTTCTTTAATAAGTGCCATTTTATAGTGCATACCAGTGCTGCACCCAGTATTTCTGCAGCTATTCTAATTTTCGTTGCTCCCAGGAAATCTGCAGAGATGTACAAACCGCAGTGCAAGATGTAACGCTTGCTTTCTGCCTGGTGCAGTCTGGGCAGTTTCCACATTGTCAAGACCTCTCCAGTCTTTATTCCTGCAAATGAATAACTTCTTCAGAAAATAAAAAGTGACCTTCTCAATCAGTGTTACAAATACTTAAAGTGCTGAATGCTCACTTTGTGGACTGTACAGTACACCACTTCAATCTCGCACAAATCGTCAGTCAGTCTTCTGGAGTGAGGGAGGATTGGAAGAGGTTGCAATGCCATTGCCAAATATCCAGTTGTATTGTCAGTTCCAAGAGAAGTTTGCACAGACTGGGGAGGATACATTAAGGATTCGTCCCCATTATGACAAAAAGCTGCTCCTATGTATCAGATCAAACTTTAACCCAACAAAAAGAGTGGATGCCGACTCAAGGGTATGAAAGGCATCAGGCAATCAGACAGACCTTCAAAAGCAGTGAAGCAAATTGTAAAATGAAAACTTCTCTTCCAGAACCAGCAATAAATATACATTTTAAAAAAATAACTTTTGAATTTTTCTTATAAACTAATATCAGTCATAAATCAAAGAGTTTAGTAAAACATCAGGTTATTTTACACAGGGCATGGAGTGTGGAGCTTTCAAAGAGAAAGGTGTCAGTGGAGTATAGACAAGAACAGATGTGCACACTGTCACAACTAAGACAGGTGTTACATGTAGCAAGTGCAGCAACCTTACAGTGTATTTCTAAATAATGCACTTTTTGAGATAACTAGAGACACGCCTCCCTTGCCCATTTAATTTGCTTTAGAGTGGAGAGAGGATGTTTTTATGCACTTGGCACACGGTTCTTTGCCTTAGACAGTTGTGTGCTGGTCAGTTGTGCTCTCTTATACAAAACTTAAGGCACCTACTGAGAGGTATTTCAGAGAAGCAGGGTCTGGGGATTGGGCAGAAGTACGAAGAGGTGCAAAGGCCTTCGGTGTACAGCCTGTAACCGTGTTCTCACCACAGCACTGGGTTGTCCACCTTTGAGAATCCAGGATCTTTCCTCAGTTCCCAGTAAGTTCCGTTGCTTATCCAGGATTCCTTCCCACTGCTATCAATGGTTTTCCTGAAAGGAAGACATAGTACAGTTATAGCCTTACCATCGATCAGCAGCGTGCAAGGTGTTTGATGTGGCTCCTATGGCAGCAGGCTCACCTCTTGAGTCAGAGCTCATGGATTTAAGCCCCACTTTAGAGACATGAGCACAAAAATCTAGACTGGCACACCCATGCAAGACTCAGGGGGTGCTGCTTTGTTAGAGATGCTGTCTTTTGGAGAAGATATTACCTGCTCCCTCAGGTGGACAAAAAAGGTGTGTAGATAAAGAGGCAAGGACAGAGTGCAGAAGGTGGTGTGGAGTGGGCTAGGGCAGAATAATTCTGACATTTGCTTAACTGTTGCTGAAAATCCATTGAAAATCATGGGGAAAAGTTGACATTGTAAAAACCTGACTTTTATCATTCAGTTTTAAAATTTCAGGCTTTTCTGGAAACCTCACTCAAAAACCAAATTGCCAACTCCAAAACCAGGCAAGTGGCGAAACTGGAGGACTGAAGCTAAAAGGATCCAAGCCATTGGCGAAGCAGAAACCAAGACACAGAGCTGTTCTTTATTGAAAGAGTTTATTGACTTGTTCGGTCTCATGGATGGCTCTGCTCCTACACAAACCAGTGTCCCAGCTATCCCATACTTATGTGTGGTGCTCAAAAACAATTATTTTCCATCACCAGCTTGTCTTAACCATAACAATGTAATTGGTAAGACATTGACAATTGACTCCCATCCTCATTCCCAGTTTAAGATTCTGCCCCGACCAGTGCTGGTGTCACAAAGTTTCCACAGCATTGGAGGTTTATTTGCAGAGTTGCATACCCACTGCATGTAAAAAGGGAGCAGCTATGGTCAATCTCCATAACAGCTCATTACTTACGTAAAGAAGCGTGACAAGTAGACCATGTTGTTCTCTTCCATAATCCTCTTCCTGTCTCTCTGGAGCTGCTCAATCCTTTGTTTATGAACTTCTGCTGCCTCAGTATTCCCTTCCTCCAGGTACCTGTGGAAATCAAAATATTAAATTGAAAAAGCATTCGCACAGTAACAGTTGCTTGGTGGTATAGAACTTGAATATTGCTTATAAGAGAGACATGTTGGCACAGCTTTTTGTCTTACACTCATCAGGACAAATTCAAGAATACCAAATTTCAAATGATTAAAGTTGACTTGCCCTTTTGGTCCTGTGGTATAAATTGTGTGATTGTTTGAAATTTGACATTCTTGCATTTGTCCTGGCGAGTGCAAGACGAAAAGCTTCAGAAACACATCTCTCTCTACAGCAACGTTCCTACTGTACCCTAAGGACACAGCGATTTAAGGTAACTGGTGTGAAAAGAGTTCAGGAAGGAAGATGATGAGAATAATATTCTTTATGATGATTTGGAATACACTGCTTGAAAGGATGGTGGAAGCAGATGCAACAGTAACTTTAAAAAAAATGGATAAATCTCTCAAGTGGAAAAAAATTGCACAGCTATGACGAAAAAGGAGAGTAGGACTCTTGCAAAGAGTGGCATGGACATGATGGACCAAATGGCCACTTTCTATGCTGTATCCTTCTACGATTCCATGGAAAATCTAGAACTCCATGGCCAACTAGCTTGATGGAAGCTGAACCCAAATTCATATCTGTCGCAAAGGTGCAGGGGACTAGTCTTTCAAAAGTTCAAATCAGTGCATCAGAATACTACAGCAAAATACCCTGCCTATTGTCCAATTACCATTATATCAATGAAACGACTGATAAAAGAGCGTTACAAAGTCATTTTCGGTGCAAATCCGAGGTTTACATATTAAATTTTTCAAGAAGGCATTGCTATTGTTTACCTAAAGTGGGAAACCACCACACAATGAGACACACAAAAACTGTCTTTACACCAACAAAAGGTCTGCCATCATGGACAAGAAAAGTTGGTATAGAATTGAAAATCCCCAAAGTTTATACCCAGCAACGCACGGTGAAATGGAATGAAAATTTGTTTTTTTTTTTCAAAACCAGCTCTTATTGCCAGTCATTCTCCGACACACTGGGACTAACGCTCGAGATCTGGTGTGAGGATCTAGTGCTGCTAGTCCTTTCACAAATAGCTGGGTATACAGAATTCCAGGCAAAATACTGCGGACGCTGGAAATCGGAAACAAAAAGAAAAAACGCTGGAAAAACTCAGCAGGTCTGACAGCGTTGGTGGAGAGGAAGACAGAGTTAATGATTCGAGCCCATCGCAGCTCTGAAGAAGAGTCATACGGACTGGAAACATTAACTCTGTCTTTTAGTCTCCACAGATGCTGTCAGGCCTGCTGAGGTTTTTCCAGCATTTTTTGTTTTTTTTATACGGAGTTCAAGTCTGGTCACTGGTCCCCAGATCCACCTGTGACTCAGAACCCATTTAGCAGGGCCCAGAAATCAGGCTGCGTGATGTTTACACGTGAAATTACCAAGGCACGAGCACTCCCATTTTGCACCAAAAGAGCAGAGGAAGTAATCGCACACAAACCCATCGGATGTCTGTGCACCAACATCACAGGGCAGCAGTTTCTGGAATCAAACTTTAATCCCCAGCACAAGCCATGAATATCCTTGAGGACTCACAACACAACTCAGCTGAACGTTTTATGAACAACTAAGATCTGAAAAGGGTTGAATTTTACACGATGGGTTTAGGAGTAACCGCATTAGCCCCAGTGCGAATGATGGCTTTATCCTACCTCTGGTCAGGCCGCAGGCGTGTGTCAGTCAAGGGAATGACACGTTTAAGGTCAGGAGTCAATTCATTAAGCTCTCGCGCAAATGTGGTGAAACCATAATAACTTTCATGATCTTTAGGTACAGGATCTGAAAGACAGAAGAATCAGTATATATTACAAACAATATGTGTCATTACAAACAATATGTGTCATTACAAACAATATGTGTCATTACAAAAGTCACCGGGGTAAAATATCGCACGCTTGCTGAAATCAAAGTATTGAAAAATAATGAAACATCTCTATTCTAAGTTATAAGAACAATGACAAGGATTGGAGTTCATTCAATGTAATGAAGCTGGTGGAGTTTAATTTTCTAATTCTCACACAGGAAACAACATCGGATTCAAAACACAAAATTCTGGAAATACACAGCATCAGGGAGCCAACAGGAACTGAGAAAAGGCAGATTACTGTTGTGGATGTGGACCTTTTAACAGATGTAACATCCAGAATTTTTTGTTGCTGTTTTATTTTGTCACTGCACCATTGGTGGTCGTGCCTTCAGCACGCCCAGTCTTAAACTTCTCCAGATCTGTACCTCTTTGCTCTCCCTTAAGACAATGTTAAATACCTAATTGTTTGACCAAACTTACCTCCCGAATATCTCTATGTGGCTCGGGAGAAAGTTCCAGAGGTTAGGTCCTATATAGCTGAAGGTGTGGCTGCTGATGGTGGAGCGATTAACATGAGGCCAGAATTGGAGGAGCTCAGCTATCTTGGGAGAGTTGTAGTGCTGGAGGTGGTTAAAGAGATAGAGGGGCGAGGCCCCAGATGGATTTAAAAACAAGGATGAGAACTTTAAAACTGAGGCATTACTGGGTCGGGAGCCAATGTAGGTCAGCGAGCACGGGGGCGATGGGTTAATGAACTGGTGTGAGTTAGGATACACGCAGTAGAACTTGACATGTTTTTGGATGATGTCGCCTGGGGCCAGCACGTAGATGTGAAACTAGAGAGAGGACCAGGTCATGGGTCTCAAGTGAGAGTTACTGAAATGTTATCAGAACTTTTCTTTCACCTCCCTACCACAGCCTGGCATGCCAAGGCCCCAGCTACCTTAGCACAGGTCAGATTTCATACCTGAGGCTATTCTGGTGCTACAGTTCCACATTGTAGAGTGCTTTACTGATCTATCAGCTTGGGTTCAGTGGTAGTTCTCTTGCCTCAGAGTCAGAAGGTGGTGGGTTTAAGCCCCATGTTAGAGACTTGAGCACAAAATCTAGGCTGACATCCCAGGGCAGTTGGAGCTGCTATCTTTTGTATGAGTTAAATTGAGTCTGTTTGTCTTCTTGGGTGGATGCAAAGGATCTTGTGACACTAAGTAGAGCAGGGAATTTCTCTCTAATGGTCCAGACAATGCTTTCCTTTAACTATCACCTAAAACAGATTATCCAGTCATTATCACATTGATGCTTGTGGGAGTTTGCTGAGCACAGATTAGCCACTGAGTTTCCTATATTACAAGAGTGACTGCACTTCAAAATTACTTCACTGGCTCTAAAGAGCTTTGATACCTTCTGAGGTTGTGAAAGGCGCTACACAAATGCAAGACTTTCTTTCATCAAGAATTTCCCTCTCCAAGAGCATTGTCAAGAATGAATGTTGTATGCGTGAATGTTGTATATGTTCTATGAATGTTGTATATATTTGTAAAAACAGCAGGGTCCAGGGTGAGAGATAATGTAACTCTTCTTACTTGGTTTCCAAATGCATTTAGCGGACTGTGGCCCGCCACAGTAAATCCCCTCATGCCATTTGCCAAACAGTTGATGGATGACCCTTCCGCTCTGATCCATCACTGAGCCCTGAACCTCATTCACATTCGAACTCCAGTATTTGGTCTGAAAAAATAGAGAAAGCACCATTTACAAAACCCAGAGTGAGATTCAAACCTTTTGCAGTTTTTACACGGGGAGACTTGTTAACAATAAACATACAAACCAGAAAGGACCATTGTATTTCATCTGACCAGTCACACACTATAGCGTACCACACACACTCCTCCTGCCACCCCGTTTCCACCCCTCATCTGTATCTTTTATCAAGTACATCCTGCAGGGGCATGCTTGCACCTTCCAATATTAATCACTCGCACCAGATCCCCAAACAGTCTGTTCCAAACGCTCGACACCCTTTTTGCGAAGCAGTTTAATCAAAACTGCTCACCGTGCCGCTTCAGGGCTGGTGCATTTGCCCTCTGGCTACAGAATTTGGAATGAGCAGGAGGATAGCAGAGGCAGGGCATAAGAACTAAACCAGGGGAGAGCAGTGTTTGAACATCACGGTTCTCTGTTTTAATGCTGCTCCCCTAGGAGCCCAGTTTTTACTGGAAGTATTTTGTACATTCTAGCAGCAGATATCATGACCAGGATCCAACTAGCCCAGCTAATTTTCTCCCTTGCCCTTTGGATATATTAATTGTGAGTGGTCACAGAATCATAGAATGTTAAATACAGCAGGTGGCCGTTTGGTCCATCACATTTATGCGGGACTGATAAAAGGAACAATCTAATTAGCCCCATTCCCCTGCTGTTTCCCCATTGTCCTGCAATTGTTTCTCCTTCAACTATTTATCCAATTCCCTTTTGAAAGTCATTATTGAATCTGCTTTCACCATATGTTCAGGTGGTATTTTCCAAGTCATCACTCAGTGCAAATGAAAAAACTCATCTCACCTCTGGTTCTTTTGCCAATGACCTTAAATCTTTATCCTCTAGTCACTGGAAATAGTTTCTCCTTATTTACTATATCAAAGCCCTGCAAGGCTTTGCACACCTCTATTAAATCTCTCCTTAACCTTCTCTCTCCATGGAGAACAATCCCAGCTTCTCTTTGTAACTGAGATCCTACGTCTCTCGTACCATTCTTGTAAATCTCCTCTGCACCCTCTCTAAGGCTCTGACATCCTTCCTAAAGTGTGGTACTCAGAATTGGATGCAATACTCCCTCTCTTCAGTGGAGGCCTCCAAGACTCAAGGCACAGGGGAAGGAAATGGAATTGCATGGGTGCACCTTTTAGAAGTATTGCAGACAGCTCCAATGGACTGCCCAACGCCAGGGGGGCAAGAACCCTCATGAACAAACTCACCTTACAAAATGTCAACCTGCAGTGACAAATGCTGCTCTTTAGGTTTGTGATAGTCACTTCCCCGTAATGTTCTATCCATCGCTGCCCACTCAGGATGTTGTGGATGCATGAGGTGATCTTATTCCACTGATAGTGATCACCAAACCTGGGAATATCACAGAAAACACATCTCGTCACAAACGTGTTGCTTATATTTGAGCCCTGCTCTCCCATAACCCATGAATGAATGTGCAAGTCAGAGAACGATACTGCGCAGGAGGAGGTCATTTGACCCATCGTATCGATGTTAACTTTTGATACAGCTATCCAATTAATCCCGCTTCCCTGCGCTTTTCCTGTAATTTTTTTCCAGTACATGTGCTTAAACAATTCTCTAATTAAATGTTACTATTGAATCTGCTTCCATCACCCCTTTTAGGTCCTGCATTCCAGATTATAACAACTCGTTGCGTAAAAGAAATATTTGATCATCTGGCCACTGATTATTTTGCCAATCACCTTCAACCTGTGTCTTCTGGTTACTGACCCTTCTGTCATTGGAAGTGGTTTCTCCTTATTTACTCTATCAAAACCATTTCTAAATCAGCTACTTACTTTGGCAAACTCACATTCACCATTCCAACAGGCACAATCTCAAGGGACTTCCCCCAAAATTTATTCTTCCATCTCACATCTGGAAACAGAAAGGAGAAAGTCTTGTGCTTAACTCATCATCTCTTTCAGATACAACCCAAAGCTTTTCACATGTTGGAATTATTTTAAGGAATTGCTGGCAACAATAAACAGCCAATAGAACAAAGGAGCACACCAGACTATTGCAACCCATTTAGCCAGCCCCAACCACAAGCAAATTCTTAGGCAAAAAGTCAATATTACACTAATTGTGACAAGGCAGAAGCTGGATCATGCCGAAGGAACAAGGTCAAAGCAGAGAAAGAGAGGGCGAGAAAGAGAAGAAACAAAGCTTCTGTCCAATCGCCTAACTGGATATCAACTTTGCACCACTGGTCTGAACTGGAACACCATCGGTTCGAACTGGAACACCGACTGTGGCATCGCTAACCAGCCTCACATGCCTTACAATTCAGGCATTTTGTCCTAACCCAGCTAAAGGGGGCAGCACAAAAGGAAGGGAGCTGGAAAGGAGTCCGCACCTCTACCCAATGTCCTTCACCCTTTCCCCACCTCACCAAATTGCGACAGCCGCCGAGTCACGGAACAGGCGGTAGCTTCATCGATTTTGATGCACGAGACGCGGGGAAACTAGTCTTTTACGTGGTAGGAGGCTGCAGCTCTCTGAGCAGGAGAGAGGCAGCATTTCCAAGATTGAAATGGGTAAAGCTGTTCACCACCTGTTAACTACTGGGGAAGGCTGGGGTGATAACCGAGTAGAAATTGCACATTGAATTCAACTTCCGCTCATCAGGCCTCTACTGCTAGGACCTATGCAGCAACCCACTCTCAATTTTTATAAATTGTATATTTATTTATATTTTATATTACATATTATTATTTATATATTGATATATTTATATATTTTTATATATTGAGAAACCTAGGTAAAGAGTTAATGCTCTTTTGCGGTCAATGGCCATAAAGGCACATGATGATTGAATTATATTTGGTGTTTGGGGCACTCGATTGCATGAGGTTAATATGTGGACACTCTACTGCATAATTGTTATTCATTGTTGCATATCTGTCATGTTCTAAGGCCCTTGCTTAATGGTTTCTGCTTGTCTAGTAACAGGAGGGCAACTATGTGTCACATCGAAAAGGTTTTCAAAAAAAAAGCAAACTAGCAGAATTGAAAACAGGTCCAAGTAATTCAAGTGCTCGTATGATGCCAAACTTGGGTGCTAAAAGCCTGTACTTTGTAGGACAAAGGGAAGAGGGCAAGAAGTAAGAAGTACCACAAGTTTGAGTTTTCAAAGAGGAATGAGCTGGGAGTAGGAGACTCCGGAGAATATTACTGACATTAACGTGCTTTACTGCATCATGATAGCTAGCCCTAACCAAAATATACATTTCTTAAGTAGATCTACACATATCTCCACGCAGAATAACCTGATCAATTGTACTCTATTTCTATATCTTAAGGCTCCAATTCAGACGTGTGCTTTAGCAGATGGCAAGACCATTTATTGCTGATCCCACATCTGCGTCAGTAATACACAGATATCCAGTAGCAAGTCAGCACGTGTGATCGATCATAAACAGTGATTTGTAGTTAACCCTTGCGACACTTTAGATTTAGTTTCTATGATAAAGGTTTCAAACTGCTCATAAAGCACTCCCCCACCCATTGCCAAAGAAACTAACCTTGCCAAAAGAGGAAGTTCTCTGATTCAGCGTGACAGACGGAGACAGGAGGATGATGGCTAACCTGAAACAAGAAACACAATTAACTAGGATGGTCAGCGTTATCTGGTTGTGAGTAGATATTTACCACCACCTCCTTCATCTCCCTTCCGCTCGGTCAGTACAGTTCCACAGATGCTGGTGCCTCATCTGAAAGTCTTTACAACAGATTCTTGCCAGAGGGCCTCGGCATCAACGTCTCAACAGCATCCAATTATGTTCAGGCCCATGTTTGTTTCATGCTTGCACTAAAAAGTGAGAGTCACCAGGAAGCAACCAGGGACTGACATTTCTCCATATAACCCACTGGAACTCTCCACCTGCGGCCCTAGCTGATAACAGACTGGAAGCAAGAAAAGTTTCCGAAGGACATGTGATCTGAAATATTGGGATGGGGTTTCCTCTCCGCAGGTGTTGCCTGGTCTGCTGGGTGCTTCCAGCATCAGCTGTTCATGTCCGAACACGTGTTGTTAAAGTGCCTCAAAGTTTTTTTTTGGACATAAATGGCCAGAATGTTCGGGTCGGTGAGCAGGGGTGGGGCCCGCTCGCCGATGCGTAAAATGACGCGCAGTGACACTGGGCGTGTGTCCCGACGTTACCGCACGTCATTCAGGTCTTCAGTTCGGCCGGCGGGCACCAGAGTCGGCTGCGCACCCGCCGACCTGTCAGAGGCCTGTTGAGGCCATTTAAGTATCAATTAAAATGGTTAACAGAGCTGCCCGTCCGACCTTAAGGTTGACAGGTGAAGAGCCTCAAACAGGCAGGACGAGGTTTCACCAAGTGTTTATAAAATGAATGAAAGCTTCTATTAAAGTCCATTGACATGTCCCAGCTCATGTGAAACTGTCACATGAGGGGACGTATCTTAAAATTTTTTTTTTTCCTTTATTAAAATTTTTTTAAAGATCAGACTAATCTCCCTGAGGCAGCTCCGTGCCCCAGGGAGGTTTCTGTGGCTCTTTCACGCTCATGTGCGAAAGAACGCAGGCCCCGACTCAGCTACCCCACCCCCACCACCTCCCCCCGGCCCGCACAGGGAGTGCTCAGCGCTTCCAGGTCTGCGTCACGCTGGGTGGGCCTTAATTGGCCCGCCCACGTAAAATGGCGGCGCGTAGCCGATTGCGGGTGGCTATTGGCTGTGGCCCCTGCTCCTGCCCAATCCCCCGATGGGGGAGAAAATTCTACCCCGTGAGTAACTTATCAAACACAGTGACTGTTACATAAGCAAACGCAACAGCTGGGGAGGAACAGTGACCAGACCATCCTACTCTCTTTCATGGGATTCAACATTCACGAACGAGCAGATGGGAGCCTGGCTTAACAGTTCATCTGAAAGGCTGCACCTCTGACAATGCAGCACTCTCTCAGTACTGCACAGGACAGATCCAGATTCTGGGTCTAATCCTCTGAGCCGGAGATGAATGTGCTATTGATCGAGTTCAACTCGACACTTGAGCAGAGAAGGTTCAATAAATATTAGGCCGACAATTGTAAATGTTCAGTCAATATGGTGCAAATGTTCAACTATCACTTCTCAGCAAACAGAAACTGCTGAGGGTCTGAGAGCTTTGCAGGAACTTCAAGGAAAGGCCCAGGTGACAGTGCAGACTATAGCACCACCAGGTGGTGAGCCAGGAGCATGGTCAAAGTTGCAGAACTACGTTCAGATTATGGAGCTATTGCTAACCCAGTAAAAAGGCTTGTGCACGTTTCACAATCGCATGACAACCCAAAGCACTTTACAACCAATGAAGTACTTCTGAAGGTTAGTCACTCTGTAACACAGAAAACATGGCAGCCAATTGGCACACAGCACGCTCCCACAAAAAGCAATATGATAATGGTCAGATAATGTGCTTATCGGATGAGGCCATCTTGAACATCATAACTGAAGTTAGATAAACGTTCTGCACTACCGCTGATTCTCACCACCAAACATGCTATTTAGAATATCTCACTGCTCCTGTTTGGAACTGCACCACCATCACTGCCCAACACCCCCCACCCCACCCCATAGCACTGTCGGGTGGCGCCTGCACCACAGAGACTGCAGCAGTTCAAGATGGTAGCTCACTGTCTGGGTATACAGGATTGGATAAGGAACAAAAAAGGGAAGTTTATGGTAAATACTGAGGACTCAAAACAGCGGAAGCCCTAGAGGAGTATATAGGAAATGCAGGGGGTTACTTAAAAAAAAATTAGGAGAGCGAAGAGGGGGCTTGAAAAAACAATGGTGGATCAAATAAAGGAAAATCCAGAGGCTTTTTATATGTATATTAGGGACAAGAGGATAACCAGGGAAAGAGTAGGGCCCGTTAGGGACCAAAGTGGCAATCTGAGAGAGGAACTGGAAGAGGTGGGTGAGGTCTTAAATGAGTGCTTTGCATCTGAATTCACTATAGAGAAGGACAACATAGGTATGGAAATCAGGGAAGGGGACTGTGATATACTTGAACAAATTAGTATGGAGAGGGAGGAAGTGTTAGCGGCCTTAAAATTGGATAAATCCCCAGGCCCAGATGAGATGTATCCCAGGCTGCTGTGTGAGGCAAGGGAGGAGATTGTAGGGGCCCTGACATTAATTTTCAAATCCCCTCTGGCCACAGGTGAGCTGCCAGAGGACTGGAGAATAGCTAATGTGGTACCATTACTCAAGAAGGGTGGTAGAGATAAACCAGGAAACGATAGGCCAGTGAGTCTAACATCAGTGGTAGAGAAACTTTTGGAAAAAATTCTGAGGGACAGAATTATTTCTACTTGGAGAAACAAGGATTAATCAAGGGTAGTCAGCATGGCTTTATCAGGGGAAAATCACATCTAACAAATTTGACTGAATATTTCGGAGGTGACTAGTTGTGTGGAAGAGGGTAGTGCAGTTGATGTAGTCTACATGGACTTCAGTAAGGCTTTTGACAAGGTCTCACATGGGAGACTGACCAAGAAGGTAAGAGCCCATGGGATCCAGAGCAATTGGCAAATTGGATCCAAAATTGGCTTAGTGGCAGGAAGCAGAGGGTAATAGTCGAAAGTTGTTTTTGTGACTGGAAGCCTGAGTCCAGTGGAGTACCGCAGGGCTCAGTACTGGGTCCCTTGCTGTTTGTAGTGTACATTAGTGATCCAGACATGAATGTAGGAGGTATATCAATAAGTTTGCATTTGGCACGAAAATTGGTGGTGGTAAATAGCGAGGAGGAAAGCCTTAGACTACAGGATGATATAGACAGGCTGGACAGTTGAGCAGAACAGTGGCAAGTGTGAAGTGATGAATTTTGGGAGGACTAACAAGGCAAGGGAGCACACAATGAATGGTAGGACCCTAGGAAGTACAGAGCATTAGAGGGATTTTGGTGTGCATGCCTATGGATCCATGAAAGCAGCAGGACAAGTGGTTAAGAAGGCATATGGGATACTTGCCTTTATTAGCCAAGACCTTGAATATAAGAGCAGGGAGGTTATGATGGAGCTGTATAAAGCGTTAGTTAGACCGCATCTGGAGTACTGTGTGCAGTTCTGGTCGCCACACTATAGGAAGGATGCATTGGAGAGGGTGCAGAGGAGACTCACCAGGATGTTGCCTGGGCGGGAGCGTTTCAGCTATGAAGAGAGATTGGATAGACTGGGGTTATTTTCCTTACAGCAGAGAAGGCTGAGGGGGGACCTGATTGAGGTATACAAAATTAGGAGGGGCATAGACAGGGTAGACAGGGAGGAGCTATTCCCCTTGGTAGAGGGATCAATAACCAGGGGACATAGATTTAAGGTAAGGGGCAGGAGGTTTAGAGGGGATGACGGGAAGAATTTTTTTCACCCAGAGGGTGGTGGGGATCTGGAACTCTCTGCCTGACGGGGCGGTAGAGACAGAAACCCTCATAACGTTTAAGAAGTATTTGGACGGACACCTGAAATGCCAAAGCATACAGGGCTATGGGCCAAGTACTGGAAAACGGGATTAGAATAGTTAGGTGCTTGATGGCCGGCACGGAATCGATGGACCGAAGGGCCTCTTTCCGTGCTGTATTACTCTATGACTCGTCACCTTCTAAGGTTGATTAGGGAATTGGCAACAAATGTGGCCTTACCAGTGACGCTCACGGCCAGTGAATTAATAAATTTTATACATATTATAAAGTTCAGAAGATATTAGCATCTGTTTCCTGTTTTTATATCAAAAATGCTACACCTACACACATTTCCTCTCAGTGCAACTTGAATTTCTGCTGTTTCGACACCTTTATCATCAATATTTTTTCATTAAAAATTCACACGTTCACATTTATTATGGTACGGCTTTTACTGGTGTAACCCGACCAACGTGTATTGGAAGCCTCTTATAATTTTCTATCAAAACCTTCAGGATTGAACCCTGACAGATGGCAACAGTAGGTTCAAAGGTGGACCAGGCCTGCCAACGTAGAGCTGGTTATTCTCTTTGGGCATTGCCAACAGCAATCATCGTAGCGAAGGGCAGCAATTATACCACGGGCGGAACATTAAGTTCAGGAGGCAGGCGCGCGCCAGACCCGGCTGAGCATAAAAATGATGCGCGATGAACATGGGGTGAGCGTCTCGATGTCATCGCACGGTCCCGCGGTACTTTGTCCTGGCTTCGAAACATATCGCCGTTCCTTCACTGTCACTGGGTGGAAATCCTGACTCCAGCGCGCGCTCGCCGACAATTAAAAGGCCTGTTAAAGCCACTAGAAAGGTAATTAAATACAAATTTACGCTGCCCATCCAAACGTAGGGTTGTTGGGCAGACGAAGAGGCCCAAGAGGCCTTTGCACCTCTCAGGAAACCTCATCCAGAGGGTTTCCTAAAGCAAATAAAAGTCTACAAAAAAAATTTCGCGCTTGAATTACAGAAGTCACGTGAGGGGACCATATTTTATGACACTTTTATTTTCTTTATTTTGTTTTAAACAGCGCATCATTCTCCCGGCAGCAGCTCTGGGCCTCAGGGAGATTGTGCAGCCTCACTCGCCCAAAGTTTGCACTCGGCCCGCTGGTCCTGCTCCCCTTACCCACACAAGCAGCGCTCGGCGCTGCCACTTGCGTTCCACGCTGGGTGGGCCTTCATTGGCCCGCCAGTCCGAAATCGCGGTGCGGGGTGCTGATCGCGGGCTGCTTCCAGACTGCCCCTGCCGAGCCCCTACGCCAAGGGCAAAATCCGGCCCCATGCGGAAATGAGTCAGGCAGGTTCCCGGTGGGGGGTCTCTGGTCTGCCAAAGCTCAGTGAGTCGATCCCAGGGTGCGTCAGCCATTGGGAAGGGAGTGGTGGTGGTGCTACTCAGCCTGAGAGGGAAGGAAGGAAGGAAGGGACAGGCGAGGGGAAGAAAAAGTAACAAAGCACAATCCCTGTTCCTATTTGGTCTCGAATTCCGCCTGCTGCAAACCACAAATTTGAATGCGACAGGGTCAGAGACGATGATTTCATCTTCCAAAGTCAGGTGGCTCAAAACGTGTCTTAGCCTTGGTTTGCACCCCATCCATCACCTTCACCATTCACTCCCTCCACCGCTAGGCACAGTGGCAGCAGTGTGTGTGTGTGTGTACCATCCACAAGGTTCACAGCAGCAACTCACCAAGGCTCCTTTAGCAGCACCTTCCAAACCCTTGATCCCTACCAACTGGAAGGACAAGGGCAGCAGATACCTGGGAACACCACCACCCGCAAGTTCCCCTCCAAGCCGCTCACCATCCTGACTTGGAAATACATCGCCGTTCATTTACTGTCGCTGGGTCAAAATCCTGAAACCTCTTTTCCTAACAGCACTGCGGGTGTACCTACACTATATGGACCGCAGCGGTTCAAGAAGGCAGCTCGCCAAGGACAATTAGGGGTGGGCGATAAATGCTGGCCTTGCCAGTGATGCCTACGGTCCAAGAATGATTAAAAAAGAAACACAAAAAGGTAGCCAACTGGCTGGGATACCATCAGATTGTAAACACCATTGGAGCTGTGCCCCCTCACCTTTAGGAGAGCAAACTGGGAATACATCAGTAGGGATAATAAATACCTGTTCTCCAATAAACTGGAAACCCTTATCTTCTCTTATACATTCGTATGTTTCACCAAGGACAGGGTTGAATGGCTTGCTCCTGGCTCTGTAATAAGCTGACGCATAGCCTGACACAGCAAAGGCAGCGATGTAAATCTGCAGGAAAATAGGAAAGCAGTAACAGTGATTGAGCCAGTATAGAGGGAGAGCAAGCTGGGACAGACATCCTTCAGTATTACCGCAGGACCTTGGTCATTCTCATCTGTCCCAAACCAAAGGCAGAATTTCACAGTCCCCCGGTAACAGGATTGTAGGGAAGATTCCACAGGTGACTTCCCCAACCGCTTGCAACCCCAGCAAAAACCGCTGGCCTTGCCAGTGATGCTCACATCCCATGAATGAATGAATGAATAAATAAATAAATAAAATTCATATCTGTGGTGAGAGAAAGGAGCCAGTCCCTCTCACTTCAAGGAGGTGTCAACACCTTCTCAACTGTCTGATAGCACGGAGCAGATTAGCGAGTTTACCATGCGCTCAAAGGGATCAGAGGTCCTGTTTGCTGTGTCCAAAAGTTCACTGAATTCCAGCTCCTCACAGAGTCGCTGCAGTGTGTTCAGTGGTTCATTCAGCTGAACCGGCATAGAGACCTTAGACAGGTCCTTTCCAATGTTGTTCCTCAGGATGTTCCACAGGCTGACGTTGCTCAGGTTTGGGCCCGGAGCTGGGAGAGATTTCCTTCGTTGAGTCCCATCCACAGAACTGCAGCTCGGAGGGTCTTCTGTTTTACAATTTGGAAAAAAAAATAGAGCTTAATTCTAGTTTCTCGTGTCTCGGTTTTCTAACTCAGAAACTATTAAATGCAGGAAACAAAGCTGTTTGAGCGTATCCTCTGGCCTGAAATGCCCCCGAGGCCTACCCCTCACCACCTCAGTAACCTCCCCCACCTCAGTAACCTCCCCCAGCCCTACAACTCTTTGAGGTCTCTGCGTTCCCCTGGCTCTGGCCTTTTGGGCGTCCATGACTTCCTTTGTTCCATCAAAGGCACGTGCCTTCAGCAGCCTAGGCCCCAGGCTTGGAATTCCCTCCCTAAGCCTCTCCCTTCTCCTTCAAGACGCTCCTTAAAACATACCCTTTTGACAAAGTGCTCGGTCACCTGTCCTACTATCTCCAATATGGTCTGATGTCAAATCCTGTTTGCTGCTTACTCAAATGAGGCACCTTGGTGCTATATAAATGTAAGCTGTCGTTGGTGAAAGCTCCCTCTGTTGAGCTTATAGCTGCCGTTTTCTTAAAACAAACAGGAGGAATATAATGAACCAGGTTCAGGTATATTGGTTTTTCACTTCACTTAACAATCACTGGTTGCTTACCTACTTATCTAGTTTATAACTATTGAAAATCTGTATCATCCCACCCAACTCTCACTCAATGGGTGGCTGCGATTGGCGGATGTGAGGTGGGGGTGACTGGAGAATGGATCATCGCCCACGACCCACTCCGGCTTCGAGCTGGCTGGACATTAAACGGCCAGCCCGTGCGAGAAGGCACGCTGAATGGCTCAGTGCTGCCGGGATGGGGATGGGGGTGGGGGTGGGGGGTGGGGGGGGGGTGGTGGGGGGGGTGCGGGACGAGGGCGAGCGCTGAAGTCAGCGTGGGAGGAGGGCTCCCTGAAGGTAGGGAGCTGCCTCAGGGAACTGAAGAATTTAAAATCAATAAGGACAAGAGTTTAAAATCCGGAAAAAAACATCCACGTATCAGAATGAATCACCTCGACGTGTGGAAGCTGAAATTTGTGCCCAAACGTTTTTATCCTTTTTAAAAAAAAAAATTAATCTCGGAAACCTCGTCCCGCCCATGGAAGAGGTTTCCTGAAAAACGCAAAAGCCGCTCAGCCAATCCACGCGCCATTCATAGCGTTGGACGGGCAGTGAAAAATCCCAGTTAATCGAGCCGTTAATGGGCTTAACGACCTTCTTAATTGTCGGCAGGCTCGCTTCTGAGGTTAGTGCGCGCCCTCTGGCCAAAATATCGCGTGAGCGTCGCGATGAAGTTGGGACACTCACCCCGCCTCACCGCCCGTTATTTTACACTCGAGCTGATCGGGCAGGTGCCCGCTCGACGAGTGAAAAATCCTGGCCAACCTGCAGGTGATGCCCCAACTTCTCTGCAGATTGTTGACTGAATGAAACAGAGTTAATACCGTAATAACTGACTGCAATTTCCGTGTATCTCACAGCCACATTTCCAAAGCTAATTTTATGAATTTGCAGTCGTGGTACAGAGCTTCACATGATGGGGCCGCAAGTCCGTTCATTTACGCATTGGCAAAACATAATTGGGGGAAAACCGCCCTTGGTGGCAAATATAGCAACGCATTGCATCAATATAGCACTTTTAAACATTGTCACTAAGAGTGCAATCGGACAAATATTACACTAAGCCAAAGGAGCTTGGTCAAAGAGGTTAGCTTTAAGGAGAGTTACAGAAAAGGGGAGGTTTAGGAAAGGAACTCCAGAGCTTAGAGCTGACGTCACAACACCAACATTGAGGGGAGGGAAGTGAGGTTTGCACAAGAGGCCAGATTTGGAGGAACGCAAGTTACTGGGTGGGTTGTAGCAGTTGAGACAGTGGCCAGGGGCAACAATGAAATCAGGGGCAAGAGAATAGACTTGCGGCTTATGATAACAGAGGGTTGAGACAAATGGCGGTGAGGGAGAGCTGGGTATAAGTTAAAAACCCATTCCTAGTAAGGGATTTCAACTCTCTTTTCATCCACAAATCAAAAGATTGATAGTTTTGAAGGGAAATGAAGTTCTACTTTGCACAAAGGATTAGATTAGCAATCACCAAATTACATGAGGGTTCAAACTTGAGAATGTCAAATCTCAACTTTACCATTAGGTGGTGATGCTGAATAAAGCACAGATATTTCCCAGAAGAGAAACAGAAATCCATCTGATCATCAGACTTCCTTCACTCTGAGGCTGTGTACTGTTATGCTGTACTGGATTTCCCACCCTCCACCCACCCAGTCACTAGGGAGAGACAGAGAGAACCAAAGTAAAGGAGTGATAAAAAGAAAAGCGGTTACTTTCACACAATGCTCAACAATCAACAGTAACACTCGGGAGTCTGCATATTGAGCTTCATTCTTGCTCGAGTTTATCCAAGTATTTTAGGCAAGGGAAGTCACTCCCCGGAAACAAAATACTTCTCCAGTCTGCATTAATGTACTTTCAGGTTAGCTACTATACTTTAGCTGGAGTTTTGTCACATCGCAAAAGGTTGTGTTCACCAAAAGGTGAGGGATGTTGGTGCTGAGAAGGGACCCCTTAACATTGCAAGCAACCAGGCCTGTATTTTCCCCCTCTTCCCATGCCCCCCCACCCCCCCTCCCCCCTCCAGGGCCAGGGTGGGACTTATATCTGCTGCACTATTCCCACTCACTTTATGCAAGGGGTCAGTCTCATCATGTTTTCACATCAGATTGGTTCCACAGCAGAAAACTGGTTGCGTTTTCGCAGTAAAAATGGACATTTCACTCAGGGGGGCCAAAAATATCTCTGTACGTCCATTCCCAGGACTGTAAAACTTGAACTCTGCACCTCCCCTCTACAATCTCCAGATTTGTAAAACTGAAGTGCAGCCAAACTAATCTCATCTCTCTTATTCCTTCCAATCTTAGCAATGCCCATAACTGGAGACCTTGGTTCCTCATTTTGCTTTTTCAGTTTTACAAGAAACAGCTTGTAGAAAGGCAGCAGAGCTTGACGCGCTGCACCACCCATTTCCTTCAGCTTGTGGTTTATTTTGTCATCTTAAAAAATCCCAGTGTTTAAGTCCAGTAAACTGTCTCAATCTCCTGATGTTTTCACTAGAGCAGAGAAGGTCAAGGGGAGAGGTGTTAGAGGTATCCAAAATTAAGTGGGGGGGGGGGGGGGTTTGATAAGAGTAGATGCAGAGAAACTGTTTTTCACTGGCAAGTGGGTTGGTAACCAAAGCGCACAGATGTAAGGTGAGTGGCTGCCTTCTGCCTCGTAAGACGGTGGCGTGTGCTGTGGTGGTCAACCCTGGGTTGAGCATCGCCTGGCGCGGCTCAGGTGCCCCACTCTGGCATGGCATTCTCTGCATTTCCTGCTGAGGATGACGTTGGGTTGAGAAGTGCACGGTTCACTGGACTCCATTTTCTCTGGGTCCTCTTCTCAGCCAGCTGAGCTTTACGTTTCTGCTTACCTCTTCCAGTGACCTTCCAAACAGTCAGCCTCCAGAGCTGATGGCCGCCAGCAACCATCTCCCAGTTGTCAATGTCACTGCCTGCCACCTTCATATCTTGCTTGCAGGTGTCTCTGGCAGCAGAGATATGGAGATCATGACTGCACAATTCACTTTACCAGAAGGTCTTTGGACATGTGACCATCACCCACGCAATGAATGTGGCGGAGCCAGCGCAGACGTTGTTGGCTTAGCAATGAGTTATGCTGATGGGATTGTCACCCTCCAGCTCTTCTGAGTTGGTGACCTTGTCCTGCCAAGAGATGCTGAACATACATCTGAGACAGCCAAGGTGGAAGCTTCAACTTTTTCTCAGGCCTAGAATATGTTGTCCAGGTCTCACCAATGTAGAGGAGTGTGCCGAGGACACAGGCTTGGCAGACTCGCAGTTTAGTGTTCTCAGTCAGGACGCTGTTGTTCCACACTCTCTTACTCAGCAGCTGGAGCTTTTGTGATGCTTGCGTTGATTTCAGCACCAAGTGACAAGTTGCTGGTGATCGTAGAGCCAAGATATGTGAAGCTATCAGCAACCTCTGGTGTCACATTGTCAGTGCTGATAGCTGGCAGTGTGGCAACATCCTGAACAGTGACATTTGTCTTCCTGATGCTGATGGTTAAACCAAATTCTTTATAAGTGTGACAGCGTTTGTCTACTTGCCGTTGCGGGTGTTCCTCAGCATGGAATGCTAGTGAGGCATCAGCAGCATACAGTAACTCTCTGATGAGGACTAGGTGCACCTTTGTCTTGGATCTCAGTCAAGCAAGGCCGAACAGCTTTCCATCAGTTCTGGTATGTCAGTAGATGCCCTCTGTAGGTGACCTGAAGACATATAACAGCAGCAAAGAGAAGAATACGCCAAAGAGTGTTGGTGCCAGAACACAACACTTGCTTGATCCCAATGTGGATCTCAAAAGGTTCTGATATTCCCCATCATAGCTGACCTTACCCATCACGGATAGAGGAGGCCACATTGAGCAGCTTCAGAGGGTAACATGGACCGCCTCTCCTTGCATGGCTGAATGCCTTGATGTGAATGACGAAGGCAACATACAGTGGTGTCCTTGGTTCACAGCATTTCTCTCACAGCTGCCCGACTGCAAAGATCACGTCAACTGTAGATCTTCCAGTTTGAAACCACACTGGGTTTCGGGGTAAGATGTGTTCAGCCAGGATCTGCAGTCTGAGAAGGGCAACTATTTTTCCCACAATGCTCAGCAGGGGGACACCTCTATACTGGTTGCACTCACTGTGGGCCACCCTTGGTATTGTACAGGATCAAGCAAGGCAGGGGGTTAGGAGAGGGTACACAACAGACCAGAATTGGGAGGACATACGATGCAGGAAATACCGAGATGTTGGGTTGAACAGATCAACAGGAAGAGGCTGTGGAAGAAACTGAATAGAAAGATCTTTGAAAATCAATGATACCGAGTGACAGAGACAATGGAAGTCAGTTGGTGACAGGAGTTTATGCAGTGGAACAAGAGAGCGAGAAAAAAAACAATAAATAAAAACTAAGAGGGGAAAAAAAATCTCTTCTCACACATCTGGGTGGAGAATTCTAAATGAGTTGAAGTGTGTGTAAGCAAGACTTGAGACATGAGAGCAGAAAGTCTGGAGGTGATAAAGACATGGATGAGTGTTTTTAGAGAGGGTGACAGAATGCTAAGGTCTGAGATTGAATGTTTAGGAGGAAGACTTTGTGAAGGTCAAGTTAGAGTCAGAATCAGGAAGGAGGATGGGGTGGAGGTCTAGGGCACAGCATTCCTAGCAGTAGTTGAACATAACACGCTGCGCTGGGAGATCTCAGGATATTATCACTGCAATGATTTATAGCTACTTTGCTCACATTTCAGAAAGTGCAAGCTGCAGATGGTTCCTTATATTACTGATTTAACACAAACAAACCTGTCAGTTCCTGAATGGATGCATCCACAGTGTCTAGATTCTCCTCAGAGTTACTGTTAGTAATTTCACTGGTGGTGGAATCATCATCATCTGACATCTGTGACAAAGGAAAGCGCTTTATGATTTATCACAGGTTTAAAAATGCATGCCAATGAACTCATGGAGAGGGTTTTTTTGATTGAGCTCTAACCATGGAAACGGCTAGAAATGTTTCCAAAACAAATGGGCCAAATGGCCTCTTCCTGTGCTGTAAGATTCAACGAGGATACACACAGCCTCAATGCAAAACACAAAGAAAGACAGTGTGTGTGTCCTGGTTTCTTTTGTTATTTAAGGTCATGCTTATACCAATTAACTGTCAGAGCCAGAGCTACCTTAGTAGTAAATACATTTAGAAAGTGATACTAGGCCATACAGACACAGAACCAATTGTCAGTATGTGCAGAATTAGCCAGCCTTAATTTGGCTGCATTTGGTGAGTTCCAACTAGCATTAGGTGACTCTGGGCTGAGGAACCTGATAGTTAAAAAAAAAAGTCAGCCATGATTCCTTATCACAATTGCAGTTCAGTAACTCAAAAAGGAAGCGTTTGCTGTGTGAGGAACAGATAAGAATTAGCAAGGATGACCATAATGGTCAAACACATTCACATGCCAAGACGGGCCAGTTGGGTACAAGGTACCCTTGGATCCATATCCCAATAAGGGTCAAGCATTTTCAGCAGAGAAGTTCTTGCCAGATCGAGAGGATCATTTTGCAGCGTAGTTTTATGTTGTGTCAACTACGACTGTAAACACTGTGGGGGGGAAAGCAAAAAAAAAACCCAGCTCTAATTGGCCACTGTGGCATCCTATTCATTGTTCCGCCATTCCTCACCATCGCTTTATGACCATCCACCCCCCATGGGCTTCCAACAGGCACAAGCAGCAGCAGTGGAATACTTCGAGGAAACACAGAGTGCTGGGAGCTCTCTGGTCCCTGGGTGTGCGTCACTCTCTGGAGACCTACCCATAATATAACAATCACATGTGAATGTAGGGAGCCCAACTGCTACAGGTGGGTGAGCTCTGGGCGTAATTTTAAGGTCTGATGTTTTTATCCATTTCTAGCGTCTACTCAAAATTCTAAAGAGATTATTATTCTGATATTGTACCATAAACCAAATTCAAATGCTGATGTTACTATGGTTCTAAAAGTATCTTTTCATAAAACACAGCCGTATTCTAATTTGAAGACAAGTGATTTAAGATAACTTGGGAACAAAGGAAGCTCTCATTACTATTCCGAGGCAAAGGAGTAAACATAGAGAATTGCACTCCATAATTAAAAAAAAAATTTGTTCATAGGATATGATGTCGCTGTCTGGGCCAGCATTTATTGCCCATCCCTAGTTGCCCTTGAGGTGGTGGTGGTGGTGTGCTGCCTTCTTGAACTGCTGCAGTTCATGTGGTGTAGGTACACCCACAGTGCTAGGAACGGTGATATAGTTTCAAGTCAGGATGGTGTGTGACTTGCAATACAAGGAAAAAATCCTAAACCCCCTTAATTGAATTTCTCCAACAATTTTCACCTCACCACTCTTGACTCCTTAAAAGATTTCTTCTGCTGGTTTTGTCAGGCATGACCCTTGACAACAAGTGTTAGCGGGTTTTTCCGTTACAAGGCTGCGTTACACCCGAGCCCGATCCTGTCCCCGTGAGACATCCAACACACGCAAGCTTTTCGACAACCATCAGAGAGCAGCAAGTAACATGGCCATTAACCCTTTCCTAACCCAAGGTTGCTGCAGCAACAATGACAGGCTTATCCTCGAGTCATCACTTTGTTGAACTCCTCCATCCAGTCCGCAAGCAGGACAGTGAGCTCCTGCTCGCTCCCGACTTTAGTTCTCCAACCCACCCTGACCTCTCTGCCCCAGATACTCTTTTAGTGAAGTTCAATGTAAGTTCGAGAAACAGCCTTTAATCTTTCAGTTATACATTTTACCCCCTCCCAGCTTCAACCCTTTCAACAACTTTGGTTTGTGACCACCTTCCCATTTTCTAGAACAGGTGCTGGAAATAGTTCTGACGTAACCACTGATGCCTCCTCTGGATCCTTCTTTTGTTTCTTTACTTGTCCCATCACCGACCCCCTTTAGCTTTGCACCATCTCTTCAGTCGTTTAGGGATTCCTACCCTGCACTCATCACAGGCCTCCCTTTTTGGTTCTTTTTCTCCCCCCCCCCCCCCCGCCTTTTCCACTCTATACTTGCCCAAAAACTGTTAAATCTCTAACTTCTTCCAGTTCTGATGCAAGGCAGGAGACTCTGGTCTACGTAAGTCCATTTAGACCTAGGCCCACTTCTTTCTTGACAGGAGCTTTCTGACCGTATTTTCTGGTTTTATTGCACTTATCGCTGCTTTGGTTGACATAAAGCACAGACCATGAGTCAAAAACAATGCTGCCTTGGGACACATGGGCTCATCTACATAGCAAGCTATCTGTAGAGAAAACCTTTGCGCAACCAAAGAATTAGGCCGAAATCTTTCGATCCCTTACATTCCTGGAGATTACGGAAACAAGGCCCCAGCTCATTTACCTCATTGTCAGAAGAGCATGCTGACAGCAAGACATCTTCAGCATCGAAGAACTCAACGTGTGACTCAGACAGTGATGCATTGCTGTCCAAAGACAGCTGATGGGTCAGCGGCCGGTTACATGCCACCTAAAGATAAGTTTCGAAAAAGAAAACATCAGTTTAACACATTCAGAGCAACTCCTGGTATTTATTCTGTTTCACAAAAGATTCCCCCTAAGGGCTTTTTTCCCCGAAGCCCTCAATAAGTTACAAGAGTACTGCATTCGGTTCTGGTCGCCATATTACAAAACAAAAGACATAGAGCCACTGGAAGCAGATGCAGAGGAAATTTACAAGGATTATCCCAGAAACTTGTGGGTATCCACGTCAGAAAAGGACTGACTTGCTGGGCTCCTTTTCGCTTGAAAAACATAGGGGTGACCTAATAGAAGTGTTTAAAATTATGAAAGGTTTTGATAGGGTGGACACAGAGAAAATGTTTCCTTTTGTGAGGAGCAACATAACTAGAGGCCATCGATACAAGTTAGTTGCCAATACATCCAATAGCGAATTCAGAAGAAACTTTTTCACCCAAAGAACGGTGAGAATGCGGAACTCGCTACCACAGGGAGTGGTTGAAGCGAATAGTTTGGATGCACTCAAGGGAAAGCTAGACAAGAGAATATGAGAGAGAAGGGGATAGAAGATTCTGATGCTAGATTTAGATGAGGAAGGATGGGAGGAGGCTCAAGTGGAGCATAAATATCAGCATGGACTGGTTAGGTCAAATAGGCTACGTGACACAGGAACAGGCCATGTTATATTATTTGAAGCAGGCCTTCCAGAATTAAGCCACTGACATATTTAGCAATCACCCCAATTCTGCTGCATGAAAAAAGCAACTGAATACTTATTTTTGCTTGAACAGCATGTTTTGGTTAAACGCGGATTTCACAGACCACACAGCACAGAAGTAGCTTTTTGTACCTGTGCTGGATCTGAGAAAGTGCTCATTTGGTTCCACTGCCCTGCTCTTTCCCCATAGGCTGGCAAGTTTTTCCTTTTCAAATATCTATCCAATTCCCTTTTGAACATTACTAAAAAAAAAAGGAAGGAGGAGGAGAAATGTTTTTATACAGCAAGTTACAATGATCTGCAATGTGCTGCCTGAAAATGTGGCAGGTGCTGATTCGATAGTATCTTTCAGGAGGGAGTTGGATTTATACTTGAATTGGATAAATCTGGAGGACTATGGGAAAAGAGCAATTAAGTGGGAAGAATTAGTAATTCTTTCAGAGCTGGCACAGGCATCACACGAGCTGAATGGACTCCTTCCTTGCTGAATGATCCAATGGTACTAAGCTCAGCTCCCGCGCATCAGAGAGAAACGTGAGATTTATAACCGAATTCCCTCTCTTCATGCAGACATTCCAGGATCCTTATTATAGCAACACATGGACTTTGTTAACAGGATCAAAGTTACTTGGTGAAGCTGAAACCAAGACAGAGTTTTTCTTTATTGAGAGTATTTATTGGATTGTTCAGTCTCACAGCTCTCCTTCCACACAACCCAGTGTCCCAGCTATCCCCTATTTATCCTGCTCAAAGACAATTAATACCCATCATCTCTTTCTCTTAACCTTAAAGTAATTGACATGGCACTAACACCCTTTGTCAGAGTGCCCTCTTTGCTTAACAAAAATACTGGAGTATTATTTTAGAAATGTGCTGCTAACTGGCTTAATTCAAAACGGATTATAACAGGGTAGCTTGAGCAAGTATATCCAACACAACGGGACACCTAAAAATCTTACTGGCCTTAAATCAGTTTAGAAAACAATGTGAACAGAGCTCAATCATGATTGCCAGATAAAAGACTTCACGGTAACATTCAAAGGAAGCAGCAGCTAATAACATTCTTCGGAAAATATGTGCTGGATTTGAAAGCAAATTTCCTGGGTGACGATCAGCCAACGTTGTTAATCCTTATAATCCAACAGCCTGCTTTTGAAATCCATTCAAAATTTCCACAATGATGGATATACACCATTAATTCAACTGTTAAATAATTTCTCTGATTATTTATACTGAGTGGTATCAACACAGTTGTAGCTGGGAGAATTAGGCATGTCAGAAAATCACTGTTGGGGAAGTGTGGATTGATAACTCACTCAGAGGTTCAAACACATATTTTCATTAAACATGGAACCCCAGGAGATCAGCACTCAAACAGAAACTCTTGATCTCTGTGCAGCATCTTCTTGTTAATATGTAATGATACCACTGCCTTCCCATAAACTTGGAAAAGGCAAAAGGCTACCAACAAGCAGCTTGCAAAGATTGTTTCAAATGCCTGCAAGTTTTCGGTTTTATACAAAGTGTGTGAACAGTTCAAACACAGGCCATTTGGCACAACAGGTATTGTCAGTGTTTATGATCCACACAAGCCTCCTCTTACCTCTCTTCATCTAGCCCCATCCATCTATCCTTTTATTCCTTTCTCCCTCATCTACCTATCTGGCGTCCCTTTGAAGGTTAGCGAAGTACAAGTGGAAGAAAGAAATAGAATGATATATTGATGGGGTTAGATGAAAATACACGATCATGAGAGGTGTACACTTGTCATCTATGGACATATTCAATTTAAGGATACTTTAAACCTATTGATTTACATGCCACCTGATTGTCTGCCCATTCAGATTAAAATAAGAAACATAAACAATTCCAGATCTCAGTGTAAGAAGTATACCTCTTCAGCTTTGACAGGAGACAGTGGATCAGTCACTACGTCTGTAAAACTGGACAGACGCTGGATTCTGTGCAGACGATTCCGGAGATCAGCATTCTGAGACATGACCTAGGGACATTCTATAGGTTAATTTCATTGATTAGCCACAAGGGAGCTTAGCTTCAAGATAGGCTTCAGGATAGAGTCCAAATTATCCAAGGATTATGAATCAGAGTCGTGTTGGCGCTGGAGGGATTTCGATCTCCTAATCAGACATAGACAGTACAAATTTCTGAAGATGAAAACAGAAAATTCTGGAAATACTCAACTGGTTAAGCAACGTTTGTGGAGAGCAAAAAGATTCGATGTTTCAGGTCAATGAAAGGACATCGACCTGAAACGTTAACTCTGTTTCTCTCTCCACGGTTCTGCAAGACCTGCTGAGTATTTCCAGCATTTTCTGTTTTTATTTTCCAACATCCAGAGATTTTTATTTTTGTCCAAGTGTCTGATGATACTACACCCCAGACAAATCTTCAAACTCACCTCTCCTCTTCCTAAGATAGTTGCTTCTTACACAAGTACCCAATGCTTTTTTTTTTTTATACCTCACCAGTGTTAGCCTGGACAGTGCACACCCAGTAGTCTACCTGACCATTGTTTGGGCGTGGGGATGGGGGTGAGGGGAGTGGGGTGGGTGGTGGCTGGTGGTGGTGGTGCTAGCAGGAGGATATCACGACTAAACCTGACAACATCCTCCACACAACTTGCAAGAGGGCAAAGAGCAAGAAGCCAGCTGACATCGCTCCCCCACCCCATCAGTGCTCAGGTCAACTGGTAATGCCTCTAATGCTACCCCAATTGTGATCAGCCAGCTCAGCACAGATCTAACATGGGACATAGTGAGCACCAGTCGCTCAATGCATAGGGCTTGTGCCCACCGAGTCATCAATGAGGTGTTTAAGATGACCAAAAGGAGTTGATAGGATTAGGTGGAAAGAAACTCTTTCCTCTGGTGGGAGAAGCCAGAACAGTATAATGTTAAAGTGAGAGCTAGACCATTCAGGGGTAATACCAGGAAGCACTCCTCCACGCTTAGGGTAATGGATATCTGGAACACTCTTCTTCTCTTCCAACCCCTCAAAAAACTGCTGAGGCTGGAGTCAATAGTTTTGTTAGGTAGGTTACAGGACCAAGGTGGATAGATGGAGTTAAGATACAAATCAGCCATCATCTAACTTAATTGGTGGAACAGGCACAAGCCTACTCCTGTTCCTAAGTTCCCTCTCATCAGTTAAGCAGTGTGATCTATTCTTTTCCAAATGCAACAGTTAATTGAAAATAAATTATTTAGGCTAACAAAAGAATCTGAGAAGGAAAAGGCAACAGAAAGAGGTTTAACAGAGGAGGCAAGTGTGCAAAGCAGGGTGCAGATATGGTGCAACAGGAAAATGAGCAAAGGGACAGACTAAAGATAGTCTCACCTCAGATAAGGCGTTCTTTAGGTTAGTAATCTGAATGGCTGGTGCAGTGGGATCCAGTTCTTTATCGAGCCACAGTTGCTTTAGTTTCTCCTTCTCAATTGCGAGGGTGTTGAAGAGGGACTTCAAACTCGAGTGGACTGAAGCAAAGGAGAAAAAAGGTGCAGAAGTCATTCACCTTTTAAACTGGGCGCACCCTTTTAACTCTTTTTAGCCCCCCCCCACCTCGTCATGTTCACCTTGCTGCCCAGTCCTTAAATGAATGGTAACCGGAGTAAGGAAGGCGATTGGTCTTTTCTCTGTTGCTTTAAATGGTTGGCCAGGTTTCACGTGTGCAAATCTCTTCACTCCTCCCATAGCTCCTTGTGGGGAGTGAGGGGGAGGGAGTGAGGTAGACCCAGCTCCTTCTTGCTGTTGTAACACTCAAGTCAGGCCCTAGAAAATGTGCAAGTTGGCAACTTAGCAATTTTCTTTCCCTTACTTTGAGGACATATCTATCTTTCATTGTGGAATTTCCCCCAACTGTCAGGCTAAGATGAGGAACTCAGTGTAAAGAATAACACTGATTAGCCCATGCCTTGTTGCTCTATATGACTTGGTGAGGGGAGCAGGCATTGCATTGCACTGCACTGCAATTCCCACCTAGAATGGTCAGCTCTGAAACATTACGCAAACTACACTTTTTACAAGAATTAAACTCCATGAGAAAGGGCAGAGTTAACTAGTTTAAAATAACTCAGTGCCATGCAGAAAGCCAATATTGGAATAGCATTGAATTAGAATAGTTAGAATTGCTGGAATAGTAAAGAAAAACGACAAGTTAGCACTCAGTCATTTGGTAGGACAGGACTTGAGTGTTGCTGAAAAAAAGAGAAAAAAAAGCAATTAAAACACCTAGTGGTCCCATCCTGGGGGTCTGGGAGGCAGTGCAAGTGGAGTGGCGGCCTGGGTAAGATTTAAAAGGAGCGGGAGTTGAGAGTCAGAGTGGAGATTTAAAAAGGGTGGGAGCTGGGCTCGTGACTCAAAGCAGCACGAGGACATCACGATTCAAAAAGTGACGCGAGGCAGGGGCTGATTGGTAAGGAGGGTCAGGTGAGTACTTCTACTTTTTCTACTAATTAAACTGCTGCAGTCCATTAGCTTAAACAAAAGGTGAGGACTTTGGACTGTACTGGGAGTGTTTGGAGTGGAATAAGGGCCCTAGGGTAATTATTATTCTTTAAAGAGAGTAACTAACGAGCTTAATCTAAAGGCAAGTCATGGCAGCATAGCTCGTACCTGTGATATGCTCCTCCTGCACTATGTGGGAAGTCATAGACACTTCCAGTGTCCCTAGTGACTATGTGTGCAGGAAGTGTGCCTAGCTGAAGCTACTGGCTAACCGCATTTCGGAGCTGGAGCTGCGGGTGGATTCACTGTGGAGCATCCACGATGCTGAGATTATCGTGGACAGTACGTTCAGAGAGGTGGTCACACCGCAGGTAAAGACTGAACAGGCAGAAAGGGAGTAGTTGACCACCAGGCAGAGTAGAGGAAGGCAGGTAGTACAGGAATCCACTGTGGCCGTCCCTCTCTCTAACAGATATATCATTTTGGAAACTGCTGGGGGAGATGACTTCTCAGGGGAAAGCAGCAGGAGCCAAGCCTATGGCACCACGGGTGTCTCTGCTGCACAAGAGGGGAGGAAGAAGAGTGATGGGGCTATAGCGATAGGGGATTTAATAGTAAGGGGAACAGACAGGCATTTCTGCAGATGCAAAAGAAATTCCAGGACGGTATGTTGCCTCCCTGGTGCAAGGGTCAAGGATGTCTAGGAGAATGCAGGGCATTCTGAAGGGGGAGGGTGAACAGCCAGTGGTTATGCTACATATTGGCACCAACGACATAGGTTAAAAAAAACAGATGAGGTCTTACAAGCTGAGTATAGAGAGTTAGGATGTAAATTAAAAAGTAGGACCTCAAAGGTAGTAATCTCAAGATTACTACCAGTGCCACGTGCTGGCGAGAGTAGAAATAACAGGATATATCAGAAGAATACATGGCTGAAGAAATGGCGTAGTGGGGAGGGATTCAGATTCCTGGGACATTGGGGTCAGTTCTGGGGAAGGTGGGACCAGGAAGGGTTGCATCTGGGCAGGACCAGGACCAATGTCCTCGGGGCCGTTTGCTAGTGCAGTCGGGGAGGGTTTAAACTAGAATGACAGGGGGATGGGAACCTGAGCAGGGAGACAGAGGGGGCAACAAGGATAGAAACAAAAATCAGAAAAGTAAGGGGCAAAAGTGGAAGGCAGAGAAAACAAAGGTGAAAAACAAGTGGGGTCATAGTGCAAAATAAAGCTAAGATGATTAACAAGGTTAAAAAGACAAGTCTAAAGGCATTGTATCTTAATGCATGGAGCATTCACAATAAGGTAGATGAATTAACAGCGCAAATAGATATAAACGGTTATGACATAGTTGCAATTACGGAGACATGGCTGCAGAGTGACCAAGGATGGGAACTGAACATCCAGAGGTATTCAATATTTTGGAAGGACAGACAAATAGGGAAAGGAGGTAGGGTGGTACTGTTAGTAAAGGAGGAAATCAATGCAATAGTGAGGAAGAATACATTGGCTCGGAAAATCATGATGTGGAATCTGTTTGGGTGGAGGTAGGAAATGCCAAGGGGCAGAAAATGTTAGTGGGGATTGTATATATGGAGAGGTAAGGGAAGGCATTAAGCAGGAAATTAGAGACGCATGCAACAGGGGTACAACTGTAATCATGGGTGACTTTAATCTACATATAGATTGAACAAACCAAACTAGCAATAATGTGGAGGAGGATTTCCTGGAGTGTGTACATGGTTATTTTAGATCAATACGTTGAGGAACCAACTAGACAGCAGGCAATCCTAGACTGGGTATTGTATGATGAGAAAGAATTAATTAACAATCTTGCTGTGCGGGGTCGCTTGGGGAAGAGCGACCATAAAATTATAGAATTGTTCATTAGGATGGAGAGTGGAGAAGTTGAGTCTGAAACTAGGGTCCTGAATCTAAATAAAGGGAACTTGGAGAGTATGAGGCACGAGTTGGCAATGATGGATTGGGGATCCTTACTAAAAAGGCAGGCAGTGGATAGGCAATGGCTAATATTTAAGGAACATATGCATGAATTACAACAATTATTTATTCCTGTCTGGTGCAAAAATAAAACAGGAAAAGTAGCTCAACCATGGCTTACAAAATAAATTAGTGATAGTATTAGATCCAAAGAGGAGACTTATAAAATTGCCAGAAAAAGCAACAAGCCTGAGATTGGGAACAGTTTAGAATTCAGCAAAAGTGTTCAAAATGATTGATCAAGAAGGGGAAAATGGAGCATGAGAGTAAACTTGCAAGGAACATAAAAACCGGCTGTAAAAGCTTCTATAAATATGTGAAGAGAAAAAGATTAGTGAAGAAACGTAGGTCCCTTACAGTCAGAAAGGGGGGAAGTTATAATGAGGGACAAAGAAATGGCAAAGAATTCAACAAATATTTTGGTTCTGTCTTCACAAAAGAGGACACAAATAATTTCCCAGAAGTGTTAGGGAACCAAGGGTCCAGTGAGAGGGAGGAATTGAAGAAAATCAGTATTAGTGAAAAAAATGGTGCTAGAGAAATTAACGTGGTTAAAGGCTGAAAAATCCCTAGGGCCTGATAATCTACATCCCAGAGTACTAAAGGAAGTGACCCTGGAAATATTGGATGCATTGGTGGTAATCTTCCAAAATTCTATAGACTCTGGAGTAGTTCCTACAGATTGGAGGGTGACAAATGTAACCCCACTATTTAACAAAGGAGGGAGAGAAAAAACTGAATTACAGACCAATCATCAATAGTGGGAAAATGCTAGAGTCTATTATAAAAGACATGGTAACAGAACACTTGGAAAGCATTAATGGGATTAGACAAAGTCAGCATGGGTTTATGAAAGGGAAATTATGCTTAACTAACCTACTCGAGTTTATTTTTGAGGATGCAACTAGAAGAATAGGTAAGACAGAACCAGTGGATGTGGTGTATTTGGATTTCAAGAAAGCTTTTGATAAGGTCCCACTTGAGAGGCTAGTGGGCAAAGTTAAAGCACATGGGATCGGGGGTAATATACTGGCATGGATTGAGAATTGGTTGGGGAATAAATGGGTCTTTTTCTGGGTGGCAGGCAGTGACCAGTGGTAGCTGATCAGCAGTGATCAGTACCGCAGGGATCAGTGCTTGGGCCCCAGCTATTCACAAAATATATAAATGACTTGGATGAAGGAACCAAATGCAATATTTCCAAGTTTGCTGATGACACAAAACTGGGCGGGGTTGTGAGTTGTGAGGAGGATGCAAGGAGGCTTCAGGGTGACTTAGACAAGTTGTGTGTGTGGGCAAACACATGGCAGGTGCAGTATAACATGGTTAAATGTGAAGTTATCCACTTCGATGTGAAAAACAGACAGGCAGAGTATTAGTTAAATGATGATATATTGGGAAATGTGGATATACAAAGGGATCTGGGTGTCCTTGTACACCAGTCAATGGAAGTAAATAGGCTGGTCCAGAAAGCCAATAGGAAGGCAAACGATATGTTGGCTTTCATTGCAAGAGGATGAGAGTTCAGAAGTAGCGATGTCTTACTGCAGTTATACAAGGCTTTGGTGAGACCACACCTGGAGTATTGCGCGCAGTTTTGGCCTCCCTACCTAAGAGAGGACATACTTGCCATTGAAGGAGTGCGGCAAAGGTTCATTAGGCTGATATCAGGGATGGCAGGACTGTTGTATGAGGAGAAATTGGTTCCCCTGGGTCTGTATTCACTAGAGTTTAGAAGAATGAGAGGGGATTTGATTGAAACTTATAAAATTCTAACAGGGCTAGACAGACTGGATTCAGGGAGGATGTTTCCCCTGGCTGGGGAGTCTACAGCCAGGGGCCACAGTCTTAGGATATGGGGCAGGCCATTTAGGACTGAGATGAGGAAAGATTTCTTCACTCAGAGGGTGGTCAACCTGTGGAATTCTCTACCACAGAAGGCTGTGGAGGCCGGGTAACTTGACTGTATTCAAGAAAGAAATTGATAAATACTTGGATATTAGGAACATCAAGGGGTGTGGAGAGAAAGTGGGAATATGGCGTTGAGATAGAGGATCAGCCATGATCATATTGTATGTCGGAGCAGGCTCGAAGGGCCGAATGGCCTACTCCTGCTCCTCGTTTCTATGTTTCTTGCAAAGTATACTGATGAGTGCGAGACGAAAAGCTTCAACGTCTCTTTTTTCAGCAATACTCAGGTTAGTACTTCTCAATTGGGCTTATCTTCTGGTTTTGGAATTGTTACCAGTTTAGCAACACAGTATTTTTATAAACTGATGATACTAATTTCCCGTGGGGGATGTTTGTGATCAATATGTTAAATACAAGTTTTTTGCCTTTCTTATAGACACGATAGCCAAAAATGTGGATCAGTGTTCAGAAGCCCTGTTCTACAGAGCAGAGCTGCCTTAGCCTGCAATTGCACTGAGACAGCTGACAGCATGGGGTGAGTTTTATGGGGGTTTTGGGGGGGGGGGGAGCGGGGGGAGAAATGTATTCATTGCTGTGTCCCCCACCCCGCCTCCCCCAACACCCCTGGTCGAAGGGTGAGCTAGCACTTTGCTGACTTTAAACCTGGCTGCTCTGCAGCCATAATAAACTGGGGACAGCCTTAATTACTTGAGGGTGGGTCGTCTGCCCCTCAGGGACAGGACGTACCAGAACCTAGAGGGCTGCTGGCCAATCAGATTGGCCGGCAGCTCTGTAGTCCCAGAAGCAAGAAGCAGTGGCCTTTGCCAGGACGACACAGTGCCCAGAGAGAAAGAACATGGAAACTGGACTTGAAGGTGAATCTGGGCATTTTGGTTGGGCAGGGATTGGGGACACCAGCAAGGAACGGGGTGGAAAGGAGGAGGAGTGTAGGGGAAGGCAGCAGGGAAGCACAAAGGTGGGATTCCACTTTGGGGGTGGTTTACCCCAATTGGGCACAGGGGTGCTACACCCCAACCCCCAACAACCCTCCTACCTCCACGAAAGGAGGTAACACCCCTTCCTTCCTGCCTTCAGTCCTTGCAGGAAAACCTGCCAGGCTAGTTGCCTTCCTTCCTCTCTCCTCAGCACTATAGTGGTGGAGGCGGAATGAGGTGGGTTGGGGGCAGACAGGGAGGCCAGTAGAGCTGACAGAGTCATTTAAAATTAGGAAGTGCCTGACATCAAAGTCCAAGCCACAACTGTGAAATCAGGAAGCGAGGCTAGTGGGCAGGAAGCATGTGCCTGACACAAGATTGTGTGCCTTAGATCATACATTGAAGGCTTCAACAACAGTACAACTGCCAGTTGGCATCAACAAATGTTTTAAAAGCCACGCTGGTGGAAGGCCAGTCTGGCTACTGCATTCCCTACTCATGGGAGCTTGCATTCAGCATCTGTGAAGGACACTTCTTTGTAACATAGAAACAGGGGTGAGATTACTCAGCCCCTCGAGCCTGTTCCAACTTTCAATTAGATTATGTCCAACCTGTATCTCACCTACATTTACCCTTTTTTGTTCCAGATCCCTCTTAATGAAATAAAGGCAAAATACTGTGGATGCTGGAAATCTGAAACAAAAACAAAAAAACACTGGGAAAACTCAGCAGGTCTGACAGCATCTGTGGAGAGAAAGACAGAGTCCATCGGACTCAAAATGGTTAATTCTGTCTTTCTCTCCACAGATGCTGTCAGACCTGCTGAGTTTTACCAACATTTTTTGTTTCTGAGTCCCTCTTAATGAAGGTATATCAATGTCAGTCTTGAAAATTTCAAATGCCTTTAGGGGAAGAGAGTTCAAGGTTTCCACTACTTTGTGTGAAGTACTTCCTGATTTCTCTGTAAATGGCCTAACTCCTACTATAAGATAAAGATAAAATGTTCTGGTTTTCCCCAACACAGGAAAAGGTTCCTCGGTACCTACCCTATCATTGAAACATAAAATTTTGACAGGGCTGATGTTTCCTCTGACTGGGAGGAGCTGGGTCTAGAACAATGGGTCACAGTCTCAGGATACAGGGTGGATCATTTAGGGTTGAGATGAGGAGAAACTTCTTCACTCAGAGGTGAACCTGCGGAAGGGAGGCTGTGGAGGCCAAGTTACTGAATATATTTAAGAAGGAAAGAGATAGATTTATAGACTCTAAAGGCGTCAAGGCATAAAAGGAGAGCGCAGGAGTATGGTGTTGAGATAGAGGCATGATCATATTGAATGGTGGAGCAGGCTCGAAGAGCCGAATGACCTACTCCTACTTTCTATGTTTTTCTATGTTTCTAAAACCTTTAAGTTATTTTAAATACAGTGCTTTGATTATCCTTCAACTCTTTAAATTGATGTGAATATAAGCCAAATTTATTTCCAGCTGGCTTCACAAGTTATCCCTTTAAATCTTGGTAACACACTGATGAACCCGTGCTTCGAGGCCAAACTCTCACGAGCATCCTCATCATTACCTTTCTGTGATACACAACAGAAATCCTGCTGCAGCTGCAAGTAATCTTCTTTTATGGTAAGGGGGACGGAGACACTTTTCAAGTCCAGACAGTCTGGCAAACTGGGCGTGGAAACATGCAGCTTTGCAGAACGCATGACATCGGAGGAAGCCTGGCACAGAAAAAATAAAGTCTTAGGATACAATATACATGGATTCTGATCATTCAGAAAATGGAGAAATTCCTGCCTGGCAGACCCTATTGAGCATTAACATTCTGCTCAAGAAACAAAACTGGTCCAGGCTGTAATCTGAATCGTACAATATGTATTTTCCAATGCAATAATGCCGAAGCTGGACATAAAGAATGCCTGTGAGCGTTTTCCTCCCATCATGACAATGCTACTAAGTTTGTTGCTCTCAGCATAAAAGATTTCTCTGTATAACCTGCAGGCATAGCTTTCATCATCCTGTTAGGTTTTATGCCTCACATCCTACCTCAATAGTAGACCTCCATTACTTTATGAGAATTACTAGCAGATTATCCAAAAACAATAGCAACCTCTCAAATGCAACAGCAGTGTGCAACGAGTCAGATCCCAGGTTCTTTTCTGAGGCTTTACACACACCAGAATCTCAGAATTGTTATAGCACAGGAGGCAGCCATTTAGCTCATTGAGTCTGCGCAGGCTCTCCAACGAAGCAACTCACTTAGTGCCATTCCCCTGCCTTCTCCTCGTAACCCTGCACATTCTTCCTTTTCAGATAACTGTCTAATTCTTTCTTAATGATTTGATTGATCCTGCCTCCAGCACCCTCCAGGCCATAACCGCTTGTTATGTGAAGAAGTTTTTCCTCATGTTGCCTATACTTCTTTTGCCAATTACTTTAAATCTGTGCCCTCTCGCTCTTGTTCCTTTCATGAACAGTTTCTCCCTCTCTACTCCGTCCAGGCCTCTCATGATTTTGAAGACCTCTGTCAAATTTCCTCTCAGCTTTCCTTTCTCCAATGAAAACAGTCCCAACTTCTCCAATCTATCTTTGTATCTGAAGTTCCTTATTGCCGGAACCATTCTCATGAATCTTTTCTGCACTTTCGCCAATATCTTCATGTCTTTCCTAACGTGCAGTGCCCAGAAATGGGCACAATACTTCAGCTGAGGCTGAACTAGTCTCTTATACAAGTTCATCATAACCTCCTTTTTCTTGTATTCTATGCCCCTATTAATAAAGGCTAGGATACTGTATGTTTTATTAACCACTCTTTCAAACTTTCCTGCCTCCTTCGATGACTTATGCACATATACACCCAGGTCCCTCTGCTCCTGCACCCCCCCTCCCGACTTAGAGTTGTACCCTTTATTTTATACTGTCTCTCCATGTTCTTCCTACCAAAATGAACCACCTCACATTTCTCTGCATCAAATTGAATCTGCCACCTGTTCGCCAATCCACCAACTTGTCTATGCCCTTTTGTCTATTATCCTCTTCACAGTTCACATGCTTTCAAGTTTTGTATCATCTGCAAACTATGAAATTGTGCCCTGTACACCAAGGTCTAGGTCATTAATATATATCAGGAAAAGCAAGAGTCCCAATACAGACCCCTGGGGAACTCCACTACAAACCTTCCTCCAGCCCAAAAAAACGTCCATTAATCACTACACTTTGTTTCCTATCACTCAGTCAGTTTCATATCCACGTTGCTATTTTCTTTTGATTCCACGAGCTCTACCTTTGCTCACAAGTCTGTTAGGCAGCATTGTATCAAATGTCTTTTGGAAGTCCATGTACTCCAAAGCAACAGCATTGCCCTCAACAACCCTCTTGCTTACCTCTTCAAAAAGCTCCAGCAAGTTAGTTAAACACAATTTTCCCTTAACAAATCCATGCTGACTTTCCTTAATTAACCCGCATTTGTACATGTGATTATTAATATCCCAAATTGTTATTTTTAGAAGTATCCTCACCACTGAAGTTAACCTGACTGGCCTGTAGTTGCTGGGTTTATCTTTACACCCTTTTTTGAACAAGAGTGTAACATTTGCAATTCCCCAGTCCTCTGGCACCAGCCCGGAATCTAAGGAGGATTAGAAAATTATGGCCAGTGCCTTTGCAATTTCCACGTTCACTTCCCTCAGTATCCTTGGATGCATTTCATCCATTCTTGGTGCTTAGATAGATCGTCTATCTAATACCTCATCCGTAACAATTCTAAGTCATTGTAGCATATTAATTACCTCCTTTTACACCGTGGCTTGGGTAGCATTTTCTTCCTTGGTAAAGGCAGATGCAAAATATTCATTTAATACCTCAGCTATTCTTCCTGCCTCCATATGTAAATCCCCTCTTTGGGTCTTAATCAGCCCTATTCCTTGTTTTGCCACCCTTTTACTATTTGATATTTGGCTATAGAATACTTTGAGATTTTATCCGCTGCCAGTCTCTTCTCATTCTCTCTCTTTGCTTCTCTTATTTCCCTTCTGAAACTTCTATATTCAACCTGGTTCTCCATTTTATTTTCCACTTGACATTTGTCATACGCACGCTTTTTTGGCTTCATTTTAATCTCCATCCATTTTGTCATAGTGGGAGCTCTGGATTTATTAGTCCTCCCTTTCCCCTTCAAAGGAATACATGTTAACTGCGCCCAAACTCTCTCTTCTTTGAAGGTAGCCCATCGTTCAGCTGCCATTTTTCTTGCCAAACTTCGATTCCAACTTAATTCGGCCCAAATTCATTATTACCCGACTGAAGTTGGATTTCCCCAAGTTAATTATTCTTACTCTGGATTGTTCTTTCTCCTATTCCATAGCCAATCTAAACCTTATGATACAATGATCACTGTCCTCTAAATGTTCTCCTACTGACACTTGATCCAGTTGACCCACCTCATTCCCAAGAACCAGGTCTAGCAGTGCCTCCCTTCTCATTGGATTTGAAACATATTGCTGTAGAAAACTTTCCTACACACATGCTAGAACCTCTGCCCCTCTCTGCCCTTTACATTACTACTATCCTAGTCTATGTTCAGATAAGTAAAATTCCCCTTTATTGCTACTCTATAACTCCTGTACCTCTAATTTCTCTGCAAATTTATTCTGCTACATCCTTTTCACTTGTTGCTGGCCTGTGGACAACAGCGAACAATGTAATTGTACCTTTTCTGTTCCTTAGTTTTGGCCAAATAGATTCTGTCCTCGAACCTTCTAGGACATCCTTTTTCTCCGGCACTACAATGCTCTCCTTAATCAATACCATCGCCCCTCCCCATTTCTTCCTTTCAGATCTTACCTGAACACCTTGGGTGGAATAATACCGGAGGGGTGAATGGTGCACCCCGCCAGAAACAACATTGGCGTGGAGCTGACACGGTCCACGCTGACCCGCTCCGCAGCAATAAAGCGCTCATCAATGAGGGCCAAGTGGTACTTCTGCCCTTCATTTGGGCAGAAGTTCATCCCTCTGGAACTGACGGCCAATCTGATTGGTTGGCAGCTCCCTCAGTCTCAGCAGCACCAGGAAGGTGACAGTGGCAGCTGCTGGGATTCCAGGTGAGAGGTGGGGCCCAAGGCCTAGGATCCTCAGAGCAGGTAAGTCAAGGGTCTCAGCCCAGGAGGACTAGGGGAATTTTGGGGGGGGAAGAAAGAGGGAGGGGGAGGGGGGGAAGAGAGGGGGAGGGGGAGGGGGGGAAAGAAAGAGAGGGAGGGGGGGAAAGAGAGGGAGGGGGGGAAAGAGAGGGAGGGGGGGAAAGAGAGGGAGGGGGGGAAGAGAGGGAGGGGGGGAAGAGAGGGAGGGGGGGAAGAGAGGGAGGGGGGGGAAGAGAGGGAGGGGGGGGAAGAGAGGGAGGGGGGGGAAGAGAGGGAGGGGGGGGAAGAGAGGGAGGGGGGGAAAGAGAGGGAGGGGGGGAAAGAGAGGGAGGGGGGGAAAGAGAGGGAGGGGGGGAAAGAGAGGGAGGGGGGAGAGAGAGGGAGGGGGGAGAGAGAGGGAGGGGGAGAGAGAGGGAAGGGGGAGAGAGAGGGAAGGGGGAGAGAGAGGGAAGGGGGAGAGAGAGGGAAGGGGGAGAGGGAGGGAAGGGGGAGAGGGAGGGGGAGGGGGAGAGGGAGGGGGAGGGGGAGAGGGGACACGTGGGAGGGGAGATGGGATACGGTGGGGGAGATGGGATACGGGGGGGAGATGGGATACGGGGGGGAGATGGGAGAGAGGGGTTGGGGGGAAAGAGAGGGGACGGGGGAGAGAGAGGGGACGGGGGAGAGAGAGGGGACGGGGGAGAGAGAGGGGACGGGGGAGAGAGAGGGGACGGGGGGGAGAGAGAGGGGACGGGGGGGGAGAGAGGGGACGGGGGGCAGAGAGGGGACGGGGGGCAGAGAGGGGACGGGGGGCAGAGAGGGGACGGGGGAGAGAGAGGGGACGGGGGAGAGAGAGGGGACGGGGGAGAGAGAGGGGACGGGGGAGAGAGAGGGGACGGGGGGGAGAGAGGGGACGGGGGAGAGAGAGGGGACGGGGGGGGGGAGAGAGGGGACGGGGGGCAGAGAGGGGACGGGGGAGAGAGAGGGGACGGGGGGGAGAGAGGGGACGGGGGGAGAGAGAGGGGACGGGGGGGAGAGAGGGGACGGGGGGGGAGAGAGGGGACGGGGGAGAGAGAGGGGACGGGGGGCAGAGAGGGGACGGGGGGAGAGAGAGGGGACGGGGGGGGAGAGGGGACGGGGGGGGAGAGAGGGGACGGGGGGCAGAGAGGGGACGGGGGGCAGAGAGGGGACGGGGGAGAGAGAGGGGACGGGGGAGAGAGAGGGGACGGGGGGGGAGAGAGGGGACGGGGGGCAGAGAGGGGACGGGGGGGGAGAGAGGGGACGGGGGGGAGAGAGGGGACGGGGGAGAGAGAGGGGACGGGGGAGAGAGAGGGGACGGGGGGGAGAGAGGGGACAGGGGGGAGAGAGGGGACAGGGGGGAGAGAGGGGACGGGGGGGAGAGAGAGGACGGGGGGGGGGGAGAGGACGGTGGGGGGAGAGGGGACGGTGGGGGGAGAGGGGAGAAGGGACGGGGGAACGGGGGAGAAGGGACAGGGGAAGGGGGGGAGGGAGGGGTGGGGGGAGGGGGGAACGGGCAGGGTGAGGGGGAGAGGGTATGGGACGGGACGGGAGGGGAGATGAGGAGTGGGTTTAAGGGAGGAAGTGGGAAGGAAAGATGAGGGCATTCACTCTAAGGGGAGCCACCCCATGATCGGCAATGCCCAGTCCCTGAAGAACACCCCCACCCCCCCCACTCCACCAAACCTTCTCCCCGCTCTTTAACCATTTCAGGTGAAAAATTGGGCTTCCCACTCCCATCCTGCTGCCCACAGCAAACCTTTATGGTATGGACAGCATATTATCACGGTCAACTGGTTTGATAACAAGCCTAATTGACCCTTTAACTGTTGATTTAAATGTGGCAGGCGGGCTGCCAATTTCAGCAGCCGCCTGCCTCCCATATAATGGGGTTGAGCTCAGGGGCGGGCAGGGAAGGTGGTGGGATGAGTGCCTATCGCATTTTACGTGCTCCCACCCCCACGGAAAACACGCTCACCAGGGACACGTAAAATGCAGCCCCTTATATCCAGTAATATTTAAAACCCAGCCTGCCCGTCTTTGAGCCAGGTCTCTGTTATAGCCACATCACACGCCAATTTACACCTGTAACTCACCAATCCTATTTACCACACATTCACATACACGCACATTTACCCTCGTGTAGACTTTACTACTTTCTCCTTTACTCTGACCCCACGTAATAACTTACTAATCCCTACTCTAGTGCCAGCTATCTCTCAGTATTGTGCACCTCGGGTATTTCCTCCTGGTTCCCATTCCTCTGCCAAGTTAATTTACACCTTCCCCAAAAGCACTAGCAAGTCACCCTGCAAGGAATTCAGTCCCAGCTCCGTTTAGGTGCAATCTGCCTGGTTGTACAGGTCCCATCTCCCCCAGAGCTGGTCCCAATGTATCAAGAATCTAAAGCCCTGCCTCCTGTCCCACCTTTCCAGCCAGGCATTCATTGGCTTTATCCTCCTATTCTTCTAATCATTTGCACGTGGCACTGGGAGTAATGCAGAGATTACTACTCTTGAGGGCCTGCTTGCTAATTTCCTACCCAGTTCCCTAAATTCTGACTGCAAGATCACATCCCTCTTTCTAGCATCGTCGCTTGTACCAAGTTGGGCCACAACTGCTGGCTGTTCACCCTCCTCCCTCCGGGTGCTCTGCAGCCGCTCAGTTACATCCCTGACCCTGGCAAGCAAGGCAACACACCTTCCCAGATTCACGTCTGCAGCCGCAGAAACACCCTTAACTATCAAATTGCCCATCACTATTGGTCTTCCTTGTGCTCCCCCCTGTACAGCTGAGACACCTGTGGTTCCATGGACTTGGCACCAATTCCTATACAAAACACAGGGACTTGACTTTAATTTGATGGTGATCAGAATCAACATCCTTTTCCATTATGCAAATTAATTGTGCGTTGCTACATGCTGTCAGTCTTGCTCTATTTTTCCTCTCCCGAAGGTGTTGACGCTTAGTTACTCTCTGCCAGAGATTCTCCAATGCCTTTTCCAAGAGACCATTTCTCGCATCACATCCAGTCTTCATCTGAAGCACCAAGTTGGCACACTTTTCAGGAGTCACTGGAAAGCAGTCAGGACCAGGAACCATGACTCTCTGCCCCCACATCTCTAATTCAGGAACATGGAGGGCAGTTTGCTTCCAACTGTTGCTAACCCTGACATTAAAGCTGACCTTTCAGGTTTATGCAGCTCAGTATCTAACTGCTAAAATTTTTATTCACTCATGTGGGCATCACTGGCTAGGGCAGCATTTATTGCCCATCCCTAATTGCCCTTGTTCAGAGGGTATTTAAGTGTCACGGGTCTGGAGTCACACATAGGCCAGACCAGGTAAGGATGACAGATTTCCTTTTCTAAAGGACATTAGTGAATCAGACGAGTTTTTACAACAACCAACAATGGTTTCATAGTCATCATTATACTTTAATTGCCATGCAGGATTCGAACCCAGGTCCCCAGAGCATTACCTGGGGTCTCTGGATTACTAGTCCAGCGATAATACCACTATGCCATCGTCTTCCCCATCTGCTTTAGCCTCCTATTTTTATACTCCAAACCCCCTTAAGCGTCAATCATAGCTCACATGCTAGCACTTTCACCCGACAGTGAACAAGATAAGGAACTCAATGTAAAGAATCACAGGGATGAGCCGATGCTTTGTTGCTCTATATGACCAGGTGATGGGAGGGGTCAACGCATTGCACTGCCACTCCCATGTAGAATGGTCAGTTCTGAAACACTATGCAACTAGCAGGAAACACAAAGGCGGACAGTAAAAGCTTTGCGAGGACAACTGTGGGACCATTACAGGTGGAGACAGGAGGATTCATACTGAAGAATAGGGAAGTGGCAGAGAAAAACAATGGGCTAACTCTTACCTATGTTGGGCCGGCGCAGAGCCGATGGCTGCTTGCGATTGGCTGCACGCTGCCATTTTTCATCGGCAGGCCAATTAAGGCCCGCCCAGCGTAACGCGCGGCTGGTGGTGCTCAGCGCTCCCTGTGCGGGCGGGGCGGGGGGGGGGGGAGTCGGGACCTGCGCTCTTTCTCACATGCATGCAAAACAGCGCAACAATCTCCCTGAGGCACGGCGCTGTCTTGGCGGGGGGGGGGGGGGGGGGGGGGGGGGTTAAGTTGATAATAAAACTTGTTAATAAAGGAAGTAAACAATTATTTAAACACGTCCCATCATGTGACAGTGTCATATGAACTGGGACATGTTTGTACGTTTTGCAAAGTTTGTTTAATTATTTTATAAAACCTTCAGGAAACCTCATTCCGCCCATGGAGCGCTTGAGCTCTTCGCCTGCCCGTCAACTTTAAGGTTGGATGGGCAGCGCTGTTGACAAAGTCAATTACTTTTTTAATGGCCTTAATAGGTCTTTGACAGTTTGGAGGGTGTGCAGCCACCTCCAGCATGTGCCCGCTGAACGCAATATCGAAACGACGCGCTATGATGTCGGGACGCACCCCCAATGTCATCTCGCATCATTTTACACATGTTGGGCCCACCCCCCACACGCCAACGGCAATATTCTGGCCAATAACTTTATGTCTGTCTTCACGATACAGAGAAACTCCCAGAGATACTAGGGAACCAAGGGACTTGTGAAAATGAGGAGCTGAAAGAAATTAGTATTAATAAAAAGGTAGTGCTCAAAAAATTAATTGGATTGAAGGTTGATAAATCCCCTGGACCAGGTGAGCTTCATCCCAAAGAGTGTTGAAGGAGGTGGCTAAAGAGAAAGTGGATGCATTGGTGGTTATCTTTCAAAATTCTATAGATTCTGGAAAGGTTCCTGCAGACTGGAAAGCAGCAAGTATTTGGGACTAGGGGAGGGAGGGAGAGAGAAAGCGGAGAACTACAGACCTGTTAATTTGACATCAGTAGTTGGGAAAATAGTAGATTCCACTCTAAAGGATGTGTTGGCATTTTATTCATTTATGGGATGTGGGCACCGCTGGCTAGGCCAGCATTTATTGCCCATCCCTAATTGCCCTTGAGAAGGTTGTGGTGAGCTGCCTTCTTGACCCACTGCAGTCCCCCTAATTCCCATTGACTCCAGTTTTGATAGGGCTCCTTAATGCCATACTTGTTCAAATGCTGCACTGAAGTCAAGGGCAGTCACTCCCACCTCACCTTGGGGGTTCTGCTCTTTTGTCCTGTTTGAACCAAGGCTGTATTGAGGTCGTGAGGTGAATGACCCTGGCAGAACCCAAACTGAGTGTCAGTGAACAGGTTATTGCTAAGCAAGTGCCGCTTGATAGCACTGTTGATAATCCCTTCCATTACTTTACTGATGATCGAGAGTAGACTGATGGGGGCAGTAATTGGCTGGGTTTGACCTGCTTTTTGTCTACAGGACATACCTGGGCAATTTTCCACATTGCTGGGTAAATGTCATTGTTGTAGCTGTACTGGAACAGCTTGGCTAGAGCACAAGTCTTCAGTACTACTGCTGGAATATTGCAGGGCCCATAGCCTTTGTAGTATCCAGTGCCTTCAGCTGTTTCTTGATACCATGTGGAGTGAATCGAATTGGCTGAAGACTGGCATCTGTGATGCTGGAGACCCCCAAAGGAGGTCGAGATGGATCATCCATTCGGACATCCAATCTTCTGGCTGAAGGCTGTTGCAAATGCTTCAGCTTTATCTTTTGCACAGATGTGCTGGGCTCCTCCATCCATGTTGAGGGTGAGGATATTTGTGGAGCCTCCTGCTCCATTGAGTTGTTTAACTGTCCACTACCGTTCACGACTGGATGAGGCAGGACTGCAGAGCTTAAATTTGATCTGTCGGTTGTGGAAACGCTTAGCTCTGTCTATCTCTTGCTGATTATGCTGTAGTAGTCTGTGTTATAGCTTCACCAGGTTGGCAGTTCATTTTTAGGTATGCTGCTCCTGTCACGCCCTCCTGCACTCTTCATTGAATCAGTGTTGATCCCCTGGCTTGATGGTAATGGTAAAGTGGGGGATATGCCGGGCCACGAGGTTACAGGTTATGGTTGAGTACAATTCTGCTGCTGCTGATGGCCCACAGCACCTCATGGATGCCCAGCCTTGAGCTGCTAGATCTGTTTGAAATCTATCCCATCTAGCATGGTGGTAGTGGCACACAACACGATGGAGGGTAGTCTCAATGTGAAGACGAGACTTTGTCTCCACAAGGACTGTGCAGTGGTCACTGCTATTAATAGTGTTATGGACAGATGCATCTGCAGCAGGCATGCTGATGAGGATATGGTCAAGTATGTTTTTCCCTCTTGTTGGTTCCCTCACCACCTGCCGCAGACCCAGTCTAGTAGCTATGTCCTTTAGGACCTGGCCAGCTCAGTCTTTGGTGGTGCTACTGAGCCACTCTTGATGATGGACACTGAAGTCCCCCACCCAGAGTACATTCTGTGCCCTTGCTACCCTTAGTGCCTCCTCCAAGCAGTGTTCACCATGGAGGAACATTGATTGATCAGCTGAAAGGGGGCAGTACACAGTAATCAGCAGGAGGTTTCCTTGCCCATGTTTGACCTGATGCCATGAGAATTCATGGGGGCCGGAGTTGACGTTGAGGACTCCCAGGGCAACTCCCCCCCCACGACTGTATACAGGATATATCCAGGGACGGTGATGGTGGTGTCTGGGACATTGTCTGTAAGGTATGATTCCATGAGGACGACTATGTCAGGCTGTTGCTCTCCCAATTTTGGCACTAATCCCCAGGTGTGAGTAAGGAGGACTTTGCAGGGTCGACAGGGCTGAGTTTGTCGTTGTCGTTTCTGGTGCTTAGGTCGATGGCGAGTGGTCCGTCCAGTTTCATTCCTTTTTACTGATTTTTTAGCGGTTTGATATAACCGCTAGGCCATTTCAGTGGGTATTTAAGAGTCAACTACATTACTGCGGATGGGTCACATGTAGGCCAGACCAGGTAAGGATGGCAGATTTCCTTCCCTAAAGGACATTAATGAACCAGATAGGTTTTTATGACAATCAACTACAGTTTCATGGTCATCATTAGACTTATCCATTTTTTAAAAATTGAATTTAAATTCCACCCTTCGAACCCAAGTCCCCAGAGCATTACCCTGAGTCTCTGGATTACCAGTCCTGTGATGATAACCCTACACCACTGTCTCCTCTCAACTGGGCACTTGGAAAATAATGATATGATTGGGCAGAGACAATATGGATTGATTTATGAAAGGGAAATCATGCTCGACAAACCTGGTGGAGCTTTTTGAGAATGTTACCTGCAGCACAGATTAAGGAGAATCAGTGGATGTGGTGCATTTGCATTTTCAGAAGGCTTTTGATAGGATCCCACACAGGAAGTTAGTAAACAAAATTAGAGCACATGGGATTGGGGTAATCTGCTGATGTGGATTGAGAATTGTTTAACAGACAGAAAACAGAGCAGAAATAAACAAGTCATTCTCAGGATGGCAGGCTGTGACTATGGGGATACCGGTACCGCAAGGACCATAGCTGTTCACAATCTATTTCAATCTATAATTGCTGATGACACAAAACTAGGTGGGAATCTGAGTTGGGAGGAGGATGCAAGGAGGCTTCAATGGGATTTGGACAGGCGAAGTGAGTGGGCGAGAACTTAGCCAATAGAATACAATGTGAACAAATGTGAAGTTACCCTTTTTAATAGAAAAAAAAACTGAAAGGAAGAGTATTTCTTAAATGAAGAGGGGTTGGGAAATGTTGATGTTCAAAGGGTCCTGAATATCCTTGTTCATGAGTCACTAAAAACTAGCATGCAGGTGCAGCAAGCAATTAGGAAGGCAAATAGTATGTTGGTCTTCATCACAAGGGACGAGTACAGGAGTAAAGATGTCTTGCATCTTGTACACACCTGGAGTATTGTGTACAGATTTGGCCTCCTTATCTAGGAGGAATACTTGCCAACGAGGGAGTGCAACAGAGGCTCACCAGGTTAATCTCTTGGATGGCAGGGTTGTCTTATGAGGAGAGATTGCGGGAACTGCTCTGAAGAAGAGTCACATGGACTCAAAATATTAACTCTTGTTTCCCTCTCCGCAGACGCAAGACAGATTTCTGGATATAATAACAATAAGGGGTATGGGGATAGTGGGGAGAAATGGCAGAGAGGTGGATGATCAGCCAGGATCTGTTTGAATGGAGGAGCAGGCTGAATGGCCTATTCCTGCTCCTACGTTCCTAACTTATACTTCTTACAAGAAAAAGAATTAAACCTCACGGGAAAGGAGAGGACCATAGGATGTAGGAAATAGGAGCAGGAACAGGCCATTCGACCTTTCAAGCCTGCTCCGCATTCATCCAGATCATAGCTGATCTTCTACCTCAAAGCCACACTCCTGCACAATCCCATATCCTTCCAGTTAAATATGCTTTAAAAAAAATCCAGTCCTGTGCATAAGGCCAATGTCAATTGTTGGAACAGTAAAGGAAAATGACAAGTTAGCACTGCTCAGTTGGGTTTGTCATCTGGCTGCCAGTTTAACTGATAACACTGTTGTTTTAAAAGATTATATTAATTTCCCAAAGGATGTTCACAATCAATTGTTAAATACAAGATTTCTTTCTCTTACAGACAAGCTATCCTACACACTATTGGGACTTAAGCACAAAAATCTAGGCTGACACCCCAGTACAGAGGGCTGCACTGTCAGAGGTGGTTTTCAGATGAGATTTAAAACCAAGACTCCATTTGCCCTCTCAGGCGGGTGTAAAAGATCCCAAAACACCATTTCAAAGAAAAGTAAAAGCAAATCCCCAGCGTTCCAACCAATATTTATCCCTCATCCAACATCATAAAATTGATTATCTAATCATCATCAGATTACTGTTTGTGGGATCTTGCTCTGCACAAATTGGCTGCCATATTTCCTAGACTACAACAGTGACTACACTTCAAAAGAACTTCATCGGTTGTAAATAGCTTTGGGATGCCCTGTGTTGTGAAAGGTGCTAAATAAATGCAAGTCTTTCTTCTGCTACTGCGTTGTGGGGAAACCCAGTTTAGAAAGCTTGCCTTTTCCATTCTTCACCTCCAGAACACAGGGAGACCTAATCCTCCCTCATTCCTGCAGCAACTTTCCGGTAGAAGAAAACTAACACCTATATAGCAATTTTCACGGCCTCAAGACATCTCAAGCCTCTTCGCAGCCAATGAGTTACTTTTAAAATCTAGCCACTGTTGCAATGTAGGTGAACACAGGGGCTGGTTTAGCATGTAGCAAGGTCCTGCAAACAGCAGTGACCAGTTAATTTGTCCAAATGTGTGAAGCAAGCTAGGGGCACTGGTTAAGGAATCTTCCACAAAATATCGTCATGATGTCTTTTATTCATTTATGGGATGTGGGCATCGCTGGCTAGGCCAGCATTTATTGCCCATCCTTAATTGTCCTTGAGAAGGTGGTGGTGAGCTGCCTTCTTGAACCGCTGCAGTCCACCTGCCCTGGCAGACCAGGCCTCAGTTTAATACCCCATTGTAAAGAAAGCACCTCCAACAATGTAGGACTCCCTCTGTACTGCACTCAAGTGTTAGTCTAGATTATGAACTCAAATTCTGGAGTGGGGTCGAACCTCATTGACTCAATGAGGGAGGAAGTCCTACATTGTTGAAGGTGCTTTCTTTAAACCCGTAACCTTCTGACTCAGAAGCAACAGTGCTACCATTGTATCACATGGCTGACATTATGGTCACATTCCTCTGTAAAAAATGTTTTACAGAAAACAATCTAATAGGTTGACACTCTAGGGAGTTGCACATTACAGCAAGGAGCATAAAGCACCCATTGTGTGAGATCATATTGAGAAGACCATTCCTTTCAAATTCTAACATGCAGATTGAAATCAAACTGAGAGTCATTGTCCCACAAGCGTTTGTATGAAATTCGTTCAGTTGTTATTTCAATGAAAGCCATTTAAAAAAAAAAAAATAAAATAAGTAGATTAGTTCAAGAAATAGCTGAGGAATCTCATAAGGACATGTTTGCAAGCTTGTTCCTAATATCACACAGGGCGAATTCACTCCCACAATGTCTTGGAAACAATGCAATGTCATGAACTTAATTTATTCAAAAGACAGCAGGACATGACTCAGGACATTTGAAATAGATGAGTCAAGTTAGATTTACAATGATTTTAAATAAGAGACCGAAACTAAAAAAAGACCAATGCAACATCACTCCAGCTCTTGCAGCTTTTCACTTCAAACTTCACTTTCTGTTCTGAGCTGCTTATTTTTAAACTTAAGCTCTATGCAAGTAAGTTCTATACAAGATCAGTAACCAACAAAGAAAACAAGTGAATTTCCCCAATTTTCCTCCCTCTTCTCAAGACACAGCTTGAAATGGAATGACTCTAGAGACTTGAATAAAACATCCAAGGTGACACGCCAGTGCAGTATTGAGAGAGTGCTGCACTGTTGGAGGTGCTGCCTGTCAGGTGAGATATTAAACCGAGGCCTAGTCATCCTTTTTAGATGGGTACGAAAGACCATATGGGACTATTCGAAGGTGAGCAGGGGAAAGGCTCCCTGGTGTCCTGGCCAATATTTAACCCCCAACCAAGACTGGTTCCTGCAAAAAGAGACTGAGCAAATTGGACTTACATTCTTTGGAGTTTAGAAGAACGAGAAGTGATCTCATTGAAACACACGAGATTCTGAAGGGGCTTGACAGGGTAGACATGGAAAGAGTGTTCCTCCTAGCTGGGGAAATCGAGAGCATGGGGGCACAGTCTCAGGATAAGGGGCCAATTATTTAGGACGGAGAGGAGGAGAAGTTTCTTCGCTCAGAGGGTTGTGAATCTTTGGAATTCTCTACCCCAGAGGGCTGTGGTTGCTCCATTGTTGAGCATATTTAAGTCTGAGACAGATGGATTTTTGCTCTTCCAGGAAATCAACTCCACTTTCCCACCCATGGAGTTGCTTCCCCATGATCGTATCCAAAGGCGAAGCAGGCTCGAGGGGCCATACTGTCTACTCCTGCTCCTATTTCTAATGCACTTATCACTAAAGGAGAAACTTGGTAATTTTCACATTGTTGTTGGTCCTGCTGCAATTTTCTGTGCACAAAATGGTCGCTGTATTCCCCGCATTACAACTGTTAATGCACTTCAAAAGTATTTCGCTGTGAAGCTTTTTGCAACATCCAGAGGTCTTGAAAGGCGCTACATAAATGCAAATCTTTATTTTACTTTTATAATTGTATCCCCAAATCGTTAATCTTAGAATCATAGAAAAATTATAGCACAAGCAGGAGGCCATTCTGACCATCATACCCAAATCAATATGAGGTCCTCAACTGCAGCAGTCTATTGTAATCCTACTTCCCTGTATCTTTTTATATTCTTCCATTCAACCACACAAGAAAACTTGTCTTCATATGACATAGATCTTTATTGCTGAATATTGCTAAAGGGACATGTTACCGAAGTTTTTCGTTTTACACTCATTAGGACAAATGCAAGAATGCCAAATTTCAAACAATCACAACAATTTATACTACAGGAGAAAAGGATGCTGATTGGTTGGCAAGTCAACTTAGATTGGCCAAGGCATCTACTGTTAGACTTGAATCTGTGATTGGGCAGCACTTGCTGAAAAATCCTGAGTGTGCCAATAGCTACACTAACAACCAATTTAAGATAATCAGTCAAGCTTGTAACGTGGCTCATTCACACTCGCTAGAAGTGACATACGTTCATATGTTGGGACCCGCTCTATGCAAACAAAAAGAATAAGTTCAAGCCTTGCACCTTTTTTGAGACTGGGGAGCCTACAGTTCCCTGTTGCTTTCTCAATGGCACGTCTTGGCCAGCGTCCACTTGCCAACCAATCAGAAGCCTTTTTTCCTGTAGAGTAAACTGTTGTGATCATTTGAAATTTTGAGATTCTTGCATTTGTCCTGATGAGTGCAAGATGAAAAGCTTCACAACAGGTCTCTCTTTTCAGCAATATTCAAGTTCTGTACTACCAAGCAACTGTAACTATACCAAGTTGGAGCTGGAATATTGAATGATTTTTCTCTACTCCACAGTCCTAGGATCCCGAGGCTAAATGTATTGTCCTGACGACTGACATTAGCTAAGCTAGCACAAACTTGGAATACCTCTGACTGACTACAATGGGCAGTTCATTCACAACTAAGCTATTGAGAGAACTGCAAGAAAGGGAAAGTTCAGAGACAAAAGACCATCTTGCTCTACTTTCAACACAAATATGAAGGTCTAGCATAAATTGGGTACGTCTACACTGACTTACAAAACTGTGTGCTAAAACTGTTCTCAAAGTGAGAGAATATTGGGCTTATACATTCCATAAGACCTTCAGGGACGCTTCCAATCAGAGTAGAGTGGTCTACAATCTTTATTTCATGCAAGTGACCCACCTATCAAACACATTACCTTGGTCTCATCCTTTGCGAAGCTTTGGGTGCACCATATCTTAGAGGAGCGTTTTTCCTTTTTTGGTTTGTCAGCAAGGAAACCCTGGGGCAATTTGAAAAGCAAATATTTAAAAAGATGGATGTAGCAGATTGCTATTACCACAGCTGCTTTTTAAATTCAAACCATACTCAGGTTGGGAACCCCATTAAACATTAACTTTTGGGAACTGTGCTAGATTACAACACAAATTGCTCATTTTAAATGATTATACAATGCTGGACCAAAGCTCTCCTACTTTTTTTAAAAAAAAGTCCTAGCAAGAACATTCAAACAAAGCCCGACACAGACAAAATTCCCAAAATACGTTGTCTTTTTAAAAATAAAGTTCCCTTTTGATTTCCACACCTGTCTCCGCTCTGTCTTCTTTCCTTAAGACAGTGACTCCCGTACTGTGGTGTTGTGTTGTTTTACAGACGGGAGCCACTCTCTGGTTTTTTGCTGTTATTCATGGGGAAGCCCCGCACAATGAACACAAAATCACACAAGCACTTCCAGGTTAGGGGCTGCTCTCCAGCGTTCAGGAGCCAGGGAACCCACCAATTACTCCACCCCACCCCCCCAACCCAGGGGCGTCACGGCCAGTTGTGGCAATGCACTGCTGCTGTGGCAGATCGGGGTGGGGGAGATTCAACAGGGCAGAGGGGCCTTCCTGGTCTGGAAGACTCAGTGCTCAATCCTGGAGGGTCAGGGATTGAGATTCTCAGAGCCGTGGAAACACTGCACCAATTACACCATTTCCCTCCGAAGTTGCTGCCACTCTTCGGCTGAAGTTATAGCAGACAAGCGGGAGATCCGCTGTCAAAATTCACCCCCATTGACTTTACGATAAACTTCCATTGTCTATGTCTATCTTTCCTGTTTTACTGCATGCAAATTGCACAGCCATGAAGAACAAATGGCCGCCTCCTGTGCTGCATACTTCTTTAAAACCATTTGATACAACTCATGGTTTCTTATACACAAAGGAGTTTGGCCTCATCTAGTAAATACAGCAAAATTGACTATTTAGAAGAACGTCCCTCAGATCTGCATTCAAACTATACCCATACTAACAAAAGGTTCCTCTCTCTCTCTCTCTCTCTGAGATAGAGCCAAGTAATACATTTCTCCAAACGAGAAGTGCTCCCTTGATGATAAATTAATTGTAATTGGAGCACAGGATTCCAAAACAAGCTACCTGTTTTTAATTTCAACGCAATCAATTCCAATTTTTTCAAACAATTACCCAGTTAAAATCCCATGTTTCTGATTTAAATAATTTATAGCCATAACAAACCTGAATTCAACACTGAAGTGAGTCGTTGCACCTTCAGATTTAGTACCAACTGCCTCGTCATGAGCTCTATTCATGTTTCGTGTGAATCCGATTTCCTCATATTGGTTTTGTAATGTGGCCACAAACTTTCCTTTTAAACGTCACTTCTCATTTGCTTGGGTTCCTTTCTATCAACCTTTGATTTTTATAACTTCCTTTTCTCCTTCATTCCCAATGTCACTGACTCTTGCCGAAACACTGATTCACAGGCACTGGCAGATCTCTGCTCTATCAACTGAGTGACCATTCCTCTTACATGGAGTTTCAGCAGGCTATCTGACTACAACAGGCATTTCAGTTCCATCCAGCCCTGTTTTTGTCAAATGTCTGAATGCACAAACCTTCCAGAAGGGATCGCTAGAGAGCGATTAGAAGGGGAATCTCTGGCTAACTTCGCTCTTTTGCCTAGGGGCACCCAGGGGAAATTAACACACTTTTGTAAGAACATATGAAATAGGAGCAGAAATAAGCATGAACCTGCTCTGCCATTCAGTAAGATCATGACTGGCTCCTGCAATTGTTGAGATCAGCTAACTCGGTACAGACTGGGACCGAGCACCTCCTTGTCTTTATGGTCTAGTACGATACAAGACAGAGCACTTTGAGTTGGATCAGGGGAAGAGCTGTGAGACACTTAATCTCATGGCACATCTTTAAGCCTCTAACTGATTGGACAGCATTTTTCTTGCACTGAAAACACCAAATGCAGAAGGCAGTGAAATTTATTGCTTGCACATTTTAACTTTTAAGTAATGGCTGCATGTGAACACCAACTCCATTCTTGTGCATTCTTGCTCAGTTATTGGAGTCAAACTGTCTGATATTTAACTTTCTGTTTCTTCTATCTGATTTTTTAAAATCATAATGCCATACTCCCAAGAGTCAAACCCATCTCTTGTAGTCTGTAAATCCGTTGATTGGCAAACTATCCAAAGTGAGGAGGTGCAAGAAAGGGAAAACACACACACACACACAGACACACACAGACACACACACATTGCAGGAACTATGTGCCTATGCTTTTCACCTGATTCAGTCTGTTCTGGTTCACCAGCTCATGGGAATCCCTGGCTTGTGACAGACCCAAATGAGGAAGGTCCATTCGGGAAGGCACTGAACACATGGAAAGATGTCATTGGGAACAGGCAGGGCAAACCTGTGATGTTGGAGAGAGTGCACAAACCTCCAAACAACTCATCTGCCTGACCCTTCAAGGAACCACCTGCCCCGCACGTGGCTGAATCCGCAGATCGAGCATCGGATTTAATTGACCACCTCAGAACCCATCGAGCTGAGTGGAAACAAGTCATCCTCGATCCCAAGGGTCTGCCTAAGTAGTAGGTTTGGTCTGTGCAATATTGCTTGTCTCATACCTGAACATCACCAATGATAGGTGCTGAGTGAACTCTGTCCACTACCTCCAGCTTCTGCAGGAGTTTATTGAGCTCTCCCAGGTTCGACTGACACTGACTGAGATCTGAAAGATAGCAGAACACACAAGATTCAGAAACAAGTTAAATATGCTGCATATGAACACTTTTCTTCAAAACTCATGTCGAAAGCCCAAAGAGATGAAAGTGCTTTTTTCTGACAGAAGATTGGATCCCTCTTTGAGATCCAAATCTGTACTGGATGTGACCATTTTCTCCCCATTGCTTTTCCTTCCACCTTGACTTCTCTTCCCTCCTCCCCTAAAGACAGAATGATGGTCAAATATATTTCCACGAGTGCTGGCATCACATTTACAAGTGGTTTCATACTTTTCAAATCGCTCCAAGGCCTCACACCTCTCTATCCCTGAAATCTCCTCTAGCCCTAAAACCCTCCACAATAATCGGTGTTCATCTAATTCTGGCCTCTTGAGCATCGCCGATTTTAATTGTTCCACCATCTGGGACTGCGTCTTCAGCTTCCTGGGCCCCACAAGCTGTGGAACTGCATCACAGCGACCATATTATTGTTCTCGCCAGGAGGACACTCTCCAGTAACGAACCACTGGGCAGAGGTCAGGAGCAGGATTCTGTGCCGATTTTTTTTCCCTCTTCTTAGCTCACAGATAGGGAAGTTAGCTGTGCCACCATTTCCAATGCTGTCCAATTCAGCAGGGACTGAAGCTGGGGCTAGCTCATACACATGGTTTAACGTGCACACTTAGCACCCAGGGCTGTGTGAAAATCCCAAGAAACGTTTAGAAAATAGCTTTCCTCTCTGGCAATCTAATGTGTGAAAAAGGTGCAGGTTTTATTTAACTAAAAAAAAAGTCCATAAATCTTATGCAAATTAAAATATAAATAGTCAACAAGGAGCGTTACCTTTAGCACACTGGTCCCATTCCTCAGACTGCTGCAACCATGATGCCGGCACTGCCTGTCCACTCGCAGGCACCGCAGGAAGGTGACCATTTCCTTTAAAGATGTCGCCACTGAAGGAGTCACTCTTTTGCGCCTAAATGAGTAGATCATGATAAGATATTATCTCCACAGAAACAGAGCAAAAATAAGCCACATACAATACAAAGTTTGTGTGCACTTCAGATGGAGGACTTCCAAAACTTGAACAAAATGGGTGGAGTCGCTGGTTGAAATGCTGGCGAAAATTGCACGATTAAGGCCATCTGGAGAGTTTTTTTTTAAAGTTAGCTCTCTGGTGCCTCACTTGGGTCATGTGCTATGGTACTGTCATTCTGCCAGTGATTGCTAGGAGGGCCAACACAACATGGATTGCCCAAACTAAGTGAGAAGGTGCTGCTGAACCACCTTCTTGAACCGCTGCAGCCTGGCTGATGTAGGCAAACCCACAGTGCCGTTAGGGAGGCTGTTCCAGGATATTGCCCCAGTGATAGTGAAGGAATGACAATATAGATCCAGGTCAGGAGGTTGTGCAACCTGAAGGGGAACTTCCAGGCGGTGGTGTTCCCGTGTGTCTATGGCTCTTTATATCCTTCTAGGTGGTAGAGGTCATGGGTTTGGAAGGTGCTGTCAAAGAAGCCTGGGTGAGTTGCTGCAGTGCACCTTATGGATGGTACATACTGCTGCCACAGTGCGTTAGTGGTGGAGGGAGTGAATGTTTAAAGGTAGTGGATGGGGTGTTGATCAAGTGGGTTGTTGTGTTCTATAAAGCGTCTTTCACAACCTTAGGAAGTTACAAAACTCCTTACAGCCAATGAGGCGCTTGTTGAAGTGTAGTCGCTGTTGTAATGCAGAAAGCGTGGAAGTCAATTTGTGCACAGCAAGGTCCCACAAACCATTCTGTGATAATGCCCAGGTAATCTGTTTTCTGGTGCAGTTTTTTAACGATGGCGTGCATCACAGCGAAGTTGGATTGTCCTTTGCATGTGGACTTTCCAACAGGAACCAATGGACAGGAAACAGGATTGGGAGGGGGAAGGGTTTGGGGTGGGAGGGGCCTGCAAAAATAGCCAAAGCTCCTCTCAATATTAAGTGGGAGGCAGAAAGAATACTGAACGAGAATTTAGGAAGTAAAGAGGGAAGTAAAGGTTTAGTTGCAAATGTGGGTTGTAAAGGAGGTTTTTGACAGCGTGGGGAGCACAGTGAAATGAAGGGGTTTGGGAAGCGTGTTCCTGAATGCAATGACTGTAGATCCCTCTGATAACAGTGGACTGGAGGGAAAAGAGGGCTGCAGAACTGGAGGAGTGGGAGATGCAAACTGAAATACAAGGGCTGGCAAGCTTTACAGAGGGTCAGTAGGTGGGGAGGCCGAGGGATTTGTAAAATGAAGAATCAATGCATTGAGAGATGAAAACCCAATAGGAGTCTGGACTGGGACAATGGGACTTTGTACAGGATGCAGACAGAGCCTATAGTGCTGTACCGGAAGCCAGTGAGGGAAACATTGAAGGAATCAAAACTGAAGGTGCAGTTGGGTGTTTGTGCAGCAATGGACAGATTGAAACTGGGAGAACCTCGAGCAAGGAGTCACAGTCTGAGGATAAGGCATCAGCCATTTAGGACTGAGATGAGGAGACTTTTCCTCACTCTAAAGGTGCGGAGTCTTTGGGCAGGATTTTCCCTCACTGGGCAGGTGGGCCCAGGAGCAGCTACGAAACTGACCACCGCCCGCAATCAGGCCCAGGCCACGATTTCATGCTGGCAGGTCAATTAAGGCCCATCCAGCATGAAATGTGGCTCCAGACTGGCCGGGAAGGGCCGAGCAAGGACTCGTCAGCTGCCGGGCCCAATGGTGACCCAGCAGCTGGTTTAAAAATGGCCCTGACAGTCTCTGAAAGGCTGCCTGGGAAGGACATCTGTCTGCAGGACGCCCTTGAGCTGGAGAGCCGGCACGCTCCCCATGCAATCGGGCGTGGAGAGGCGGGGGTGCCAGATGAAGGGAAGAATGCAGTGCACAGAGGTGAGACTTTCAGCTTGTGTAACCATTCTAGTGTCGGCTCTTCATTGATGTGAGCCTCGAATCTGGAGTCCCCATTGATCATTGAAAGACAATGGCACCATGATGCAGATCTCCATTGTCTCACCAGGGTGCCTGGTGTGCACAGTGACCATGTGATGACTTTAACTAATGACATGTCCATCTTCTCCCTTTTAGGTTCACCAGCTGGCATCCAATTGGGACGCCCTGAAGGGCTCCCCTGACACCAGAGGACCACTGGGCATCATTTTCACCTCTGTCACACCCATTCTCTGAAGCAGATACCAGCACCTCCATGGGCATTAGAGTGGCGGCTAGTATCTCAGTGCACATTGTTGTGGGCACTTCATAGTCGCTTGAGGTGCAGGTGGAGGCAGAGTGTACCCAGGGCGCCAGCATACGGAGGACCACTGGGGACCAGGACGATGCTCAGTTGGAGGCTGATGATGAGCCTCTGAAGTTGTACATTAGGCAGATGCCAGATGTCCAGTGAGATGTACAGGAGGATCTGGCGGTAATCCATGAAGGTGTGTGCGTCATGGTCTCTATGATGGAGGAGTCCATGCGGAGCGTGAGTACTGCATTGACCCTCATGGGCGAACGCACTGCCTCCTCCATTGAGAGGGTGGTGACTCTCATGGAGAGGCAGCTCCAGGGACAGAATGAGAGGTTCCTGGGGTTGCGCTTGGACCTGCAAGTCCTGACACAGGCACTGACCTCAGGTGATCAGTGTTAGTGTGGGAGATGGATGAGGCACACAGTATCCCAGCCAACTGCCCTTCCATCAATGGTAGCAACTCCTCCACCTCTTCTTCAATGACAGTGGCATCTGATGAGGCTACCAAGACTGGGGAGATGTCAGGCAAGGCACTGGCCGCTCCCTCCAGCATTACATACTGGTGTGCCCTGCAGCAAAAAAAATAAAAAGGCGAAGTATACTCAGGCCATAATGACAAAAACAAAATTCATCTCATTTTGACAATTCCAATCTACTTACGTAAACTTCTCTGGTCTTCATTCCCAGACAACCCATAGACTGACACCAGCCAAAGCATTTTCACCTCATAAATTCAAAATGAGGTTCCTTTCACTTTGGTCCCTTGCAGACAGTTGTAGGCTTAAAGGCTTTGATCTTACATTGCCTCTGCCCTGCACACACAAAACTGCTATCGGTTATATCCAGCATATCTCTTTGAATGTAACTTCTCATTGTATCACCAGCCCTTTTGAACTCCATCTCTTCTAACAGAAAAACCCCTTTCATAGTACCAATTTTATTAGTAATATAAACATGGCTTGGTCTCTGCTAGCTAGGTGCCAGATTTTACTCCCCTTCTTGAATGCTCTATTCAACAAAATGCAAATGCATTCTACCTTACTGTTCACATCTCAGAACTTCTATGCATCAAAGCACCCAGACTAGCTGGCTTTAATCCAATCAAAACACGCACAGGCACACCCACAGACTAAACCTCTATTTATAAAAAAAAAATTTCCAATAACACTATATACATTATTAGCTTCGTGACACCACCCACACAATCAGAGCTGATCTCAGGCCCAATCCTCTGGCAAATGGAGGTCACTGTCTCCCTTGAGAGACGGAGCGTCCTTCGGCATTGCAGCTCAGACATATTGAGGTAGCTGCATCACCGCCTGTAAACCCTGGCAGCAGGATAGTGGCATCTTCTGCGGCCCCTTCCACCTTGGACTACCTGCTGGCCCTGCACCCCTTGTGCCTGCGCCTCTCCTCCCACAGGTCCCTCCCCTGGAAGCTGCATTGGGACACCCGGCCTCCTCTCCCTTCTGCCCCTCTCTTCCTCCTCAAAGGAGGTGCCACCAGCGGAGACCACAAATCTCCATTACCAGGTTAAGGGAAGCCTGTCTGATACTTGGGCTGAATGGTCTGAATCCTCCGGGAGCCTGGCAGACAGCAATGAATCCTGAAACAAAGCCTGGAAATGCTAGGAATGAAGCCTTGAACAGAGATGAAGCTGCCAAGTACCAATAAGCAACCGGCTGCAAACTATCTCCAAAACTGCTCACTCCTCACACTGGCAACGCTGCTGACCCTTCTTATCCCGCCCGTGGATGAGGTTTGTCAAATGTCGGGTGGCCGCCTGTCAGTGCAATGGGCAGAATAATCACATGGATGAGGGAAAAAAAAAATCACAGTCAACTGGACTGTTAAGGGCCTTAAGTGGCATGTTAATTAATGGCGGGCATCACTCCGGTACCCGTGTGGGCCCGCCATGTAAAATATCGCGTAGATGGATGATGACGTCAGGACACTCACCCGATGTCATCGCGCATTATTGTGCTCCGGTTTGGGTCAGGTGCGTGTCTGCCTGCAGGACAAAAAATTCTGTCTTTTGGAATTCTCCACCCCAGCGTGCTGCGGGTGCTCAGTTGCTAAGTAAATTCAAAACAGAGGTTGACAGCTTTGATTTATTTTTTAGAAGCTAGAGAGGTCAGGCTGGGAAATGAAGTTAATGTCGAAGGTCAGCCATTATCTTATCGAATGGCAGGGCAGGTTCAAAGGGCTGAATGGCCGACTCTTGCTCCTGTTTCTCACGTTCTTATGAAACAAGCAGTTTACAAGGAAACTTACATTTTTTTGATACTTAGGATGTGAGGTTTGAAGCTCAACTTAAGAGTAAACAGACTGCGCACCATTGAGAGAAAGGGGGGGGAGGGAGGGAGGAAGGGCAAGCAGGTGCTTTTACCCCATCCCTAAATGAACACAACCCAATGAGGATGTCTTTGATCTTGGCAGCATTAAAGCAGAGAAGGATCCAAAACACGATTTCTCCGTTAGACCACGATCAGGCTCTAAGAACCAGACCACAGTGAGAACTGAAGATGAACACATCCAAGGGAATGGACGTGCAGCTGCACTACAGTGACATACCTTGCTGCACAGAGGTAATATGGTACTGGCCGACAGGAATTCTGCTGTTGGAGAGATGGAAAAGTTATATCCATTTGCTCCATATGGAACTTTAACAGGGTCACCTTTCTGGAACAGTCGATGGTAGCAGAGCTTAGACACCCAGGCGCTGAACACTTCCTGAGATTTCACCTGCAACAACACAACAAACATTATGTCTAGTGTTTTCCAGCATTAAAATAAAGAGTCATCGCAAACACCCATGAGATTTCACCAGTGCTGAGAAGTCAGTAATGCAAGAGCTAAAAGCCCAATTGTTTCAACCTAATTTATTCCTTTGCGTGGTGGAGCCGTTTTTTTGAAACTGGTCAAAAACACAGAACCACAGGTAGACAAACAGCAGTTATACTGAGCTTTGTAACTGTACTAATGAGGCGTATTTACTTCCACTTCATATATTACAGAGTGATACAGCACAGAATGAGGACATTCAGCCAGCTCTTTAGTCGAGCAATCCAATTAACCTCACTCCCTTGCTCTTCCCTCACAGTCCCTGTAGATACACGAAAGGGAAAAAAAAACAAATTCCCTTCTGAAAGCTACTTTTGAATCTGTTTTCTTTTCAGGCAGCTCATAACAAGCCAAGTTAAAAAAAAAACGTGTTTTCTCACATCATCGCTATTTTTTTTTGGCCAATCATCTCAATTCGCTGTCCTCTTGACACTGACCTGTCACTGGAAACAGTTTCTCTTTACTAACTCTGTCAGAACCCTTCCAGATTTTAAACACCTCTATAGAATCTCCTCCTGGCCTTCTCTGCTCTAAGGAGAACAGCTTCTTCACTCTCTCCACTTAGCCGAAGTCTCTCACCCCTGGTACCAACCAATCTGTTGAATCTCTCGTGCACCTCTCCAAGACTTTGACATCCTTCCTGAAAGGTGGTGCCAAAAGCTGAACACTTATACTCCAGCAGAGGTCTAGCCTGAAGGTTTTATGAAGGTTTGGCATAACCTTTTTTTGTTTTTGTATACATTCCTCTAGTAATGAAGACAAGGGCATGAAAGAATAAGTTATAATGTAGGCACTTTCATTTCTTGTTTCACTTCTTGTATTTATGATTTCCACGTTTTTTCTTCACTTGATTTTTCTCTCTGACTGTTTCCTTGCTGCCAGTGTTCTTCTCTATTTGTTTTACTTTTCATGGCAGACTGGGTGACGAGCAAACCTCAAGGGGTTTTGCTAGATGGGGAGAAACCCTTTCCGCTGGCGAAAGGATCAGTCACCAGAGGGGACAGATTTACGATAAATTGGTAAAAAAAAAAGTCCAGAGGGGTAATAGGAGGAATTTTTTTTAAAAAAAACATAGCGAATTGTTGTGATTTGGAATGCACACCCTGAAAGGGTGGTGGAAGCAGTTTCACCTGCAATATCCAAAAGAGAATTGAATGTATACCTGAAAAGAAAAGATTTTCAGGTCCGTAGGGAAAAAAAGCAGCAGAGTGGGACTGATCAGCCAGCTCTGCCAAAGAGCCAGCAGTGACAACAGGTCAAATGGCCTCCTTTTTAAAAAAAAATTCATTCACGGGATGTGGGCTTCGCTGGCTGGGCCAGCATTTATTGCCCATCCCTAGTTGTCCTTGAGAAGGTGGTGATTACCTGCCTTCTTAAACCCTGCAGTCCCATGTGGTGTGGGTACACCCACAGCGCTGTTAGGTAGTGAGTTCCAGTATTTTGATCCAGCGACAGTGAAGGAACGGTGATATATTTCCAAGTCAGGAGGGTGAGTGACTTGGAGGGGAACTTCCAGGTGGTGGTGTTCCCATCTACTGCTGCCTTAGGGGGTAGGGGACACGGGTTTGGTAGGTGCTGTCGAAAGAGCCTTGACCTTGCCGAAGGAGTCTGCACTGTCTGCTTCTACAAAACACAGGCTTCACAATGGACAGCAACAGAATCACAGAATTGGGGAGCTGCTTGGGGGTTGTTAAAGATGGAAACAGTAAAATTCTAAACTCAAATCAGGTTAAATGCCAGTGCTCAGAAACAGCCTTTAAAAAAAAAATACAATGCAGTAGGTTCAAATTCAAATTTAGCATCAATATCAGGAAGGTTTTTGTACAAGGAGACCGGACATCAGATGGACTGCACCCTCATGTAGGTCAGTAATGATCCAGACCTTGGAATCATTTAAAAGGCTGTCAGATGCTGTGAGTGGAGAGATTACGTTTTGCTGAGTAGTCAGGCCAAAATGTGCTGGCTGGTCTTCCTCATCTTGATATTCTAAGCATGTCGGGAGTTACATGAACTCAGAGTCTGCTATGACTTTTAATACAGCAACGCTCATCAATGTTAAACATCTTTGCTACACTAAAAACAGCTAAGAACCACCAAAATATTATTCCCAACATAGCTCCGGGGACCAAATGGTTTCCAGCTCTCGAGCTTCAGTTCAGATTCAATTCCTTTCACGCCCTCACTGAATAAAATGTTAATATTCCTGTAAACGTTCACTCCTTTTAAAATCAAAAATACACCTTTTTAGGTGAGAAAATTATTTTGAGACTTCCCTCTCTGCACCCAAGACATCAAGTCATGGAGCAGAGCTCTACAGGCACTAGGCACCCTCCAGTTCCAATCCCAGGTTACAGCAAACCATATGTGTGAACCCAAAAAGGAATGCTCGACAATTGGGAGTTTTGCCCAGTGATCTCGCACAATTTAGACAGCCGATTTCCTCTTCTGGACCCAACTTCAAAAGCAGCGCCTCTGTCTACTGCCCCAGTTCAGATCAGAGGACAAAGCTCAGGACTGAGATCAAAGCCTGACCCCACACAGCTCAGATTCACACTGGGCTGAACAGCTGTCAATCGAGAGACGTTGCCATAGTTAGCACAGCGGTAATCTGACTGGATCAGTAAAGCAGAGGCCTGGAGTAATGCACAGACACGAGTTCAAATCCCACCATAGCAGCTGGGGGAATTTAAATTCTATTCATCAATAAAATCCAGAATAAAAAGCCATCTCATGAAACTGCCCGATTATCAAAAAAACCCATTTTATTTACTAACGTCCCTCCAATCAAGGAAATCTGCCATCCTTACCTGGTCTGGCTGATATGTGACTCCAGATCCACAACAATGTGGCTGACTCTTAACTGTCCTCAGTATGGCCTAGTAAGCCACTTAGCTGTATCAAACTGCTACAGCAATAAAGCACCGTGGGTATACTGATACTACGTAGACTGCAGCAGTTCAAGGTGGCAGCTCGCCCACTTTCTCAAGGGTGGTTAGGGGTGGGCAACGAATTCCAGCAAAGCTCATATCCCAAGGGCGAATATAAAAAAACAAACACATTTCAAACTACAGCAAGCTTATGTGTTGCAGAGCCCATGGAGGTTAAAAAGTCAACATAATTTTACCTTCAGATGATAGAGGTTCTCTTCTGCGTCTAAGTCAATGCGTTTGGATTTCTTGTTGATGGACATTACGGAGAGGCCGATGTTGATTGAGCCATGGAGCTTTCCTCTTAGAATCTGGGATGTTAACAGGTGTTAGGGTTACACACAGCAGCCCCGTTCTTAATTATCTTTATGAATTCCATTGTACCACTTGCACAAGCCAGGGAAAAGAGCTACTTACATCTTGCTGAGTCTTGGCATACTTGAGAATCCCCTTTTCCAAGATGAAATATCTCTGAAAAAGATACGAAAAGGAAAATTCTAATTTCCACTTTGGAAAACAAAGCTTCCCTTCACTTTTACCCTTCTTCAACTGAAGGTGGCAGCTCTTGCCAAGGTAGAGCCCCACGGGTAATTACAGCAATCCAAGCACCTCTCCAATGTAGGTGTACTTCATATGTGAAGCTAGACAGTGAGCTATTTAACAGTGGAATGCATCACAGCCAAGCCCAACACTAGTCCCACTCATACCGAGTGCAGCTTCCAGGAGGGTTTGTAAGAAATGATCAGGAGTGGTAACCTTAGCTAACTTCATCTCCCACGCCCACATCCACTTCCACCTCTCCCACCCACCCCTGCCCCACATTCTAGAATTCACCCCAGCCCCTTCTAATGCTGGAGTAGGGGGCTAATGATAACAATTCCGACTCCTGGCCTGCCTAAGATAGCAAGCTCATCCAGGGATGAAAGATGGACCTTGCTTGGTCTGTGCTACTCCGTGTTACTCAGTACTACATTGGCCATTGCATCTATCTGCCTGACCATCAATCGGTTCACAGGGGATGGAGGTTGAACAAAATCCTATTCCAGTTGAGCCCTCGACATCCCAACAATGATTTTTTTAAATTGAGGACATCCTGAGGATCTCTATGCTGAAAGACTTTTTAAATTAACAAATGGAAAACAAGCAAATAATCCCAGTAGGTAAGGTAGCTTTCTAAAAGAGCGCAATTAAAATGTGTTCAAATAACTTTTCACAGAAGAACAAGGAGGAAAGGGGGAGCTTAAAAGCTCTGACTCCCATTTGGGAGGTTTTAGGTCAAACTATTGCTCACTGGTGTTCAATTTTAACCATCCTCACCAGGATTTTGACTGGTTCCCATCCACAATACTGAACAACCAGGCTTCGCAATAGCAGAATGAACTGAGAAAAGAAGGGAGGGATTGGAAAAGAAATACCATTAGAACTAGCCCCATCCAGCATTGCTTTACTATCAACAGTATCAGTGGAGAAACCTCTAGCCCAGGCTACACTACTACTGTTACAACTTGTACCAATGAGGCAGCTTTAACATAATAAAATGTTCCAAGGTACTTCCCAGGAGTGTTATCAAAACTTGACACAAGCCACATAAGGAAATATTAGAGCAGCTGAACAAACACTTGGTCAAAGAGGTGGCTTTTAAGGAGTGTCTTAAAAAAGAGGAAGGAGACATAGAGAGATGGAGAGGTGTAGAGAAGGAATTCCAGAGTTTGGAGCGCTGGCCACCAATGGTGGAGCAATTAAAATCAGCAATATTCCAAGGCCGGGGGATGGGAACCTGGGCAGGGAGACAGAGGAGAGGGAAACAAAGATAGAAACGAAAGACAGAAAAGTAAGAGGCAGAAAAAACAAGGGCGAGAAACAAATGGGGTCATAGTGCAGAATAAAGCTAAGATGTCTAACAAGGTTAAAAAGACAAGTCTAAAGGCATTGTATCTTAATGCATGGAGCATTCACAATAAGGTAGATGAATTAAAAGCACAAATAGATATAAACGGTTATGACATAGCTGCAATTACGGAGACATGGCTGCAGGGTGACCAAGGATGGGAACTGAACATCCAGAGGTATTCAATATTTAGGAAGGACAGGCAAATAGGGAAAGGAGGTGGGGTAGCATTGTTAGTAAAGGAGGAAATCAACACACTAGTGAGGAAGGATATTGGCTCAGAATATTATGATGTGGAATCTGGGTGCAGTTAAGAAACACCAATGGGCAGAAAACGTTGGTAGACGTTGTCTAAATGCCCCCAAACAGTAATGGAGATGTAAGGGAAGGCATTAAGCAGGGATTTAGAGATGCATGCAATAAGGGTACAACTGTAATCATGGGTGACTTTAATCTACATATTGGACTAACCAACCAGCAATAATACTGTGGAGGAGGATTTCCTGGAATGTGTATGTGATGAGATTTTTAGACCAGTATGCTGAGGAACTAACTAGAGTGCAGGATACCCTAGACTTGGTATTGTGCAATGAGAAAGGATTAATTAACAATCTTGCTGTGCGGGGTCCCTTGGGGAAGAGCGACCATAAAATGATAGAATTGTTCATTAGGATGGAGAGTGAAGAAGTTGAATCCAAAACTAGGGTCCTGAATCTAAATAAAAGTAAATTGGAGGGTATGAGGTGCGAGCCGCCAATGATGGATTGGGGAACCTTACTAAAAAGGTCAACAGTGGATAGGCAATGGCTAATATTTAAGGAACGTATGCATGAATTACAACAATTATTCATTCCTGTCTGCGCAAAAATAAAACAGGAAAGGCGGCTCAACCATGGTTTACAAAATAAATTAGGAATAGTATTAGATCCAAAGAGGAGACATATAAAATTGCCAGAAAAAGCAGCAAGCCTGAAGATTGGGAGCAGTTTAGAATTCAGCAAAAGTGATCAAAAAGATTAAGAAGGGGAAAATGGAGTATGACAGTAAACTTGCAAGGAACATAAAAACTGACTGTAAAAGCTTCTATAAATATGTGATGAGGAAAATATTAGCGAAGCCAAACTTAGGTCCCTTACAGTCAGAAATGAGGGAAATTATAATGGGGAACAAAGAAACGGCAGAAGAACTGAACACATATTTTGGTTCTGCCTTTGCAAAAGAGGACAAATAATTTCCCAGAAATGTTAGGGAAGCATGGGTCAAGTGAGAAAGGGGAATTGAAGAAAATCAACATTAGTAAAAAAAATGGTGCTAGAAAAATTAACGCGGTTAAAGGCTGAAAAATCCCCAGGGCCTGATAATCTACATCCCAGATACTAAAGGAAGTGACCCTGGAAATATTGGATGCATTGGTGGTCATCTTCTAAAATTCTATAGGCTCTGGAGCAGTTCCTACAAATTGGAGGGTGGCAAATGTAACTCCACTATTTAAAAAAGGAGAGAGAGGTAAAACAGAGAATTACATACCAGATAACCTAACATCAGTAGAGTCTATTATAAAAGACATGGTAACAGAACACTTGGAAAGCATTAATGGGATTAGACAAAGTCAGCATGAGTTTATGAAAGGGAAATCATGCTTAACTAACCTACTCGAGTTTTTTTGAGGGTGTAACTAGTAGAATCGATAAGGGAGAACTGGTGGATGTGGTGTATTTGGATTTCAAGGCGGCTTTTGATAAGGTCCCGCATAAGCGCCTAGTGGGCAAAATTAAAACACATGGGATTGGGGATAATGTACTGTCATGGATTGAGAATTGGTTGACAGACCAGAAACAGAGAGTGGGAATAAATGGGTCTTTTTCTGGGTGACAGGCGGTGACCAGTGGTAGCTGATCAGCAGTGACCAGTACCGCAGGGATCAGTGCTTGGGCCCCAGCTATTCACAAAATATATAGATGACTTGGATGAGGGAACCAAATGCAATATTTCCAAGTTTGCTGATGAAACAAAACTGAGCAGGGTTGTGAGTGGTGAGGAGGATGCAAGGAGGCTTCAGGGCAATTTAGGCAAGTTGTATGTGTGGGAAAACACATGGCAGACGCAGTATAACGTGGATAAATGAGAAGTTATAACCTTCGGTGTGAAAAACAGAAAGGCAGAGTATTATTTAAATGGTGATATATTGGAAAATGTGGATGTACAAAGGGATCTGGGTGTCCTTGTACACCAGTCAATGAAAATAAATAGGCAGGTGCAGCAAGCAATTTGGAAGGCGAATGATATGTTGGCCTTCATTGCAAGAGGATTTGAGTTCAGAGGTAGGAATGTCTTACTGCAGTTATACAGGGCCTTGGTGAGACCACACCTGGAGTATTGTGTGCAGTTTTGGTCTCCCTATCTAAGAAAGGATATTCTTGCCTTAGAGGGAGTGCAGCGAAGATTCACTAGGCTGATACCGGGGATGGCAGGACTGTGGTATGAGGAGAGATTGGTTCGACTGGGCCTGTATTCACTAGAGTTTAGAAGAATGAGAGGGGATCTGAATGAAACGTTTAAAATTCTAACAGGGCTAGACAAGACTGGGTGCAGGGAGGATGTTTCCCCTGGTTGGGGAGTCTAGAACCAGGGGCCACAGTCTCAGGACACGGGGCAGGCCATTTAGGACTGAGATGAGGAAACATTTCTTCACTCAGAGAGTGGTCAACCTGTGGAATTCTCTACCACAGAAGGCTGTGGAGGCCGGGTCACTGAGTATATTCAAGAAAGAAATTGATAAATATTTGGATATTAGGGGTATCAAAAGATATGGAGAGAAAGCGGGAATATGGTGTTGAGATAGAGGATCAGCCAAGATCATATTGAATGGCGTGAGCAGGCTTGAAGGGCCGAATGGCCTACTCCTGCTCCTAGTTTCTATGTAAGAGGCCAGAATTGCAGTTATCTGAATTGTGCACTTAAGGAGATTACAAAGATGAGAGACAAAGCCAGGGAAGGAGTAGACTTTTAAAATCAAGATATTGCTTAAGCGGGAGCCAATGCAGGTCAACAAGCTCAGGGTTCATAGGTGAACAGGGCTTGCTGCGAGTAAGGACATGGACAGTAGATTTTGGATGACCTCAAGTTTATGGAGGGTAAAATATGGGAGGCTAGTCAGAAATCCTACTCTCGCAGACAAAGAAAGAATATTAAATAGGTGACTCGAGGGTGGGGAAATTTTAGTGGGGAGATTTTAAAAATCAGGATTAAGAAGGTAGTCGAGGACCGAGAGCTTAGCAGTACAGCCTTTGGAAGAAACAATAAGACCTTAACCTTGTGCCAGCCTTTCAAAGGCCATTTCCTCTTCTTCAGCAGGTATCCTTCCTGCCTCTCAAGGTCCAGGGAAGCACGTCTGTTTCCCGATGGCTCCTCCATCACCTCCCAGTTCTCCGAGTTCTGAAACACACGAAGCAACTCTTGAGAAGCACAGCGGTTCATGCTTATGACTTTGGTTACATTTGCCTAACTTTGCCGAATGCCTTGGCTGCTTTATTTCCTCCTATTTTGGGATCAGATAAAAATCAATCAAGATATGGCAGCCTTTGCTGGACTGCAGTTCAGGACAACAAAATATCCTGAGAGAACGTTTCAATGTCACAAGAATTTAAAGAAGCAAGAAAGCACCTGCTGTATAAACAACACCCTGTATAGCAAACATTACAAAAATGCAGGTGGGTTCACCTGATGTCTCAGCAGGTACTGTGGTGATGCTCCCCCGAGCCGAACAGCTAACATTCTTCAGCAATGCTTTGTTTTTTTTTAAATCTACCATTACCACTCCCTGTGCCTCTTGCCCCATGACATCTTTGTCATTTAATCTTCCCCGCCCTCTAACCTATCCTTGGCCCTCTCTAGTTCCACCTGCTCATCCCCCCCTTTTCCAGATTCCTACCTCTCAGTTCCGAAGAAAAGTCATACTCGACTTGAAACGTTAACTGTTTCTCTCCCCACAGGTGCTGCCAGACTTGCTGAGTTTTCCAGCACGTTCTGCTTTTATTTCAGATCTCCTCAGTATTCTGTTTTTATTTACTATGTTCTTTGCCTGGGCAGACATTAAGAGCTGGGACATGGGGCTACGTAACCAAAAATTAGCATCACTCCAAGTGCAAAACCCTCCCATTCAGAATGGAACCATCATCCGGTTGTCCTGTGTCTGAAAAGACAGATGACAGCCCTTCCTTCGCTAATACTTGGGGTGACAAGAACGATCTGCCCCAGATTAGGGAGAAATTGAAGCCGCTGTGAATTGACTTAATTCTACATTTGCCTTCGAGAGAGATGGGGAGACTGAGTGGACGCTCATTATTTAAGGAATTGAGCAACAGATCCACTTTTATCCAAGAATGAACAAGAGGTTCAGCTGCAATGACGTTCCCCGTGCATTGTGGCAACATGCTGCACTGAACGGTGCACGTGTCCATTGGTGTCACCAAAGCTTACAAGTCTTCCAATCCAAAATCCAATAATGCCAATAACAACTCGTGAATTAAACTTCCCAATCCACCATCCACACTGTTGTCATGGGTAACAAGAGGGGAAGGGAGAGCAAATACAATCATTTCCAACATTCCTGCAAAACATGCCATACCTTTTCACTAGGGCAAAAGAATCCATAATATCTAAAGACAATGGAGGCAGGTGAGCTCTCAAAACACATCAGTTAGCATTGTGGGTAGAAAGTCTTTGTTAGAAATGTATTCGGACAAAAGCTCTCTGCCCAACACATTAATCTGCTTCAACAACACTCTCTCTTCAGATTTTGAAGCTCAAGCATTTTCAGTTTTTATCTCCAGTTCCCAGCTTTTGCACTCTTCTTTATGTCCGTAGTATTTCTTATTAAAGTCAAAAAGTGCTTCCGTGTTAAAAAAAAAAGAATAAAAAGCACCGAAGGAGTGAGGCAACCTCCTACCTGGCGTGTGCTGGTGGGTTTTGATGATGCATTGCTGCTGCTTCTTGTCAGAGTGGATGTCCTTTGGGGAGCAGGGAGTGCCTTCTCATCACCATTCATGGCTGCCTGGGCATCCAAATACCACCAACACCTGGTATTCTAGCACTCACGAATTGAGCAAGTTTCTAGAGGCTGGACCGGACCTGATCCCCTGAGGAGCTCATGCTGACACATCTGGTTGGAGTCAAGCATGCCTAAGGCGTGAAACAAAAGAATAAAAAGTCAGTTAATCCTGTTCCAACACCAGCCAGGTAAGCCAAAGATAATGAACTACATTTTACTGATATGATATACTCAGCTTGAATTGTTAACCTAGATAGAATTTACACAGAAAAAAATACATTCAACCCAGTGTTTATGTGCATCACAAGCTTCCTCCAATTCCTTTACCGAATCTCACTCTAGTAGCACATTCTTTTGTTCCTTGCTGCTTCATTTACTTCCACTTAAATCTACACTATTTATCTCAACTACTCCCTCCAGCAGCAAGTTTTACATTCTCACCACCCTGTGGATAAAATGGTTTCTCCCGAATTCACTATTGAATATGTTAGCGACTATATTACATTTATGGTCCCTTGCTTTGGTCTCCCCCACTTTTGGAAATATCTTTTCTTCATCTATCCTACCCTCCATCAGACTATCTCTGCAACAGAAAAGAGCCTGTTCAGTCAACCTAGTTACCTCGTGCTTGGAGGTTAAGAAAATTAACAGCATTCCCAAGATGTGTTTTTTTTATTCATTCATGCAATGTGGGTGCCGCTGGCTAGGCCAACATTTATTGCCCATCCCTAGTTGCCCTTGAGAAGGTGGTGGTGAGCTGCCTTCTTGAACCACTGCGGTACACGTGGTGCAGATACACCCACAGTGCTGTTACGGAGGGAGTCCCAGGATTTTGACCCAGTGACAGTGAAGGAACGGCGATATATTTCCATGTCAGGATGGTGAGTGACTTGGAGGGGAACTTCCAGGTGGTGATGTTTCCATGTGGTAGCACTGTTGTAATTAGGTTTATGTTGTCAAATGGAAGGTGTTTGATGCTGGATTCAAAACAACTTAACACCTAAAGGGCCCAGATAAAGCAGTGGGATAGACATTAGCCTTTATTTCTAAGACCAGATTTCAAGGTGGCACACACAGGTAGCCCTTGCTATTGGCTGCATGGGGCTGGCATGAAATGACTATGCACGTTTCCAAAGCAGTTGTGAAGGACACACAGCACAACACCGCACAGTTCACTGGCAATTTGACAGAGGGCTGCTGCAGGAAACGTCACAGTGCTGTAGTGTGAAGTGCTCCAAGATTGCGGCTAAGGCACTTCAGGTTAGCACCATGTTGGGGGGAAGCTTTACTCTGCAGCATGCTGCTCCTGACAAGTTCTCAATTAAGAAATGGACCTAATATCTTTTGCTTTAGGGCACGAGCCTTGGCTCACTGGTAGCACTCTTGCCTCCATGTCAGAAAATCACGGAATCAAATGCCACTCCAGTGACTCGAGCACATAATCCAGGCTGGTTTGAAGGGGCACTGGCTTTGTCAGACGCGCCATCTTTTGGATGAAGCATTGAAGCTCTGTCTGTCTTCACATGGGAGAGCAAAACCCAAAGCACCATTTCAAAGAGCAAGGGAGCCTCTGGCAGGCATCCTGGGCAATATCCCTCAGCCAACCTCACTAAAACAGATTGTTTGGTTATTATCCCATCGCTGTTTGTGGGATTCAGTCGTGCGTAAATTTGCTTGCCATGTTTCTTAGATTAAAAGATTTAATAACCCTTCAAAAAATAATTGGGGCATCCTGAGGTTTGGAAAACTGCTATATAAATACAAGTCTGCCTTTCTTAGTGGCGGGTCAAGCCAGGGTCGCTGAGATGCTCCATGCTGTCGGATATCCTGCCAACACTTACACTGGTTGAGGTATCAGAGGGCATACAGCTGCTACAGAACTATGTCCTAGCAAGGAACAAGCACGTCAGGAGGGGCAAGAAGCAAATTTGTGGAAGGAAACGGGGGGAAGATTTCTCCTGGTTCTGGGAGTAGCGAGTACAGGAAAATCAGGCAGGCTTCCAAACATGCATGCACTGCTGCCTGGCTGACTCCGACATTCGCAATACAGTCAGGCAAAGGGCAAGGAAAATCAAACCTCCATAAATCTAGCTCTGTAAAAGTCTGACCTGATCCTTTATATAGCATCACACACATTTAAATCAACATTAAACCCATTTATTTTTATTACAGTCAGATCATTTAACCTTTGTAGAATATATCATGTAGTTAGGTAGCTGGCTTATATCTCAAGGACACATTCCTACCCAGGAAGTTAAGCAGGCTGGGAAGCTGACCAAACCAGCAATGGCCAGACTAACCTAACCCAAGAGCTCAGCCAGTTTTACAAAGGACAAAATGTGTGATGGGTTAATAACCATTATCTACACAGACTAGACCACTCTCATGTACTGCATTTCCCTTGATGCTCAGGATGGTTGGTAGCTTTGTGAATGGGTTCTGTTGCACAGACCATCACACGGACAACATTTACTGAATTCAATGTAAATTCCAACCCGATTATGAAATAGATCACGAGAAAACAAAACCCTTTGCTTCACTCTGCCATCCACACAGAGGGTGGGGGAGGTGCTTTGTGGGACCAGGCATTAGGATTTTCTAAGAACGGCCCAGAGCTACTTCCTTTCTAATGCTTCCTCTTTGTGTTAACAATTCAGAGAGTTTGGAGAAATCATTGTCTCAAAAGCCACCAGTACCCCTAGTACACCAAAGTTGCAGGTCTGTGACTGTTCATCAGCGTGGCCTTCTTAACCGTCACAAAGGACTTTAAGTCTATCAACCGGGAGGGACTGCGGAGCACTCTCCTCAAATTGGCTACCCACAGAAATTCGTCACCGTCCTTTACCTGCGGCACAGTGACACACAAGCCATGATCCTTACTAACAGATCTGCCACAGTACATGTGAAAATTCAGGTCAAGCAAGGCTGTGCCATAGCACCAATGCTCTTTTCCATCTTCCTCACCACAAGACTCCACCCCATCTCCATGAAACTCCTTGCCAGAGTGGAGCTATCCCACTGCATGAGCGGGAAAGTACTCAACCAGCAATGAATCCATTCCAGAACCGAGGTCACCCCAACCTCTGTCAGTCCTCGAACTGCAGCGTGCCGACAATGCTTGCATAGGCGCACTCTCAGAGACCGAGTTCCAAACTATCGACACATTCACAAAAACGTATAAAAGAATGGACCTAAGGCTAAATATCCAGAAGACAAAGGTCCTCTACCAACCTGCTCCCACCTCACAACACTGCCCACCCACAACACCGCCCCCCCCCCCCCACCACCACTTGTTTGGCACCACATCCACAAACATTCACTCCCTCCACCACCGCCGCCGCCGCACAGTAGCAGCAGCGTGTGTACCATCTACAAGATGCACTGCAGGGATTCACCAAGGCTTCTTAGGCAGCACCTTCCAAACCCACGACCACTACCGTCTAGAAGGACAAGGGCAGCAGATAGATGGGAACGCCACCACCTGGAAGTTCCCCTCCAAGTCGCTCACAGTCCTGACTTGGAAATATATCACCGTCCCTTCACTGTCACTGGGTCAAAATCCTGGAACTCCCTTGCTAACAGCACTGAGGGTGTACCTACACCACATGGACTGCAGCGGTTCAAGAAGGCAATTCTTAACAACAATTTCAATGGATCGGTCAGGTGGGCAGAGCAGTGGCAAATAGAGTTCAATCCGGAAAAGTGTGAGGTAATGCACTTGGAAAGGGCTAACAAGGCAAGGGATTACATTATGAATGATAGGACCTGGAAAATGCTGAAGGTCAGATGGACCTTGGTGTGCATATCCACAGATCCCTGAAGGTAGCAGGGCAGGTAGATAAGGTGGTTAAGAAGGCATGTGGGATACTTGCCTTTATTAGCCGAAGCATAGAATATAAGAGCAGTGAGGTTATAACTGTATAAAATGCTGGTTAGGCCACAATTGGAGTACTGCGTGCAATTCTGGTCACCACATTATAGGAAGGATGTGATTGCACTGGAGAGGGTGCAGAGGAGATTTACCAGCATATTGCCTGGGCTGGAGGGTCTGAGCTATGAGGAAAGGTTGGGTAGGCTGGGGTTGTTTTCCTCAGAGCAGTGAAGGTTGAGAGGGGACCTGACAGAGGTGGATACGATTATGAGGGACATAGGTAGGGTGGATAGGAAGGAACTTTTTCCATTAGTAGAGGGGTCAATAACCAGGGGGCATAGATTTAAGGTAAGTAGTACAAGGCTAAGAGGGGAGCTGAGGAGAATTTTTTTCACCCAGAGGGTGGTGGGAGGCTGGACACTGCCTGAAAGGGTGGTTGAATCAGAAACTCTCGTAACATTTAAGAAGTATTTTGATGTTCACTTGCGTTGCCATAGCCTCCAGGGCTATGGACCAAGCACTAGAAAATGGGATTAGTGTAGTCAGATTTTTGTCGACCAGTGTGGACACGATGGGCCGAATGGCCTCCTTCTGTGCTTTAAATGTCTCAGTCTATAAAGCAGCTCGCCACCACCTTCTCAAGGGCAATTAGGGACGGGCAATAAATGCTGGCCCAGCCAGCGAAGCCCACATCCCATGAATGAATTTAAAAAAATCTCCAGTATCGAGGCACTGGTTATGGTTAATCAGCTGCGTTGGGCAGGCAACATCATCTTCATGCCTGAAACAAGACTTCAAAAACTCTCTACTCCAAGCTTTGTCACAGCAAACATTACCAGGAGGGCAGAGGAAATGTTTCAGGGATGTCCTCGATGTCTCCTCGAACAAAATGCAAAATCCCACCGATTTGTGGGAATCTCTCGCTCGAGAACACCCAAACTGGAGAAGAAGCATCCGCAAAGCCACCAACCATTTTAAAAGCCTCCGACAGGCCCGGGTGGGGGTCAAGCACAAAGAGCAGAAGGAGCGGAGCAAAATCCAAGCATCCCACCCACCTTATCAATCACTACCTACCCCACCTGTGGCAGACTGTGTGGATCCAGCAATGGACTTTTTAGTCACTTCAGGACCCACAACCCCGGAATGGATGCCATGAAGCTATATAACATTATTGGAAAATATTTTTCTTTTAAAATAGAGTTTTAGTCGGTGGGTGTGTCTTAATTGGATTAAAGCCAGCTAGTCTGGGTGCTTTGATGTATACTAGTTTTGATATGTAAAAGAGATAGAGTGTATTTGCATTTTTTGAACAGAGTATTTAAGAAGTGGGGTGAAAACTGGCACCTATCTAACAGATACCAAGCAAAATGTTTAATAAAATTGGTACTATGAAAGGGGTTTCATAGAGGCTGGTGATAGAATGAGAATTTATATTCAATGGGGGGTGGTAGATCTAACTTCAGTTGTGTGTGTGTGCAGGGCAGATACAATGTGAGAGCAAAAGGCAGCTGTAAGCCTCCAACTGTCTCCACAGGAACCAAAGTGAAAAGAACCTCATTTTGAACTCATAAGGTGAAAATGCTTTGCCTGGTTTGGTTAAGTCTATGGGTTACTGTTGCCTTAATGGAGATTAGTTTGGGAATTTGTTAAAATTTATGATAATAGTAATTTGAAGCCATGTGTATATATATTTTAACCTGTGTAAATTAATAAAATGTTTCATTTAGTTTTATGTGAAACCTCGAAAACTGGTGGTCTGATTTCTGAATTTAGAGTCACATCGCAAACATAACACTTAAAATTATAGGTTATGACAGTTGTTTCAAGTTTCCCTCTGCGATTTTTAAATAACTCAGCTTTACCAATTGCATTGGTCATAACAGTGGACGAAGGTCATCCTCTGTCCCAAGCGAATAAAAGAAATGGAGAAATGTAACTCTGCTTCTCTCTCCACAGACCCACTCTGAGTTTTTCCAGCTTTTTGTGTTTTTATAATGCCCTAGAGACATGGGTTCAAATCCCACCATGGCAGCTGGTAGAATTGAACAGAAATAGTGTTTCCAGGGTTTGGTCTTGGCACTTTGAAGTTCTAGCCAAGTTTGTAATCGAGCCAAACTGTTCAGAATAGCCTCTTGCTTTGCTTCTCATAGCTACAACAGAGAACAGCTTGTTCCTGGTGTGCACCAGAGCATAGTATTCCTGCATTATAGAGAATCATGAACAGTTTTAGTCTTCCTAGTTTACAGGCACTGTGGTCAGTTTGGACTTTCTCTACCCTTCAGTTGAAATGGTAAACTGTTACCAAAGTAGTTCAAGTGGTCTCTTGCATGCCAATTCAGCATCAGTGCTGGATGAACTTCCCATTCCAGGAGGCATTCCTAACAGACATCTTATGACTCTTGGCTTGCGTAGACCTTTCCTGAACTTATATCCCTTCAAAAGGCACAAGGCAACCAATCAGTCCAAGCATCCCACTGAAAAACTCTCACATGATAACATGGGGATGGAAAACACAGAGAAAGAGAGACGGAGACAGAGACAGAGAGAGAAAGCCTACTAGAGCATGAAATTTCTTACTGCTCATGCTCCACATTGCGTGGAGTATGGTAGAGTGTCAAGAGACAGTAAAAAGGGCTCTAGATGTCCTTTGAAACACTCCCCCTTCAATACTTGTTAAATCTGCAATTGATACATTCAGTACAACTGTTCTACCCTCACACTTTAAATAGTTAATTAATGCAGTAGCTGCAGCATAAGAGTGACCTTTTGTCTCAGGGATGATGACCATGAAACTATCATCAATTGTTCTAAAAACCCATCTGGTTCACTAACGCTCTTTAGGGAAGGGAATCCGCCATCCTTCCCTGGTCTGGCCTACATGTGACTCCAGACCCACAGCAATGTGGTTGTCTGCCCTCAGGAATGGCCTAGCAAGCCACTCAGTTCAGGGGCATTTAGGAGTGGGCAACATATGCTGGCCTTGCCAGCGATGCCCATGTCTCTTGAAATAATAAAGAAAAAAACATCTTGAGACATCTGGCTTTCAGGTGAATGCAAGAGATCACATGGCATTATTCAAAGAGTAGGAAGTTGGCTCAGAGCTCTAGTCAACATGCTTTTAACATTTCTTCCTCTTTATGATTTTCTATCATCCTTGTTTTCAAAGCCCTCCATGGTTTTGCCCCTCCCTATCTCTAATCTTCTCCAGCCCCACAACCCTCCAGGATCTCTGTGCTCCTCTAATTCTGGTCTCTTGTGCCAGAATTATGCTATTTTAATTGCTCCACCATTGGTCGCTGTACCTTCAGTTGCCTAGATCCCAAGCTCTGGAATGCCCTTGCTAAACTTTTCTTTATCGTTTAAGGCACTCCTTAAAACCTTGCTCATTGTCCAAGCTTTTGGTCATCTGACCTATCATCTCCTGGTGGATTAATGTCATACTTTGTTCCTGTGAAGTGCCTTGGGATGTTTCATTGCGTTATAGGCCCAAATAAGTTGTTGTTAAAGACAGATAGATTTCTTAACCTTGCTTTCAAATCCATCCAAGTCCTCAACCTTCGCTATCTCTGTAACTGCCTCCAGCTCTCCAACTTTCCTAGGTTACAGCACTCCTCCAATTCTAATCCTTGCGCATCCCTAATTTTCATCGTTCCGTCACTGGCAGCCAAGCCTAGTCCCTAAATTCTGAAATTCCATCACGAAACCTCCCTACCTCTTTTTCCTCCTTTAAGACTTTCCTTAAAACCTACCTCATCCGACACATGCTCAAATATCTCTGTGGGGCTCAGTGTCAAATTTTTCTTTCACAACTTGTCACTCCTTTGGGTTGTATTAAAGTGACTGTGTAAGTGCAAGTTGCTGTTGACATAGCTAGCTTAAGAGTAACCGAGGTGAATTGTTATTTACATATTTTTTTCCAAACTGGTGACTGGTCTGTGCAATGAGGATTCTGGAGAAGGCAGCAGAGACTGGCTCCTGACTCCTTGCAGTCCTTTGTGGAACGTTAGACGGAATTCTGGAAAAGGAGGTGATCCCAGAATATGGATTGCGAGAGAGAATTATTCTAGAAAACAATGTATGGATCTGGACCTCCTGGGGGTTACCTGGCCTCTTGTATATAGGATAGGGTTAGACAGAACGTTTAAACAAAAAGCATATAAATTGATTACAGGCGTCAGTTTGTTTGATGCTGACAGGAGGTTAGAGGGGGTGTGGGAGGGGGTGGTAAATGGAGAAAGAAAAGAGCGATGATTGGTACAAAGGGAAAACAGATTTTCTGCTATGCTGAGTGATACTCGACTTAAATAGGTGAGCTGTCTTAAAACGTGCAAATCTTTCAAGTGATGTCCATTGTGAAAGCACATGTACAAAACACAAACTACAGCTGTTCAATTATCTTTCACAGGTTTCTCCATTTTAATTGTACATAAACTCATTTGTGGTCAGGTATATAAAGGATCAATGAAGAAAAAAAAATGGTTTTCCATATCATTATTGACTGCAATATGTAGCTAGACATGTATCTTTTTAATAAAGCCACAACATAGGTTTTTTTGGGCATAGCTCAAGAACATAACAGCAATTTACAGCAGCAGTTTAAGGCATCATTTGGAGGGTTTAAGCGTAGAAGCTGAATCTTATGAGTGGGTCTACCACAGGCTTAAAAAGGGTTTTGAATTAGAAGGTGCTGTTTGTAAATACTGAAAGCTGACTGCAGCTTAGCTCAGTCAAGACCGATGGAAAACTCAAAACGAAACTTAAATTTGCCACTAACATTAAGACCATCCATGCAGCCTTGGCCCATCTGCTGTTGAAATCCTCATCCATTAATTTTACATCTCCACTCTCAACTGTTCCAACACTTTCTTGGTTTGCCTCCCGTTCTCCTCACTCAGGAGAAACTCGCTTTTCCAAAACTTAGCTGGCCCATCCCGCACATTGTCCCACTCAACCGTGACACATCAGTCGGTCCCTCACCACCACCCCCAATTTAAAATGTTCATCTTCGTAAAATTCCTTCACAGCCTCACCACTGTCTTTAATCTCCTATAGCCATACAAACCCTACAACTCTTTCCATCCTCTGACTGGCCTCATGTAATCCCCCTCCAGTTTCCCAGCCGCAATGGTTGCTATGTGGTTGGCTATCTAGGCACAATGTTCTGGAATTTCCTCTTAAACACCTCTGCCTCTTCCTCTATTTCATTAAGACTTTCCCTAAAACTCTTGCCCCCACGCCCAGCTCCCAATATCTCATTCTTTGGCTTAGCACCCATTTCTTGTCCGATTACATCTCTGTGAAGTGCCATGGAACATTTTTCTACATTAAAGATACCATTTGGATGCGAGTTGTTGTTTTTGAAGAGTAAATTTAGGACTGATGGTGGGGAGTTCTTTAAGTAAAGGGTGCTCACTTTGGAGGAACAGATCTCCACATGCAGCGGACTAAAGACAAATATTCACAAACGATCAGTCAGGAGCAGGAACTTGGACAGAATTCCCACCCCAGCTCCCAGGCAAGAACCCATTACTGTTCTGGCTAAGACCAGCTAATTCAGCACTGACCAAGAATTGGAAGCTGGGATCTTCTTGACATGTATGGCTTATTACACATTGGCAGAGAAGACCATTTACATTTTATTGCCTATATTTCTGTAGATTTTTTGATCCATTGATATGCATCAAAAGGTGTATTCAGCTTCTAAATGTCATATCCAACTCTTCTCTGATGTTCCTCTTTTATCTAACAAAGCTGTTGGCACAATGCCACTGACGTAGGTAGCACATCCTATTCAATGTGGTAACTTGGGCTGTTTAAAGAGTTTGTTGGACTCACTGGAACGACAGACTCCATAAACCTCGTGTACATTATTCGAATTTTGCAAATAATATAAACAAAAGGCCTATACTCACCAAAAGTAAGGTCTGAGATCATAAACAGTAACAAAGATTTTAATCATTTGACCCAAGCCCCATGAACATGTACATAATGCTGCTCTTCCCACCCTCCATACTGTCTCAGAGTCAATGACATACACCAAGGTTCACTTCACAACTGCACTCTGGGGCCACACTTCAGCTTCAACAATAAGTGTGGCAAACTATTCGATCACAGGAAGCAAGAGAGCCATCGTTGTATTTTACCCGAATGCAATCTATCACGTATGTAACACAAATTTCTATGTCAGCCCCAAGTAAAGGGCTAAAAGAAAGTGTAGCATGATGCACCAATTTCAGCTTACTGTACAATAACTGCACTAAGGAAATATCTTCCCCATTGACCAGGATTGGTGAGTAGGGTGTTCTAAAATCCTCATAAAGGTTATGATAAGCCCACTTTAGATTGAAAACCATTCTAGAAACAATATATCCTTACTGGAAATTGAAGATTAAATATAGAGAAGCCTGTCAACCACATTAAGGACTCCATGTCTTGGCTGTCATTCTGAACACTGACTTTTAGGATTTACTCTGTGCACTCAAAATCCAAGGTACTCTCACGTTCACTTCATTTAACATGGAGGGGAAAAAAAAGGGTGAAAAACTTATCTTAATTCAATAGGGCAGACATAGAAAAGATGTTTCTGTTTGCTGGGGAGTCCCAATTTATAAATACAAGGTAGTCACTAATAAATCCAATAGAGAATTCAGGAGAAACTTGTTTACCCAAGAAATTAGAATGTGAAAAGTGCTGCCACAGGGAGTAGTTGAGGTAAATAGAAAGATGCATTTAGTTTCTGACTATTTTTATCTTTTCATGGGATGTAGGTGTTGTTGACAAGGCCAACATTTGCTGCCCATCTCTAATTGCCCTCACACCATTCCACAGGGCAGTTAAAAGTCCACCACATTACTGTGGGTCAGGAGTCACATGTAGGCCACACCTGGGAGATCTCCTTCCCTGAATGACGAGTGAACCAGATGGCTTTTGGCTACAATCAGTGGTAGTTTCATGGTCACCATTACCGAGATTAGGTTTCAATTCCAGATTTATCAGTTAAATTTAATTCCCACCAGCTGCCGTGGTGGGATTCGAACCCATGTCCCCAGACCATTAACCTGGGCCTCTGGATTGCCACTATGCCACCATCGCCCTCTGGTGTTCAGATTCTATCCACTATAGCTGCTGGAACTATACCAATGGATTAGATAGCTCATCCTTGTACAACACAGTAGTTTGGGTTATTTAAAGAGTTCTTTTTATAATTCATTCACAGAACATGGGCATCCCCGGCCAGGCCAGCCTTTATTGCCCATCTGGAATTATCTTTTACTGAGTGGCTTGTTGGGGCAGTTAAAAGTCAATGACATCGCTATGGTTCTAGAGTCAGACTGAGTAAGGATGGCTGATTTTCTTTCCTAAAAGACAGTGAACCAGATGGATTTTTAACAAAAATCTAGCAGATGCATGGTTGCCATTACCAACAGTCGTTTTATATTCCAGATTTATTTAATTAACTGAATTTAAATTCTTCACCTTCCGTGGTCGGACTTGAACTCATGACTCTTGACTATCAGTCAAGGACATAACCACTATTTTCCCATCATCGTTGTTATATTCCTCAGAACTACAGAACACTAAAGTGCGACAGTATACCCTGCTCTAGAAATACAAAGAAGAGAAATGGGATAGATGATCAAGTGCACAAGGGAGAAAGGAAGAGGTAAAAGCAAAATACTGCAGATGCTGGAAATCTGAAACAAAAACAGAAAATGCCGGAAAAACTCAGCAGGTCTGGCAGCATCTGTGGAGGGAGAAACAGAGTTAACGTTTTGAGTCCGTATGACCCTTCTTCAGAAAGGAAGAGGGTTTGTTGATGGAGCAGAATGTCGATGGGTCAGAATGAAGTAAGGAGGTTCGTGTGGAACATAAACATGGTGTGAGTCTGTTTCTGAGCTATACGTTCATACATAATTTAAAAATAAATGGAAAGTTCTGCTGTCAAATTCTACAAGTGTCAAACTGGATACCTGACAGGAATCTGGTCAGTTAATTAATAACACTGGTGCAATATTACAGAGCTTCATTGGAAGCTGTGAAATGAATAATTGAATCATTGAAGAGAAATAATGTCTGCCCACTGAAAGACATTTGGAACCCGATCTTGGTGAGGTTTATAAATAGATTTGATGCATATTCTCCATCTTTTCTCATTTTAACTGAGATAGCAACTGTGGGAAGTCCAAGGCCCCTCTTCCTTCATCCCAAGGAGTTTGCTTGATTCAGTGCCTCTTGTAAATTATTCTCTGTAGAGCACTTGCTGCCTGTTTAACTAAAGCAGGCATGTTTCAGGTTTCACATAGCCCTGGCTCTACCACTGACTGTTATCCTAGGTTCCACCACTACCAGCCGCAACCCCCCCCGACCAACCCTACAATGCTCCCTCTGCATCCTGAAGATGCCAACATTTGCTGGGATACAGTTCATCAGACAGCATCACCCCTCCAATAGCATGGCATATGCTCTTCATATGAGCTTGCGACAATGTCAGACAGGAAGCGACCTGTTGGCCTGTATAAACCTTGGTAGCATTAACTGGCTATTCAATTATTAAAGCCATCACAGCTGAGCTTATCTTGCCCGCCTTTCGATCTTCACACAAGTGCACTTTGCAGCAGTGATCAGACACAGGAAGCATTTACTTGTCATGGTTCATCAAGGCCAATTGTAGAACCCAACTGATCCCCCCGAAAGCAATCAGCTAACAAAGTACAGACCAGGGACTGAATATGAAGCCTTCAGGTCTGTATAACTTGGTTTAAAATGTACCATGTCTTTAAGCGCTAAGCCATTGGGGGCAAGCTAAGAATTGACTTTTAAAATCAAGGATGCGCATACAGAATAAATTCATATTACTCATTGACAACCATCAATATTAGTCATTTTCAAAATATTCTGTATGATCCACATGGACAGGGGCTTCAGTGAAAGCTCAGCAAAACAACTGACACTGACACCTTAACATAGCACAACAACTCAAGGTGCTTCATAAAGGGATTGACCAGATACTGAGCACAATGAGAGAGCTTAGCAAGCTGGTGGAAGGAACGTGAAAGTAAGAGAAGTTCAGGAGGGCTCCAGAGAGCACAGCTGCAACAGGTAAATACCCTGTATTTTATGGGGGTTGGGGTGGTGGTTGGGGAGCTAGCACAGTCAACTGAGCTCGTGAACCAAATTAAACTACTAGACAAGAATGCAAGACTGCAGAGCCATTAGAAAATCAATCAAATGGGAGGCAGAGGAGGCAGAAAAGAACTGTAGTGATGAGTGGGGCTTAATTCAATTATTGAAGTTATTCAGCCCCTCGAGGCTGCTCAGCCATTCATTCAGTTATATCATGGCTGATCTATATCTTTACTCAATCTATCCAACTTTGATCCATAACCCTTGCCTAACAAAATATATCTGGGATGCTGAAATTGTTCATTGGTGGATTCAGTTCTAGCAGACAGGGAAAGGGTTTTTATTTTTTTTTAAATCTGTTCTGGCACTTGGAGTGCAAGCGTCGCTGGCAAGGTCAGCATTTACTGCCAATCCCTAACTGTCCTTGAGCAGATGGTGGTGATCCGTCTATAAGCAAATGGCTTGGCTTGCCAGGCCATTTCAGAGGGCAGCTAAGAGTCGTCCACAACATTGCTGTGGGTCTGGAGTCACATGTAAGCTGGATCAGGCAATGATGGCAGAACCCCCTCCACTTCTCTCTCTCTCTCTCTCTCTCCACCCCCCCACCACACACACCTTTAACCAGCTTATATTTCACCTCTTTCTTGGACTCACTCAAGTTCTGTCGAAGGGTCATGAGGACTTGAAACGTCAACTCTTTTCTTCTCTGCCGATGCTGCCAGACCTGCTGAGTTTTTCCAGGTAATTCTGTTTTTGTAATGATGGCAGATTCCCTTCCCTAAAGGGCATTGGTGAACCAGGTGGGTATTTGCAACGATCCAATAGCTTGTTCCAAATATATTACTGTAGACGGCAGCGTCTAAATCAACCTCTGAAGCCTCAAAAAATCATGCCAAAAGCAGGGGTCAACTTAAATGCCAAGTATAAAATAGCCAGCTCCAGTGTGGGTGGTTGCCATTTTGAAATGTGGAAAAACAAAATGCCAGTAATTTATATTACATTAATGTGGCACATTTATTGAATAAATTCATTGTCCAACGATACCTTTGATCATAATGAAAGCATTTCAAAAACCCTAAAATTCGTCATCTTTGGCATCCGACACAAAGAGTTCACCAAATTCATCGAATCGTTTTAGCAATGCCACCATGGTAAGGATCCCACTCTGGCTCAGATGTGGCATTTTCACTTTCAGAATCATCCCTCCAAAGCAAATTATCTTCCTCTCCATCCATCGAATTAGATGCTGGACATCATTTTGGACAATCTGATGACAGTTTGTTTATTAATATCGTCCCATGGTTTGGTGATGAAGCCATACAAAACATCAAGTGGGGCAGCACACATATTTCCACTCTTTGTGTAGGTTTTATTCTCCAGCAATCATCCACCCAATCCATTTGGCACCAACATGATCCTCAAATAGCTCGTTGGGAAACACATCCAAATGTTGAACTACGGACGTTAATATAATTGCAACGTGGGTGTTATGCATTCGCCAGCGCCTCGTGATCTCATCGGTTACATGGGATCGGAATATATCCCACATTAATAAGCTGCATTCTTCATGTGAACACTGAGATGCCTATTCCACACATGATCAATCCACAACTTCACCCCATCCTCATCCACCCAACTGTTGCCATGGCTCATGCACAAAAATTCCTACAGGGAACTTGACGTTCGGCATAGTTTTACATTGGAATATTACCATAGGCTTTAATTTCATTCCACCAGCTATACAGGGCCAGCACCACTGTGAATCTTGCTTTCTCATGTCCCAGGGTTTTCACTCGAACTTTTTCAAACCTTTCCACTTCACAGTTCAGGGCATATCGAAACTCATGGGCGTTTCATCCATGTTGTCGATGTGACATAATGCATACTCGGGACTTTGCGCTGTCTGATGAAGAATATGTGGAAACTGGTAATTTTGGCATTGAGGCCTTCTGAACCATCTTGATCTTCTGCTGCAACACTGGGCACTTTCACTCCGTAAAAGAGGCTACACCAACGAGCTGTTGCTCTGAAATCTTTGCTGGACTCGGGGTTTGATTTCGCCCACTTACCTGAGTATATATGCATTGCATTTCTGGTGACGATGTAACCATTCTGACGATTCTCAAGGGCCCATTCTGACACACACTTCTCAAGTGACTGGTCCCTGTTCTCGAGGCACGCTCGGTCTTGAGCATCTTCTTCAGGGCGGATTCCTTCTTTATCCATTCTCGCACAAGTTTTCCGCTAACACCTCGCTACGGCACAGCTATTTGACAAGTTAGCAAACTTTATGACATTTAACTTGAAACCAGCTTCATTTGTTTTACTGGCAACTCATTTCTCTTCTTTGGTCACCACGTGGTGATTCTACTCTGTGTGGGTGTCCCGCGCAACTTCGTAACACAGCCTGCTCGATCCCTTGGGTCCAGTTAGAATGTAAGTAAAAGATGCATTTGTGGGGTGAAAGGTTGAGGCTGACTACTAACGCGAGCATAGAACGTCATGGCTGAAAAGGTTGGGGGCGAGTTGAGCGCATGATTTTGGGGCTGAAAAAATGGTGTTGTCTTATATGCCAGATCGATTTATGCAATTTTGGTAGCTGCAGGACATCACCATCTTTGTAATTAAATTTAAATACCCCCAGCTACTGTGGTGGGATTTGAACTCTTGTGGGCATGGTCTGGATTACCAGTCCAGTGACATTACCGCTATATCATCATTCCCTTCTATCTAAGAAAGCTAAGAGGATTATTCTCAGTGGCACTTCTTGTTTTGGAAAAAGCAAAGAAACAAGACATGGGAACTCATTTAATCTACAATGACTTATCCTTGAAGACTAAGCTGGAGCAACAACCAAGGTCAACAGCAGACACCTAGAAGTGACCCGAGTGCTGCAGGTTTCTTCTGCTGCTCACTTACACAGATTATGGTGGAGAGGCTGTCTATAGCTCAAGGATAGAGGAGCTACAACAATCCTTTGAATCCCCAGGTAACACAATAGGAGCTCTTATCCTCATTATCTTTCAGTACATGGCACAATACTACATAACATCTACAAATGGGTGGAAAATTAACCATTGATGCCAATGTTATGTTTTAGTCTGCTCTTCAATTTACCGCTGTACCTTTTAAGACTGGACTGATGCACAGAGTTAAACTTTACCTGATGGATCCCCTCCAACTCCCTTCAACGCAGCATGGACAACAAACATGCACATCCGCTAACCCACTCAGACAAACACCCTGCTGATTCACTGCTCGACTATATTAGGCCTGTATTTTGGGAGAGGGTGGGAGTGGGAGTGGGGGTGGGGGTGGTGGGGGGTATTGGTGAAGGAAGCAAAAGAGAAGGCGTGTGATAGAGAGTGCGACAGAGAGTGTGAGGGAGAAAGCAAGAGGGAAAGAGGTGAAAGAAAGTGAGCAAGGCAATAAAACGCGGCCAGCTAAGTAAACAAGGTCTCTGATAAGAAACACCAAATCCTGGAATGCAATCATCAGTTCTGGAATTTCAAGAATCCCATTACAAAATAAATCAAGCAGCAATTCTGGTTTTGTTCGAGTCAGGAGGCAAAGAATTGAAATGCCAAGAATGTTACTGAAGGCTTAATTTAAATTTCAATTTCTCTGGCTCCATCCCACATCCCGGGACTCTGCTTTAAGAAAAATACACCACCAAGTTGTAAGAAGCACTGGACTTAGGCAAATTAGCCATGGGAAGTGAATGGTATTATATGACAGCTAGACAATGGCAAGCCATGGGGCATATTGATCAACAGAATTGCAACATAAGAACAACTCCACCACTGATATATCATCATATCCAGCACCTTGCACAGATCAGTCACTAACAGGCAGTACGCAATACAAGTATAGGTGAAATATAAATCCCCACCAGTCACGTAGCTCAGATAAGGCAAGCACTTAATCAGCTCTTGCTCACCTTCCGAAAGCACCAGCATAATGACTAAGGTTACATTCTCTGTTATCCTTTCCCTCAGACCCCTCTAAACTTGAAATGAGAGAGACATCTCCAATTGAAAATTGTCATCCCAATAGTCTCAATCCCTCCATGGTGCTGCCCTATTTCTGTCACCTCCTCCAGTGCCATAACTCTGCTGTTCCAAACCTTCAGGCTGCAGCTTCTTGTGCATTGCGTTAACTCCAATCTCACCATTAGCACTTGTGTCTTGAGGGTTCTCCAGTCTGGAGATAACTCCATAAACCTCTTCCCCTCCTCAAGACCTTCCATAGAACCCCCTTCATGACAGATTTTTTTTTTAAGTCTCCCCTTCTAATTGTTCCTTCTTTGGCTTGGCATCTATTTCTCTCACATTTCAGTGAATGCTTTATCACACTAGAAGTAGCATCCCACATGTGCAAAGTAGCACATATGTACAAGAGTGGACAGTAAAAGCTGTCTACACTCCTGCTGCCAAACCCAATCCTGTCTTTAATCAGGTAAGGATAATAGAAAATCATAGAATCATACAGCACAGAAGGACACCTGCAGAACACCTGCGGTCTGTCCGCAAGAATGACCCAAACCTCCCTGTCGCTTGCCATTTTAACACTCCACCCTGCTCTCTTGCCCACATGTCTGTCCTTGGCTTGCTGCATTGTTCCAGTGAAGCCCAACGCAAACTGGAGGAACAACACCTCATCTTCCGACTAGGCACTTTACAGCCATCCGGACTGAATATTGAATTCAACAACTTTAGGTCGTGAGCTCCCTCCCCCATCCCCACCCCCTTTCTGTTTCCCCCTTCCTTTTCTTTTTTCTCCAATAAATTATATAGATTTTCCTTTTCCCACCTATTTCCATTATAAAAAAAAAAAAATTTTTTTTTTTTTTTACATTTTTTTACATCTTTTATGCTCTCCCCACCCCCAGTAGAGCTATACCTTGAGTGCCCTACCATCCATTCTTAATTAGCACATTCGTTTAGATAATATCACCAACTTTAACTTTAACACCGATGTGTTCTTTTGTACTATTGTTGTTGACATCTTTTGATGATCTGCTTCTATCACTACTTGTTTGTCCCTACAACCACACCCCCACTCCTCTCTCTCTCTCTCTCTCTCCGCCCCCCACACACACACCTTAAACCAGCTTATATTTCAACTCTTTCTTGGACTCGAACTCAAGTTCTGTCGAAGGGTCATGAGGACTCGAAACGTCAACTCTTTTCTTCTCCGCCGATGCTGCCAGACCTGCTGAGTTTTTCCAGGTAATTCTGTTTTTGTTTTGGTTTTGAGCACAGAAGGAGTCCATTCAGCCCATTATGCCTGGGCCGGCTTTTGGAAAGTGCTATCCAATTAGTCCCAATCTCTTTCATTTTTATTCTTTCAAAGGATGTGAGAGTCACTGGCAAGGCCATCCCTAACTGCCCTTGAGCAGTTAGTGGTGAGCCGACTTCTTGAACTGCTTCAGTCCATCTGGTGTAGGTGCACCCTCAGTGCTTTCTCCAAAGCCTTGCAAAACAAGTATTTTTTCCCTTTTGATAATTATTACTGAATCTTCCTCCACCATCCTTTCAGGCAGTGCTTTCCAGATCAAAACAAATCTCTCCTCATCTCCACTCTCGTTCTTTTGCCAATTACTTTAAACCTGTGTTCTCTGGTTACAAATGTTCCTGCCAGTGGAAACAGTTTCATAATCCGGTCATTCTTATGACTAGGATTTAAATGTTACTCTAATCTTCAAAGGGTGAGCTGGGGGGAGGTGAGATTTTCCTCTTCAGTAGACAGAAAATCATGAGCAGCTTGTGCTCGGATTTGTAACTAACACTTTTTCCCCACCAAGCTCATACGACCAGGAGCTAATGAGAGTGATCAGGTCAAGATATTGGTGTATGGTCTTCGTACAGTCTAACATGCTGCTAGAGGGGTAGATCACAAGTCTGATTCACACATTGCCCCTGTGCTCACTGACCTATTTTAGCTCCCAGTCTGGCAATAACTCGATTTCAGAATTCTCATCCTTGCTTTCAAATCCCTCCATGACATGGCCCCTTCCCAGCTCTGTAACCTCTTCGGCCCTAAAGTGCTCCAAGATCTTGGCATTGCTCCAATTTCAGCCTCTTGCACATTCCCAATTTTCGTTGCTCCATCTTGGTGACCATGCCTTCAGTTGCCGAGCCCACAAGCCCTGAAGTTTCCTCCCTAAACTTCTCTTCCTTCCTTTGAGACAGTCCCTAAAACCTACCTCTTTAACAAGTTTTTGACCGAATGCTCTACGATCTTATGATGTGGCTAGATCTCAAACATTTATTCGATTACACTCCAAGAAGCACCTTGAGACGCTTTATTACATCACAGGCTCTATCTAAATGAATGTTGTTATACTGAACTCCTGTCACTACAGGGAGCTTTCCATGCAAGACTAGATCTGCATTCAGATCACTGCCAGTTACACACTGCAGCAAGTAGCTCACTTCCTCTCTGCTCCAATTTCTTAGAGCAGATGGTGCAAGGGATGTTACAGGTTCTGCAGGGAATTACTACGACAGATGCTCTCTGCTCTATACAAGTGCACAAAATCAATTAACAAACAAGGGACAAAGGGTCTTCAGTTATACTCTCAACACCCACCCCCCACCCCACCCCCAACCCCATCCCCCGCGCCACCACAATCACTGCCAATCCCAAACCCTTGTCTTCTTGGGAAAGATAATGAAGGTCACTCCTCAGAATCCAGGAGAACAGGGTTAATATAGTCTTATCGCTGGTGTGTCCTTTAGTAAGGTGGCAAGGAGCTGGGAGAGAACAGGTACTGTAAAATGGGGCTGCTTCTCCAGGCATGTGACATTGTGTAGATGATCGTGCCAAAGAGATCGAGGGAGAAAGTCAGTAGGTGGGAAGACCTATTTATATTGCCCCTTCATGCATACCAAAGCTTTAGGCTTAGAGGCTTTTCCATGTGAAGTAACACATGAGGCAGATAAAGCATGGGTTTATGTCTGTTTCCATAACTTGTTTTTCCGGGTTGCTAGCAGTCACCAGGTGCTACAGCTTGAGGGCGTCACTCCACATCAAGGCGGCCGACTGGGAGACTCCCCCACGCTTACCGTCTGCCACCAGGTCTATCGGAAGGATTGGAAGGCCCTTCCACGGCCATCAAGTCCTGGAGTGGGACTGAAATTCCGGCTCAGAGGTAGGGCCACTAACCCACCGCGCCACAAGACCTCCGGCGCTTTACAGCCTACAAAATACTTTTGAAGCATTATCACTGTTGCAACATGGGAAATACGGCCATCATATTGTGCACAGCAAGATCCCACAAAGATCGCTGTGATAACAGCTAGACAATCTGTTCTCAGCATTGGTTAGAGGATAAACATTGTCCTGGACAGTGGGCAGAGCTTCCTTGTCCCCTTTGAAATAGTGCGATGGGATCTTTTACATCCACCCAAAGTGGAGATGGGATATCGGTTTAACATCTCATCTGAAAGATGGTACCACCGACAGTGTGGCACTCCCTTGGTGCAATACTGGGGAGTGTCAACCTGAACTGTGTGTTCATGTCTTCCTGGGTGAGACTGCTTCATTGGCCCTAATTCCCATTCCTAATAATTTTTTGCGAGTAGCTATTTACTGTAAACTCTGCTGCAGGATGTAGGCTACACAGTAAATCCCTGGAGCATAACCAACCTACAAGAACAGGTCTTTTATTGGGAAATAATTATAGACTATCTAGGACAATGACCCACAGCTCCACTTCAGACAGGCACAGAGCTGCTCTGAAAAGAAAATGCCACAAAGATTTTGTGATAGTGATGGGGCCAAAGAAGGGGGATTAACTATTGGAATCCTTCCAAAAGATGTTTTCAAACAAATGAGCCTTTTATTTGATTCAAGTAAATTAAGTGACTTGTTCAGTAGCCTCCTGACACCCAGAATCAGGTTATTTGGGATAAAAATGCTCCACAACGCCGCATTTGACAGGGGATTTGAGCATGATACTAATTTCCATTTCACAAAAATGTCCAAGATCGCAAAGCCCGGTGTTCAAGTAATTAACTCCTTCCTGAGACAATGCTCCACGGATTCTGCGGGGCTTGCATTACCCTGACACATTATTTACAATGGCAGCAGTTAGCAGGATAATGAACCTTTTGGGGGTTAGGGGGGTGGGGGTGGAGGTGGGGGCAGGTGAGAATTGCAGCCCAATTCAATCTTGCCCTTGTCTAACATCCCCATGCACACACTTGCTAACAGGTCATTCCCCCAGGCAGCAGAATCTAGACCAGGACACCGAGGAGGGATCCACTAAGCTTTTTTTAAATTAGTGTCATGAGATTTTGTACATCCAGAGAAGGCTTGGTTAAACAACTCATTCAAAAAAAGACGGTTCCTCCAACAGTGCAGCACCCCCTCAGTACTGCACAGCCTATATTATGTGTTCAAGTTTCTGGAGTGGGAATTAAACCCACAAACTTCTGCCTTAAAAAGGAGAGAGAGCTACCCATTAAACCAGAACCTTAATTTAACTTAATGAAGCCTTATGTTTCATTTTAAAATTGGCTGTGCCTGCTCCACACTAGGACCAGTTCTCTAATGGTTCAGTGCCTGAAGGTAGCGTACAGTGTAACACTGGACGTCCTTTCACAAAGCCAAACCTCAGCACAAGCCCTCAGGGAACAAAACAAAAACACGAATCAGCTGGCAGAAGGCTCCTCAAAGAGTCAGAGGAATATTTTCAGCACAAGAAAAGCAGTTCTCATATAATCCTGAACTTGTGCTCCACCTATCACGCACCTTAAAAAGCTGGAATTCAAAGTCCAATGATGACCATGAAACCATCATTGATTGTTATAAAAACCCATCTGGTTCACTAGTGTCCTTGAGGGAAGGAAATCTGAAGTCCTTACTTGGTCTGGCCTACATGTGACTCCAAACCCACAGCAATGGGTTGACTCTTAAATACCCTTGGAAATGGCCTAGCAAGCCACTCAGTTCTCAAGGGTAATTAGGGGTGGGCAATAAAATGCCAGCCTAACCAGTGACATACCCTCATCCCATGAATGAATAAAAAAGACCTTGATCAGTCCCCATGCAGCAGTAACACCAGAGTCTTGTTCATGACACATGCACCTCAGTTTACGAAAGCACTGAGTAAATAAGGCTCTGAATGCCACATCAGCCTAATGCAGTCTTTGATCCAGTAAATGAGAGTGACTTACTGCCTGTGTAAAACTCTGAAGCCCAGCTAATTGTTAGAAGTACATTGTGCAATAGGCAATCCCAGAGCTGTATGTAGTTTACACACACATGACATCTGTCTGGGAACTGAGACCGTGGGGTTATGACATTTAAAATGTCATTAACCCAAGCAATTTCGATTACAATCCCCCATGTCTACACGCTCATTTGAATCCAGAAGCACATTATGCCATTTGAAAATATTTCAGCATTAATTTCATCACTAAAAATAACACTTGTGTTTCCTCTCCCCCATTCTCACTGCTCTCTCCAGGGAGAACTCCATCAGCAGGTAAAAATAAACAGACAATCTGCTGCCAACGCTCATCTAAGACTGTTCCTTGTTGAACTCTCCCTCATTAAGGGATGGTTCTTGATCTCAGATGTGACTACTCGTATTGATTGATGACAGCCTATTGGGATTGTCTTCCACACCCCCATCCCTTATTTTCCACCCCCCCCCCGCCCCCCGACACCCCCCTCCCCCCCCACCCCCCCCCCAACCTCCCAGTTACTTACATTATGCACGCAGAGCCTGTCCAGCTATTCAACAACACAGACTTCAAAATTACCACTCCACATTCACACACGTGTATATTCAACAAGGAGTCAACAAATTAAATTTAGGCGCAGGGATCCAATGTGGTTCAACCCCCAAACTCTCAGGGCAATCGCAAGACCCTTTCCACTATCTCATCCAAGTCAGCTCACTTGCTAAAGGACACACCAGCGATAAGACTAGATTAACCCTGTTCTACCGGATTCCTATGAGGATAGAATTGGGATCTTTCTCTCTTTGTGGGCTTGGGAAGTGAACTTATAATAAAAAGGTGGCCCTCTCGCACCTATCAAGTCTCAGTTTCTCCAAACCAGTTCTATCTGTTATCAATAGTCACTATTTAGAGTCGAAATACTCCACCACAAAAAAACCTGGCTTTAAGAAATGGATTTCTGGGTTAGATTCAAACCCAGCTTCCAACAGGAAAAGTTCACTATCTAGCTCACTATCAACCTGCACATTGCAGCAAGTATACATTACATATTCATTTAAACTCCAGAATATAGGATCTAGAGGGGAGCTATGTTAACCTGCTATCCAAGAAAGGAGGGAAGAGAGAAGATAGTCTGACATCAGTTGTCAGGATAAATGTTACAATTATTAAGGAAGTCTTAACAATACGCACAGAAAATCATAGTACGATCAGACAGAGTCAACGTGAGTTCTTGAGAGGAAATTCATGTTTGTCAAATTTATTACAGTTTTTGTGCATGTAACTAGTACAGCAGATAAAAGGAGAGCCAGTAGATGTAGTATAAGCCTTTTGGAAATCCAAGTATAAGGTGTCACACAAAAATGTTAACATGCAAGATAAGGGCCGATGGGGTTGGAGGTAATATGCTAGCATAGAAAGAGGACTGGGTAACGGAGAGGAAGCAGGGAGGAGAGATAAACAGAGTATTTTCAAGTCGGCAGGCTGCAACTAGCAGAGTGTCGTAGGAATCAATGCTGGGACCTCAACTGTTTACAAACTATATTAATGACTCAGATAAAAACAATCAAGTAAAGTCCTGCATTTCGCATCCACCTTGTTTGCGTATTCGCTTACCCACGCTTTGTACACTGCATCACCCATCACATGAGCAATGTTTGCTTATCCACACCCTCTGAGGAGAAGCCTATGGAAACCAGAGTCCATTAGACCTGACCGTAGACATTTAATTCTCTTTCTTTAAGCACCTTTCCAACAGGGGTGAGGAGCAGTGCTTAAGTGCAGCCCAAATGGAGAAGTTAACCTGGAAATGTCCAAATTTCTTGGGCCAGAGCTGCAATAACGGCTCTGTTCAATTTTGAAATGTTCACCAATTTTGTCTTTCAGTTTTGAGGTGATTCATTTTTTTTATTAAATGAGGATTGTCTCGGTTCAAAATTTTTAATACATGTATTATATTGCTCAGAGGCTCCCCCTATCTGTCATATACAGGTATTGTACCATAATTTGCTGTAGAGTAACTGCAGAAACTTGTGCTGCCCTCACATTGCTGGAACCTAATTGACTCCCGTTGAAACCATGTTCATTTTTCACGATTTCACTGTTTCTGAGGTGCACAGGAATGTAACCCCACCCCCCACCGTGAACGGCAGGACTTTACTGTAATGTATCCAAGTTTGCTGAAAATACAAAGCTAAGTGGGAACATAAGCTGTGAGGAGGACACAAAGACATTGCAGAGAGATATGGGCAGGTTAAGTGAGTGGGCAACAGGTGGCAAATGGGGGATTGTGAGATTATTTACTTTAGTAAAAATAGAAAAGCAGAATTTTTTTTAAAAAAAGATATGTAACTTCTAAACAATGATGTTCAGAGGGACTTGGGTGTACTCAGATAAGGAACTCAAAGTTAGCATGCAGGTACAGCAAGCAATTAGGAAAGCAAATGGTATGTTGGCTTTTATTGCAAGTAGATTGGAGTACAAGAATAAGGAAGACTTGCTACAACTGTGTTTGGGCTTTAATGAGACCACATCTGGGGTACAGTGTGCAGCGTTGTTCTCTTTATCTAAGGATTTACTTGAAATGGAGGTGATACAGCAAAGATTCACAGGATTGGTTTCTGGGGAGAGTGCTGTCCTATGATGAGAAGCTGAATAAATTGGGCCTATATTTCACCCCTTTCCTAAGATTCACTCAGTTCTGTTGAAGGGTCAGGAGGACTCGAAACGTCAACCCTTTTCTTCTCTGCCGATGCTACCAGACCTGCTGAGTTTTTCCAGGTAATTCTGTTTTTGTTTTGGATTTCCAGCATCCGCAGTTTTTTTGTTTTTAATCTCTATAGTCTCTGGAGTTTAGAAGAATGAGAAGTGATCTCATTGAAACATACAAGATTCTGAAGAGTCTTGACAGGGTAGACACAGAGGCTGTTTCCTTTAGCTGCGGAAATTGAGAACATGGGGACACAGTCTCAGGATAAGTTGAGTTTCTCTGAGGCAAGACAGACAGGTTTTTGGGGAATATAGGCGGCAGGTGTGAGAACTGAGGCCGGGGATCAGCCATGATTGTATTAAATGGTGGAATAGGCACAAGGGACTGTGCAGTCTACTCCTGCTCCTATTTCTTACATTACGTTCTTACTATATGGTGAGCAATGAGCCCACACATCACAGACATCTTATCCTTTACTAGACCTAATACTCGTTTTGGAATTTGCCAAAGTCTTCCTCCTCAGGACCCAGGTTCTCACCTTGTAGACCCTTCTAAAGTCAGTAATGTTGTGAACCTCACTGAGACATGCTTTCAGTGTATTAGCACTTTTAGTGCACACTGATCCTTGCAGTTTTTCAGTTAGAATTGGTGATGGGCAAAGTATTCGCACATATTTTACTCCCTCCCCCTCCCTAAAAAGAATGCACACGTGACACTGCTGAACACTTGCAAACTTAGCAAGACTTTTATAGCACTTCACAAAGAAAGCATAGAGAGTGCCACCCAGGAATGTTAACAATGGAGATGGAAATCGGAGGGGGTTGGGGCCAGGGAGGCTATTCCACAGCTAGGGCGGTGCGGGACAGACATTTTAAAAAATATATTTTTGAGTTACTCTTTCAGCATCCAAATGCCATTACAGGATCTGTTGATAGGAGGGGCAATGCAGAGAGCTTCCCATTTACTGATCTTTCTTTTGGGTGGTTTGATTAATCTGCGAATGCAGATGACACCGTTTGAAGAATCAACTTCATGGATTTATGAGTTCTATTGTTTGGAACCAAACAAGCAGCAGGATTAACACTACTCACACCAGCAGCAGGATTAACACTACTCACACCAGCAGCAGGATTAACACTACTCACACCAGCAGCAGGATTAACAAACACTACTCACACCAGCAGCAGGATTAACACTACCCACACCAGCAGCAGGATTAACAATACCCACACCAGCAGCAGGATTAACAATACTCACACCAGCAGCAGGATTAACACTACTCACACCAGCAGCAGGATTAACACTACCCACACCAGCAGCAGGATTAACAATACCCACACCAGCAGCAGGATTAATACTACTCACACCAGCAGCAGGATTAACACTACCCACACCAGCAGCAGGATTAACACTACTCACACCAGCAAGCAGATTAACACTATTCACACCAGCAGGAGGATTAACACTATTCACACCAGCAGGAGGATTAACACTATTCACACCAGCAGGAGGATTAACACTATTCACTCCAGCAGTCCTTTGTGATTTACCAAATGAAAAGTGCTGCCTAGAACAGCTCTTTCCAGTCAAAAGGCCAGGCTAGGTTTTTAAAATTAAATGTAGAAGTTAATAATTTCTGGTCTGCGTGAACCTGTATTAGGGAAGGCTCATCTTAAAGCACAAACTCCTCTGGTAACAGTTTATGCTTCAAGGAGGATTCGTTATCAGCAGGCTACTCCTCCCATTGAGGTTAACCATGCTCGCATTCAGTTTCAACATATGTCTCAGCATCAGCTTCAGATTGGCTCAGATAGTTTCCTTGAGGAAATGCTAAAGACACAGTATTTGTCACAAGGCACCTGAAGGTTCTGTATCACAATTAGCCGATAATCATTCTATCATGTTGTTTCCATTCAGTCCTGCCTAACACTACTGAGGGAGCAGTATCACAACAAGGACTGCACTGGTTCAAGTAGGTCACCTAAGACCACCTCAACACAGCTAGGAATGGACAAATAAACTGCAGCCTTGCCAGTGTCTTACCAGACCTGGTAAAGACATTTTTAAAACCCTCAGTATGCCAGCCACATTACAACTAACAATGCAGAAGACCCAGCTCAAGTGATGGTTCCTCCTCAAGTTCCATTAGAAGCTAGGACCAAGGCTATGATTGGAGACACTGCACTACAGGGCAGGCACAGTCGTTCAAATGCAAAAAGCGACTGCACCTTATCCAGTGCATGGATTTGCAATTGCTTTCCCAGCTTCAAATCCTGGTTGCAGACTTCCCCCGGATGCCCAGGGAAGGTCATACAGTGCAGCAATGCAAAAGCCACACTGCCAGCCAGTTTGAAGCAGGCTAACGGGTCAGTTTGACTGTTGCCACAACAAAACAATGGCATGCAGCATCCATTGCTGCCAACAATGCCAAAAGCACCACCGCATCAGACAGCTCTGATTTCAAAAACTTTGAGGGAAATTAGAACTCTGGCGACCATTTAACCCTCTTTAACGCTTGCAAAAATCAATAATGATCAACTGACTTGGAACCATTAAGGCTAAACCATTCAACTAAAGCATACAAGTGGCAACTAACATTCATGCCACACAAGTTGCCAATCAATGATGATCTCCAACAAGACAGAATCTAACCATCACCCCTTGACATTCAATAGCATTATCAGTGCTGAGGCCCCACCATCAACATCCTGGGGGTTATCGCTGATCAGAAACTGAACTGGACACGCCAAATAAATACTGTGACTACAAGGGCAATTCAGAGGCTCGGAATCCTGCAGCAAGTAGCTCACCTCCTGACTCCCCAAAGCCTGTCCACCATCTACAAGGCACAAGTCAGGAGTGTGATGGAATACTCCCCACTTGCCTGGATGAGTCCAGCTCCCATAACACTCAAGAAACTTGACACCATCCAGGGCAAAGCAGCCCACTGTTTATAGATGGGGCGCAAAACAATTCATCCCTCCACCACTGACAGACAGTAGCAGTAGTGTGTACCATCTAAAATGTGCACTGCAGAAACTCACCAAGCCTTCTTAGACAGCACCCTCCAAACCCATGACCACTGCCATCTGGAAGGGCAGCAGGCACATGGGAACACCACCACCTGGAAGTTCCTTTTCAAGTCACTCACCATCCTGACTTGGAAATATATCGCTGTTCCTTCACTGTCACTGGGTCAAAATCCTGGAACTCCCTCCCTAACAGTACTGTGGGTATACCTACATCACATGGACTGCAGCAGTTCAAGAAGGCAGCTCACCACCACCTTCTTAGAGCAATTAGGGATGGGCAATAAATGCTGGGCCAGCCAGAGACGCCCACATCCCATGAAAGAACATTAAAAAAAGTCACCAGAATATATGAATCTTTCCTGTCAAGGTCAGCTTTAGCATCACCCAGGAGAGCTGCAGTCAGAAAACCCCATATTGCATACATGACGTGTGTATCTCCTGCTGAACTTGAATCTACACCAGACAGCTGCTACAAAAGCAGCACAGACAAATTGGGAATAGCTGCGATAGGAAATAACAATTACAGTTTTAAAAAAATGCAAGTCCTGATAAACTAACCAACTATCAAACAGATGACAGCCAAGCGAAATCCCGTCCTTACCCACATATGCCCAGTACAGTTCACAAGGCAATGATCACGAGTGGGAAACTTGAGCATTCTTTGTCCCCAGGACATTCCAGCTCAACGCAGCAACACTATCGTTGGCCCCAATTCAGATCAACCAACATAACACAGATCAGGAATCGAATCTGGGACCAGTCCATAAGGTGCACATTATCCAAAAGGCAGTAACTTTGCCTTTGCGATCTCAAGTCAGGCATCATCTGTAACCCACCAGTAGGGCCATGAACACGGTGGGTTGGGGGAAGAGGAGGGGGGCAAGGGAGAGGGAAAGCAGATGGAGAAGGAGGAAAGATAAGAGAAGGGAATGGGAGCACCAGCCATTCATTCAGCCCCATCCCGCTGTAATACAGCCTGGCATGTTAACTCAACCACACATGTATCAGGGAACTGTGGGCACAAGTACATCCCAGTCCTTGACCCAGTTTCCTAGGTTCTTAACAGATCATCCTATATAAAGCTCATAATTACAACGTCTCACAACTATAAACAGCGTATGCACAACACTGTTAACTCCTCCAGCCTCGCCCAAGTCCCAGACACAGCATTCACAATTCCACATCTTGGCATTCAAACCTGAGACTCGCGTTATGAAATGAGCCACTCCTCGAAGTCTCAGTGGCTCAGCGTCCCTGAGCTCTCCTCCCAGAACTTCACAAAGACCGGTACGGTTGGCAATGCTCTCTGACCTTGGTAACGGTGCAACTGAGATGTGGAAGCCCCAGGGTCAGATGTCTCCCAGAAATATTCTTTACAAATGAACACAGGCGCCCTCTCACAATTCACAGCTGCTGCTTGAGGCTCCAGGGAAATCCCATAGGATCAGATTCTACTCAGGGGAGGGAAGCAGCAGAAATAATAGAAATCTCTCCCTGGAAGAGGGGATCTCGAAGCTTGGCCACTTGGAAGTGGGTCAAAACTCCAAACTCCTATCCCCTCTCCTTTTCCCGGTGCCGCGTGTCAGGAGGCCAATTCCAGTCACATCTTTTTGCAAACCTACGGGAGATCCAAATTCCAGCGAAACCCCTCTTACAGTTCCAACGTGGGGCAATATCTCCTTTTTTTTTGGCGCAGTCACCACCTTTCGCCTCTTGTCTCTTCCGTGTCCGCTGCCTCCTCCCTCTCCTTAGGTTTTTCCTCCTCGACCTCACCTCGTCCTGTCAATCAGTGCTTCGTCCCCCGCCCAGGGAAATCCACAGAAGGGGATACAAAGTCTCAGCCAATGGGGAAATTGGCCACAATGTCGCAGCCAATGGCGAACTCGGTTACAATGTTGCAGCCAATGGAATGATGGTTATGTCGCAGCCAATGGCGAACTCTTTTACAATATTGCAGCCAATGGAATGATGGTTATGTCGCAGCCAATGGCGAACTCGGTTACAATGTCGCAGCCAATGGCAAACTCGGTTACAATGTTGCAGCCAATGGGGTAATGGCTACGATATCGCAGCCAATGGGCAACTTCTCTACAATATTGCAGCCAATGGAAAAACGGTACGTATAGATCACAGCCAATAGTAAATGGAAACATCACAATGCATCCAATGGGCACAGGAGAAATAGAAGACGGACACATGGGCTGGAACCAATGGCAAATAGAAAGCGCATTGATCAAACTGACAGATCAAACCAGCCGACACTGATCAAAGGATACATTCATGCCAGCGTGATAAATAATAAAGTGCATTTTCTGGTCTGCAGCCAAATGAAGTACAGCCACTCCCAAAAATTGTGCAATAATGAACGTCAAACTCATAGATTCACAGAATAGTTACAGCACAGGAGACTATTTGGCCCATCGAACCCATGCTAGCTCTTTGTAAGAATAGTTTAGCTCGTATCTGTTCTGGGGACGTTCAGTTCCCTTTTAAAAGCCACGATTGAATCTGCCACCGCCATCTTCTCAGGCAGTGCATTCCAGATCAGAACTACTTGCCACTTAGAAAGGTGTCATCTTTGTTTCATTTACCAATCACTTTAAATCAATGTCCACTGATTCTTGACTCTCCTGCCCACCGAGAACAGTTTCTCTCCATCTGTACTCGTCGTGATTCTGAACGCTACTGCCAAATCTCCTCTCAACCTTCTCTTTGAGGAGAACAACCCCAGCTTCTCCAATCTACCCATGAAACTAAGGCCCCCCATCCCTGGAGCCATTCTCGTAAATAATTGTTGAAGCGTATTTCTAATTTGCAAGATTTATTAAAATTGTACATCCACATTAACCGATATCTCTCCATAACATGCACTGAAATAAATCTTGGCATCGCCGCCAGTTCAGTCATTCAATCCTGGATGCTAACGTCTATTTTTGGAAATACACAAGTCAGTTAGCATCAGTAAAGTTTAAAGCAAAAGAAAAATACCACAGGTGTTGCAAATCTGAAATCTTTCTTAAATAAAGGAAAATGCTGAAAATGCTCAGCCAGTCATGCCGTTGAGATATATACAAAGTTAATATTTCAAATGAATGCAGGTGCCCTTTTACAATTCACAGCTGCTGCTTCAGAGTCCAAGGAAATCCCACAGGATCAGATTCTCCTTAGGGGTTAACAGCAGAAATAATGGAAATCTCCCCCATGAAAAGAGGGAATCTCAAAGCGTGCCCACCTGCAGGTGAGTCAAAGCTCCACACTCCCGTCCCTCTCCTTTCCCCAGTGCCGTGTGTGTGTGTCAAGAGGCTGCTTCCAGTCACATATTCTCCTGAACCTACAGGGGATCCAAATTGCGATGAAGCCCCTCTTACAGTTCCAATTGGGGGTGTTACCTCTTTAATGAGATAAAAGATGAAACCTGAAGGATTAATAAAGGTCAAACTGATTGGAACAAAAGCCAAATACTGCGAGTGCCGGAAATCTGAAATGAAAACAGAAAATGCTGGAAGTACTCAGCGTCGGTGGACAGTAATAGATCTCCCTCAGTACTACACTGAGGTGTCAGCCATGATTACTCTCGGAGCTGAAGTCTCTGGAGTGGAACTTGAACCTAGAACGTCTCAGACTGCGACACAGAATGGGTGAGATCGAACCAACCACCCAATGTGCCTGTCGTCAATTGCCTTGAAAGTTTCCTAATGTTGGCATACCATTCTATTTTCCAATTACTCAACCTGCCAATTTTATCTACTTGAAGTTAGCTTTTTCCTCCCTTATAATCCTTGAATTGTCCCCTCTCCTTTGGAATTTTCATATATTGAATCCAATTATCTTTGTTCCCTATTTTCTGGACTTCCCAGTTAAATTTTCTATTTGTATCATTTCCCTATATTGGATATTGAGAAATAGCTGACTAGATAATTGTTATGAACCTCAGCAATATATAAATGCAGCATGTGTATCAGCATGGAAGGAGCCTCCCACACTTACACGTTAATCTGCCCACCGAAAACAGTTAGAGAAGAGCAGCTACTGACAAGTGAAGATCTCCTCAATATGAATTCTGTCACCGGTAAATGTGTGTTTTAGAGACCGGGTTATTAACAATCGGCTTTATTTATTTCCAAAAAGAAAACTTTGTTAAAAATTAGTTATAGCGCCTGTTTCCTCATTGGCCTGCCTTGTGGGGACGTGACCGCAATAGAGGATACATTTGTTGGCAAATGAATCGGAGGAAAGGAGGAATAGAGAGGAGAGATAAGTGAGAGAGGGAAACAGAGAGAAAAATCAACAGTGAGAGAGAGAGAGGAAAGGCTAGAACTCAAGCGCCGGGCTTTCGACACGTTGTTTAGTCCCATTAGTCTTTTAACCACAACCTCAATGTTTCGTGTCCCCATGCAGCTCTCTGGATACTCTGCTCGGTGCTGAAAGCAAGTAGCCTCTGCTGGGCTGCTCCAACTTCGCCCTGAGAGATTTCAGGTGACCAGACGCCGCCGGAGTTCCGGGACGGACTGGAAAGAAACAGGAATTTTGTCTTTCAAATCTGGAATACCATTCAAAGTTTGCTGGAAATGCACGTTAAGTAAAGCCAGACTTCAAACCCTTTGGGTTGTTGCGAGTTCCCCTGCAAGTTACACACCGTCCTGACTTGGAACAATATCACCGTTCCTTCACTGTCACTGGGTCTAAACCCTGGAACTCCCTTCCTTCCTAACAGCACTGTGGGTGTTCATACAACACATGGACTGCAGCAGTTCAAGAAGGCAGCTCACCGCCATCTTCTTGAGGCCAGTTAGGGAATGGGCAATAAATGTTGGCCTAGTCAGCGACGCTTGCATCCCGTGAACGAATGTAAAAATAAATTAACTTGTAATAATGCTATTTTGATTACTGGAGAATACAAGGGACACCCTCCACCGTCAGCCATTCCTTTCAAAAAAATAGAAAGTAACATTGTAAAATCAGCTTGTACAGGCTAAAAGTATTTCATCAGGTTTATTAACAGGTTAAATAATTATACAGAAACAGGTCAACACAACAAAAACCATAACATTTAATAAAATAATAATTTGAATAGAATCAGTCCACAAATTAATATATTCTTTAAAGAGCATTTTTCTACATCTGAAAAGCAAACTTTTTTGATGAATCAGATTGCCTTCCGGTAGACCTTCAAGCTTCCATATTTCACATGGATGGCACAAATTCCAGTTCATGTATAGAATTCAGATCTCATGCCAGAACTAAATCTGAGCATGTACAGGTAGAGTAATCCAGTCAGTTGCATTCTCTCACTCTATCCTGGTGGTCCTGCAAGTTTATGTCACTCAAGCACCTATCACATTTCCTTTTGAAATTATTGATCATCTCCACTTCCACCACTCTTGCAGGCAGCAAGGTGCAGGTCATTACCACTCTGAGTGAAAAAATTCTTCCTCACATTCCCTCCTGTATTTCTTGCACTAAATTTTAAACCTGTGTCCCCTCGACCTTGTACCATCAGCTAATGGCAGCACTGTTCCAAGTGGCCATTTATCCTGTGTACGTCAAGAGAGTGTCAGCAGGTCGTGGATTACTATTGTTACATGACATCCATACATAGGCACTTAACGAGCATGACTTAATATACAAAAATCACCAGCAAGAACAGTGTCTCATTTTTCTCCTTCTAGCCTGGGAGGGGCAAGTGCAGAAATTTAATTCAATTATAACATCTCTGCTGAAATCAGCAAACTCAACATGGAGCAGGAATCAAACTATGTCCTACTCTTTGATTGGTAAAACTGAAATGTACACAGGAGTCCACTGTATTAATGTGCATAATAGAAATTATTTTATCTTACAGCACTGCTGCTTGCCTTATATAGTATTTTAAACCTGCTGTGCATTACCATACAGAATCCACTTCCAAAATTCTGAAAATGTCAATCAAACCAGGCCCAACATGGATTGCAGTGATAGTCTGCAACACATTTAACAGTATTAGAAGATTGTTATATTCTCTAGCTTTCGTATTTTATTCCAATTGGGCTATGCAAAATTCAACAGTGTCATTTCAGAATACATGTGGTGAAACAAGCTGGCCCAGCACATTTGCTTAACTTGTGTCCTAACATCTCACCCACCTTGACCAACAGGATCATAAATAGGACAGAAACAGAAAATGCTGGAAAATACACAGAAATCCTCTGAGAGAGAGAGAGAGAGAGAGGGAAGTATTCCATTATAAAATTCAAAACAAAAATATTCACGTTCTGGTACAGATGCTGGATTGTACATTTCCAACAATTTCAGTTTCTTTTCTTTTCATCCCACAGCAAGATAGCTGAGGAAATTAACACTGGCAGAGCCAGTCAATGTAAATTGTGGAGCCAAGTTCCACAATTGGACCTCTTTGAATTGGGACTGGAACACTGATCAAGTTATACCTGAAAAATGAACGTACGCAGATGGGAGCTAATAACATGTATTTAGTTTTAACTGTATTATATTCAAACTTTGCCTTTTGTTCATACATTCTGGGAACTGTTTTAATCTATATCAATGAAGAAGGTCAATCTTAATAATAATGGCACAGACGATAAAAGTAATGCATTTGGAAAGAGGGAAATGTGTACTGCAAAAACTGTTACTTTCGAAGAATTAAACAATCCTTTGTGTCCCCAAGCATAAACAAGCACTCTGCTTTATTTCTTCTTCAATTCATTTAAACCAATAAACAGAGAGAACAGTACTTTGTCACCCAGATAATGCCCAACAGTCCTAAGATCCTTGACTCCCCCGTATTCCCTCCTGCTCAAGGTTCCCTGTCTCCTTCAGTCCAGCGGCAGCTTCACTCTGCTGTTTCAAGTACTGGTCCAATAGGGCAGCAAGGTGCATGGGGCCAGACTGTAGAAGTTGGCACGTCTGAGATGTCATAAGAGTCAGGCCGCCCACAAGCTCGCCTTGGATGATCTGCATTCCTGGAAGCCTGGAGTAGTCAACCACTCCCTGTCTGCTGAAAAGTACATCTTCGATACAAGCCCCTGCATAGGAAGAGACAGCACGATTAACGGGCAAATTTTAGCACCTTCTATATACAGGCAGTTGTATATTAAATACAGTGACGGGGATGTTAACAGAAGATGGTGGATACAACGCTGAAGTCAGAGGCAGGATAGAGATAGTCAGAAATAATTTTATGAAGGTGAAGGATGTGTTAACAACAAGAACAGGATGTGACATTCTATCCACCTTCCTGTAGGCCTCAGAAACCTGGACCAATAAATAAAGATCTGTGGAAGAAAATAGAGGCCTTTTGAAATGTGGACATGAAGATGTTTGCTAAAAATTCCATGTACAGACCATAAAACAAATGAAGAGGTGTTTGAAATTGCAAAAGCGAAAAGAACTCTTAAAAAGTAACATCCAGAAAAGTGTGTGTCAGTATTTCGGTCATTTGATCAGAGCTGAAAATCTACAGAGGTTTATTCTAGAGGGCAAAGTGGAGGGCAGCAGAAAGAAGGGTCAACCTAGGGGTTGGATCACCAACATCCAAGAGTGGTTGCAGACGAGCTATAATGGATGTGTGAGGATGGCTCAAGACAGGTGAATGTGACATCCCATGTCAGCAGATCCACTGGCAGGAGCAGGAGCATTCAACAGTCAATTTCTATCATTAGTCAACCACAGACTTAGAAATGATAGGAGAAAAATAACAATGTGCATTTATATACTGCCTTTAATATAGTATAACATCCCAGGACAGATTATCAAACAAAAATCATTTAATATATTCATGACTGAAATAGATATGTTTTTCAACTTTAGGGGAGTCAAGGGTTATGGAGAAAAGCTAGGAAAGTGGAGCTGAGGCTAAGCAGGTTCAAGGCCTACTTCTGCTCCTATTTCTTATGTTCTTGAGTGGAACTTGACACCAAGTCACATAAGGACAAACTAAGACAGGTGAGCAAAGGTTTGGTAAAAGCAGATTTTAAGCAGCTTCTTAAAGGAGGAGAGAGAGGTGGAGAGGGGGAGAGGTATAGGAAGGGGATTCCAGAGCTTTGGAGCTAGACAGCTCAAGGTACAACTGCCAATGATGGAACGATTAAAACTGGGGATGCACAGGGGGTCAGAGTATGAGCAGCAGGGAGATGCTGAAGGGTTCTGGAGCTTGAAGACTTTACAGAGCTGAGGGTGAAGTCTTGGAGAGATTTGAAGGCAAGGAAGAGAATTTCAAAATTAAAAGATTGCCCAACCAGGAGTCAATAAAGTTCAGTGAGCACAGGGATGATGGGTGAACAAAACTTGCTATGAAAATCCCAGTGGTGGGGAGCTGCAAGAACCACAGGTCCAAAGCATGATACTCTTATCACACAACATGTCTCGAATAACTCGCACACTGTATCCAAAAATGTTATTTGCAGCATGAAATCTATGTAATTTACTACTGCAATGGATCAATACTAACCACTTCCGCTTCCTCTCTAGGGAGTCTGTTCAACGAAGATAGTGAGCAGTAGGCCAGCAATAAAATCAGAAATACATTTTATGCCTTGACTATATGTGACTGTGTCATGCATTTACCCTCTGGTCACAAAGGATGGCAATCAATGTTAAAGAATATTAAAACAAGGGCTGAAAGCCTCTACAATTAGACAGGTTTTGGTGGGATCCACTGGTCTATTCAGTAATCTGTGTTCTACAGCTTTTCACATTATAACAGTGAAATTTATGCAGACCTTCTTGAATACTATGTCATCTTCAGTCTAGTGACAAAATGCAATTGTTAGACCAAAGCACATGGTTCCGTAAGAGAGAGTGTGCGGGCTAATGAAATGTGTAAAATTAAGTTTAAGAATCAGATGCAATTGGAAATCACAAATAACTTTCGTTCCAATTTGAACTTAGCTCTGTTATTGCTCTTACCCAGTAAACTGATCTGAGTAGTACTGCGCACGGTCTTCAGGAGCTCTTTAGCTTTGGGCTCCTTACTCACAACAATGATATTGTGACCAATAAACAAGGGCAGCAGGTTCTTGTACTTGGTGTCTGCTAGATATGAACGCATGACCTGAGACAGAGAAATAATCAGTGACATTACAAGATGTGAACTGGAATTATGCCATCACTGAGAGACCTGCACTTATACAGTGCTTCACAATATAAAAATACCACACGCTGACTTGATTTAAGCAGGCAATATCTACAAACAGCAATATGGCGCATGGCCAGTTTTACTGTTGTCTGTGTCAGCCTTGGCTCTGTGGTGACACTTTTGCCTCTAAATCATAAGGTTATGGGTTCAAGTCCTACTCCAGAGACATGTGCATGATTTGGTCTCAATTCTCTGTGAGCAATGCCACTGTGGGTCAACTGGAAGATTTTTCATCTTTAAACTTTGAATTATTTTTATTAATTGACAGGAATTGAGCATCACTGGCAAGTATTGCTTATCCTTAACTGCCCTTGAACTGAGTGGATTGCTAGGCCATTTCAGAGGGTAGTTAAGAGTCAACCGCATTGCTGTGGGTCTGGAGTCACATGTGGGCCAGACCAGGTGAGGACGGCAGATTTCGTTCCCTAAAGGACATTGGTGAACCAGATGGGCTTTTACAACAATCAATGATAGTTGTCATGGTCACCATTATTGAGACTAACTTCATGTTCCAGATTTATTCATTGAATTTAAATTGCACCAGTTGCTGTAGTCGGATTTGAACCCACGTCCCCAGAGCATTAGCCTGGGCCTCTGGCTTATGACTGGGATTGGTTGTACAGCCCAGTAGATAGGTGCGAAATAGGACCAGATTGATCCATTGTAACACTGAACACTAAAAGTGAATAAGAATGCTCCAATCCATCCGAACTAAAGCAAATATCGTTTTTTTTATTCCTTCATGGAATGTTGGCATCGCTACCTAGGACGGCATTTGTTGCCCATTCCTAACTGTCCTTGAACTGAGTGGCTGGCTTGGCCATTTTTAGAAGGCAGTTAAGAGTCAACCACATTGCTGTGGGTCTGGAGTCACATGTAGGTCAGGCCAGGATGGCACATTTCCTTCCTTAAGGGAAGGTGAACGAGATGAGGTTTTACAACAATCCATTACTAGTTTTATTTATTTTCTATTTTATTTAATTAACTGAATTTAAATTCCTCCCATTTGCCATAGTGGGATTTGAACTCATGTCTCTGGATCATTAGCCCAGGCGGCTAGATTACCAGCTCTCTAACATAACCACTATGCTTCCATACCCAGTACGTTGAATGGGAACTGGTTTTCTTTTTGGTTTGTTGTCTGTTCCCATCTTCCCATGGGTGCAGTGCCACAGCTGTCCCCTTTACCTGATCCAAATGTTATTCTTCACACTGACTGAGGCTACATCTGTAAGTGACATTAGAACCAAGTCTTCAGCCATCTGCAAGCATGAGCCTAGTTAGGGTCATGTATGGAGAATAGCCACGGAGACAAAATAATGGACAGCCACCAAGTGGAACCTCCAAGAAGAGTTGACACCTTCTGAAGACAACAGGAGCAGGAGGGGGTTTAAAAGAGAAACTCAGTTAAGAAACAAACACTGCTCACCAAGCTGCTGCAATTCTATGAAGGGCGTTAGCTAGAATGATGCATAGGATGCAAAGTTAAGAAAAACCTGGTTAGGGAAGAATTTCATGCGAATGTCGTGTTTCAATAGTCGATGCCGAAGAAGCCTCAGCTCATCGGAGGTGATGGAGTTGCTCTGGAAAACGGCAATCATTTTATTCTCCCTGAACGTCACTTCCACATCGCGCTGCAGGAGCTTTTCTAAACCAGATGGCTAAAGGAGAGATTTACACAAACATTGTTATACACGGCTTTGCATTGACTAAGGAAAACAGTGAAATGCTGTTACCTGCACGGGAAAAAAAGATGCTTTTGTTAACGCCCAGCAGTGGGTCTTATGTACAGCTAGAAATAAAGCAGCTCACCATGCTGCCCTCTTGAAACTGCAGAGATTACGGAGTACTCTTAGGGCTAAAGGCCAACTGTTACCTCCTGGCAGGCTTTTGAACCATGGGCAGAGTCACAGCCAAGTCCAAACCTTTCCCCCTACGAAATCTGCGATAGTGCCTCTTCCATCAGGGTTACCGGGTAGGGATCAGTAATGAGAACCCTGGCTGGCCTTTCCTCCCCCTATTCCAAGGGCAATGAGGCCAGTCACCATACTCCTACCACCTACCCCAGCAGAGAGTAGCTAACTCAGCTTACACCAGAGCTTTATTTTGGAGTCTTCCTGATCCCTATGACTGAATTCCACATTGAAGAGATGATTTACCAACTGCATCCATTAATTAGGATTTTATCAAGTTTTCATTTGCTGTATATGAAAATGGACTGTAATCTGCAAATCTGTTAACAGTTTTTGCGACTTGAGATTATTACATTTCTGTGGCTCACACAGGGCCTCTGGTGGTAGAAATCAAGTACTGCAAATGAACAAACACAATATCCCCCAACAAAAACAGAATTACCTGGAAAAACTCAGCAGGTCTGGCAGCATCGGCGCTGAGTTTTTCCAGGTAATTCTGTTTTTGTTTTGGATTGCCAGCATCCCAGTTTTTTTGTTTTTATAACAATATACCACAATATTCTTTCTCTGTCCAATTCTAAAGTAATAAATTCCCAAACAAATCTCTTTGGAAGGAGGCATTTTTTATTTTTCAGGTCTCGTGAAAAAGACTAATGGCAAAGGAATTCAGATTGCCCCAAGTTCAAAGTCTAACAAGTATTAGGCACTTTTCTCAACTTTTTGTTTTCAAATCTGTCTATGTCCTGACCCCCACCCATCCCCCTTATCTCCGCAATCTTTTCCAGCCTCACGGCCCTCCAAGATATCTACACTCCTCTAATTCTGCCCCTTGAGCATTCCTGATATTAACTGATCCACCACTGATGGTCATGCCTTTAGCTGCTGGGGCCTTCAGCTCTTCCTAAACCTCTTTGTTCTCTTATATGACACTTCTTAAAATCTACTTCTTTGACCGAGCTTTTGGTCAATGGCCGTAATATCTCTTTACATGGCTCGGCTTCAAATTTTGTTTTATAAGTGCCTTGGGACATACTGTTGTTAAAAGCGCTATATAAATACAAGTTGTTGGTTCCTAGATTATGCAGAACGCGATTAATTCCAGTCCTGCGTGGGCTCTCATTAATCTATTATACTGATACTTGTGTTTCTGTTGCTTTAAATTCACTGACTGCCCACCCATCATTAGCATGTTTCCTGTCCTCAGGATGTCCCATGCATTCCTTTATGGCCACCCGAGAGCCCACGGGACTGAATCATCAGCCTAGGTTATGTGCTCAAATCTGGAATGAAAGTGAACCCACGACCTTCTGACTCAGAGGCAAAATGCTACCACGGAACTTAGGCGGACTCCATAGCTCCTCCTTCCATCACTCCTCTGCTGTCGCTGGGTTAAAATCCTGGAACTCCCTCCCTAACTGTGCTGCGGGTGTACCTACACCACATGGACTGCCACAGTTCAAAGCTGCTCAGCACCAACTTCGACAACACCATGAAGGGTGGGCAATAAATGCTGGTCTTGCCAGCGACGCTCACATCCCATTAACAAATAGAAAGTAGTAAATGTGCTTAATGTGCACCCTTATTTTTTGTACTGGGACTGTGGGTGGATGGGGGGAGGGTGGTGGGATGATAATGTGCTATTCACAAAGTTATGGTAACTGGCTCCCTCCTCATCTTATAGAAGAAACTGTTGAACAGAGCTGATTATTATGATTAAGCACGTTAGCACATGGACCCCACTAGTTTCTACACTGCTGAATCGACGTAATGGTTATCTATGGGATCCAGTGGATCAGTGCTGGATCTTAGCTTGCGATACATCAGATTAATATCTGGAAGTTTTCACTTAACTATAGTTTGTAGCAAGTTTCATAATTTTATATGTTTGGAAGTTGTTCTTGTGATTAGCAATCTTACTGAAAAGAGCAATTGTAGATTATGTCCAGCACAACAAAAGGAATTTATTGGGCCAATGGTCTTTCCTTAAACCATATTTTCTTACAATTTTTTTTATTCGTTTATAAAATGTATCTGTATGAATGAAAGTTCCATAAGGAAGAAAACAAATACCCTTGTCTTCTCCATACTGAATATGTTTTGCTGTCAAGGAACATAAGTATTCGGGCCCCAGCATCTATGAACAACAGTACAGGAGATGTATCAATGACAGTGATGTTCTCTTAGCATGCCCAATTTGCTCTTTGTCAAGAATCAAGGGAAATCATGTGCAAACCTACACAACCCTTGGTGGATCCCTGCCAAGAATGTCCACGTCACACATATAAACCTTCATCTATTAAAAAAACAATATATTTACTGATTCAGGCTCTTTCTTCCACTGCTAAACACAGTGGAGAGAAGAAATGTCAAAAGCCCAACGCAACGCTCATTAGATGTCTTCACCTCTTGGACTTCCCGCTTCCTTGGATTGATGCATCTTTCTGGCACGGCAGGCTTCGGCGGGATGTATTGTGTGACAGCCAGCAGCTTCTGACGCAGGAAGTGCATGGGTTTGCGGTGACGAGTCACGGCCTTGGATCCATGACGAACAATCTGCTGGGGCGGAAACCACCCTTCAAAAAACAAAAACACTTGGGTTTAGCGAACACCTCAGACTCTTAGGAAGTTAAGCGCCGGCAATTCAAACAGGTTTTCTTCTCGCTGCAGCGCATGCTCACTGAGATGCTAACCTCACGTCATCCAATCATGCGATTGGTCTTAAGCTGAGAACAAGAAATTCCTCATTTCTTTGGCCCTCTTGATCCTTATTTCAGAACAGCATTGTCACAGGTCTAAGAATAAACAACTGGCCATGTTCTTGGCCACAGAAGAATGCAGTATGGAGAGACCAGAAGAGAGAGAAGATAACTCCCAGAACTATTTTTAAGGATAAGGTGTTGAACACACAATGGCCAAAATATTTTGAAAAGGTCTTAATTATGGGAATAGTAGCATAGTAGTTATGTTACTAAATGAGTAATCCAGAGACCTGGATTAATAATTCAAATTCAAAATCCTATATCCCTTAATATCTCTAGTTAACAAAAATCTATCATTCTCAGATTTAAAATTAACACTCCCAGCATCAACTGCCATTTGTGAAAGAATAACTGTCACACTTTTCTGCCTTCAATTAGTGCAAAACTGAGGATCTTTTGATTAGTTAGGTTACAGTGCCTGAGAAACCCCCTGAACTAATACAACCATATTCTGTGCATCAAGAAAAAGGCTTGCATTTGTATAGCATCATTCATAACCACAGGATGTCTCAAGATACTTTATAGCTAATGAAACACTTTTAAAGTGTGTTCACTACTGCAATGTAGGAAATACAGCAGCCAATTTGCACAGCAAGCTCCCACAAACAGTAAAGATAATGACCAGATAATCTGTTTTTCATTATATTGACTGAAGTTAAATATTGGCCAGAAAATCAGGGGAAACTTCCCTGCTTTTCTTCGAAGTAGTGCCAACCACCTAAGAAAGACGGATCAAGTGTAACTTGATTTTTGGGTACGAAGGAAACCCTAAGGAGTATGAGGATAGCGCAGGAAGGTGAGATTGAGGTAGCAGATCAGGTTCATTGAATGTCAGAAGAAGCTTGAAGGGCCAAATGGCCTGTTCCTGCTATTTCTTATGTTCTTAACTGAAAACTCTCTGGGAAAAGCCTGGAAGCCATTACACTACATGAGGGGTAACCCTGGAGGGTCTTCTAGGATAGCTGAGTGAATTAGATTTGGCTGAATGGCCTTCCTTATCCCAGTTTGTCCTACTCATTGATGTCAGCCATGGCTCAGTTGCCAGCACTGTCGCCTCTGAGTCAGGAGATCGTGGGTTCAAGTCCCACTTTAGAGACTTGAGCACAAAAATCTAGGCTGACATTCCAGCATAGTTTTGAGGGTGTGCTGTACAGTCTGTGGGTGGTTCATCTGAGTCTGTTTTCTCAAGTGAGGGCTTTCCAGAGGCATTTGATATAGTGCCACACAATAGACTTGTGAGGAAAGTTATTGCTCACGGAATGAAAGGGACAGTAGCAATGTGGATGCACAATTGGTTGGCTGAAAAATAGGAAGCAGAGTGTAATAGTCAATGGATCTTTTTCAGGCTGGAGGAAGGTTTGTAGTAGAGTTCCCCAGGCGTCAGTGTTAGGACCCTTGCTTTTCCTGATATATATTAATGGTCTAGATCTTGGTGTGTAGGGGACAATTTCAAAGTTTGCATATGATACAAAGCTTGGGAGTGTTGTAAACTGTGAAGAGGGCAGTGTAGAACTTCAAAAGGACATAGACAATTTAGAAGTTCAATGCGGAGAAGTGTGAGGTGATGCATTTGGGTAGGAAGAACATGGACAGACAATATGAAGGGGTGAAATTTTGAAGGTGGTGCAGGAGCAGAAAGACCTGGGTGTATATGTGCATAGATCATTGAAGGTGGCAGGACAGGTGGAGAGAGCAATTAATAAAGCATATGGTATTCTGGGCTTTATTAATAGGGGCATAGAATACAAGAGCAAGGAGGTTATGTTGAATTTATATAAGACACTCTTCAGACCTCAGCTGGAGTATTGTGTTCAGTTCTGGGCGCCACATTATGGGAACGCTGCAAACACATTGGAGCGTGTGCATAAGAGGTTTACAAGAATGGTTCCAGGGATGAGAAACTTCAGTTACAAAGATAGATTGGAGAGGTTGGGACTGTTCTCCTTGGAGAGAAGGTAGCTAAGAGATTTGATAGAGATGCTCAAAATCATGAGGGGCCTGAACAGAGTAGATAGGAAGATGATGTTCCGGCTCATAAAAGGATCAAGATCAAGATCAAGATCAAGAGGGCACAGATTTAAAGTGATTTGCAAAAGAAGCAAATGTGATGTGAGAAAAATCTTTTTCTCACACGAGTGGTTCAGGTCTAGAATGTACTGCCTGGAAGTGTGGTGGAGGCAGGTTTAATCAAGGCATTCAAGAGGGCATTAGATGATTATTTGAATAGAAGCAATATGCAGGGGTACAGGGAAAAGGCAGGACAATAGCACTAGGTCATAATGCTCATTTGGAGGGCCACGTCAGACATGATGGGCCACGTGGCCTTCTGTGCTGTTAAAATTCTGTGCTTCTGTGAAGTGAACGTAAAAGATCCCATGGCACTATATTGAAGAAGAGCAGGGCAGTTATCTTTGGTGGCCTGGCCAATATTTATCCCTCAATCAACATCACAAAAACTCCATTTCAACTAAGAGTTGTTCTGATCCCAGCTAAGGTTACCCCTGGACAAGCCTGATCACAGCTTGATAGATCATAACTTTTAATTTGTTTATTTAGATATGTGGATAGTGGCCATTGAACAGGGTCATCGGAGTCAGCTAATGAAAAGAATAAAACATTAATTAAACAAGAAAAGATGAATTATATTACAATTCTCCTTCACCCACAAGCATACATTTAGATATATACAGATTTGTAAGGATAACACATGTTTGAAAAGCTATACTGCTATAATATGTCATACTCTAATGTCCTCAGTAAGTATACAGTCCATGTAAACCAATAGGCACCCTGTGGTCAGGCACAGCACACTCAGAAGCCAAGTGACAGATACCATCTCAACCAGATGCTATGGATCTCTAATCAACAACCGTGCTCTCCCCTCCTCCCAGACATTTGTCCCACCACGAGCCAACCAGTCTAATTGAACTCCATCTTTCACACGAGGGTTTCCAATCTCCACTCTCCAAGAACTCGCTTTGGAATCTTCTCCCAAATTGACGCCTTCTCTCAGGTGCCTTCTGCAAGGGTTCAACTCCAGGGTGTGTGGGAAATCTGCCCTCACTCTGCAGTTCCCTCTCCCAATGTCCAGTCTCTCTGGAGTCCTGGCTTCAAACTGAACTCAAAGCTGCTATTTCTGTAGTTCTTCTGTCTGTGGGAGGGACCTGCCTCTCTGCACCCCTGTTAAAAGCTGGCACCTTTTAAAATGAAACGAAACCTCAATTTGACCTTTTTTAACACACAGATACAGAAATACAAATCAAACCTAACTTTAAAGCTAAAGCTCATTCCTAACACCCACAAATGCCAACATAACTTAATTAAACTATTTCTATTTCCTGACAGACTCATAACGGACTTGAAACGTTAGCTCAGCTTCTCTCTCCACAGATGCTGCCAGAGCTGCTGAGTTTGTCCAGCACTTTCTGTTCTTATGGCAGATCTCCAGCATCCACATTGTTTTGCTTTTAACTCAGTTCCCTCTAAAATAGCCTAGCAAGACCACTCAGTTGCCAGACCTGTTGACGTTTTGCTGCGCCTTCAGCCTTTATCACAAAAAGAAAACAGGTTACCCGGTCATTTATCACACTGCTGCTTGTGGGAGCTTGCTGTGCACAAACTGGCCGCTGCCGCGTTTCCGACGTTACAACAGCGGCTAAACTGCAAAAGCGCGCCATTGGGCGCAAAGAGCTTTTCAGGCGCCCTGAGGTCGTGAAAGGTGCTACAGAAATGCAAGTCTTGCTTGATCATCGCTCTTCCCAATGGCAACAGGGAGATGCATCTAAAATATTAAACGCTTTGGTCTGGACACCTCATCCACATTAAATCTGCCTCTTCTCCTTTTCACGTTCTGCCCATTTCCTTTTTCTTTTCTCTGTTTCACACTCTCACCTCCGGAGCGCAGCAGCCGCCCGCACAGCGCCGCCATCTTCACCAGCACCCCGCAGCAAACCGGCACCCGATTGGTCACCGCGCCACCGCCTCCCACACCCCCCACCAATCAGAAAGAAGCATAGAGCCGATCAATCAGAGAGCCGCACACTGGGGCCCCCGCGGCTGCCCCGCGCGAGGTGAAAGGGGCCAATCATAATGAAAGGTGCGGCAGCCAATCACCAGCTGGCTACAGCGGCCCCCACTGGACCGGAGGTCTCCACTGCATCATCCAGCTCAGCCTCCCTGTTGCCAACACTCCACTCTCCAGCAATTAAAGATTAATCCCCTGCACCATGTCCCCGGAGAGAAAAAAAAATCAGTGCCATTAAAAAGTGCATTTTATTTTCATTGAACATGTTTGCTTATTTATCATATTTTTAAAAATCAGAGGTGGGGTAAAAAAGGCTGATTGGGCAGAGCATTTCGAGGCAGGAACAGTGTTGACACTTCCAGAAATACAATCACCCAGAGTTGGGAACCTTACCCAGGGCTGTTGAGCTAATGACTAGCCACTGTTGAGAGTGTTTGGGTGTTTGGGACAGGACAGGATAGATTTGGTCAAAATGCCTCTCCACTAAGAAACAGCCCTGCCAACACCAGGTTGAAATAGGAAAGATGAGTCAATGCAGCGAAATTTGACTCTGGGAAGGAATGAAAACTTTTAGGGTGGAATTAGACCACGGCAAGAAGAACAAATATTAAGAGGTGGGGAACTATGCAAATAGTTACCAAACAAAAACAGAAATACCTGGAAAAACTCAGCAGGTCTGGCAGCATGATGTTTCGAGTCCTCATGACCCTTCAACAGAACTGCAAATAGTTATATGTGTTAAGTCTGATTGCAACACACAAAAGCTGAAAGGGGCACCATTTTTAAATTGTCAGTTTGGCTGAATGGTACTGCTTGTCGTCGAAGGGTCTGGTATATACAGGGTTAATATGGGACTGAGTACAGAACTACCCATACAGTGATGTAAGCAAGCACATGTCCTAGACTTAGGGTCATTGTGGCATTGGTCAGTGACCTGTTAAGGCCTACGATGGAGATAACTCCAGCCTGTACTAGTTGTATAGTTAGTAGTTGATAAAGACTCGGTGTTAATGTACAGAAGACCATGAAGACTTCTTTAATGGATACATTCAGTAACCAGCACTATCCCAACGATCCTCTGCTGAAGCAGATTTACAGGGCTCATCTATATCATTGCTGTTTGAAGGACTTAGTGAGTGTCATGAAACTATTAATGTGTATAATATTTTAGAAATTATTTTTCTTTTAAAATAGGTTTAGTCTGTGGGTGTGTCTTAACTGGATTAAAGCCAGCTAGTCTGGGTGCTTTGATATGTACTAATTTTGAGATGTAAATAGAGAGGTAGAGTTTGCATTTTTTGAATAGAGCATTCAAGAAGTGGGGTGAAAACTGATGCCTATCTAGCACTTACCAAGCAATATGTTTATATTACTAATAAAATTGGGACTGTGAAAAGGCTTTAATTGTTAAAAGGTGGACTTCAAAGAGGTTGGTGATACAATGAGAATTTACATTCAATGGGGGCGGTAGGTCTAATTTCAGTTTTCAGATGTGCAGAGCAGAGGCAATGTAAGATCGAAAGGCTCCAACTGTCTCCACAGGTACCAAAGTGAAAAAAACCTCATTTTGAATTTGTAAGGTGAAAATGCTTTGCCTGATATTTGATTAATTCTATGGGTTTCTGTTGCCTTAATGGAGGTTAGGGAATTTGTTAAAAGTTATAATAGTAGTAATTTGTATCCAGGTGTATATATATTTTAACCTGTGTAAATTAATAAAAAGTTTCATTTAGTTTAACATAAAACCTCGAGAACTGGTGGTCTGATTCCTGAATTTAGAGTCACGTCTCAAGCATAACACTTAAAATTATAGGTCATGACAGTTGTTTCAAGTTTCCCTCTGGGATTTTTAAATAACTCCACTTTACCAACTGCATCGGTCATAACAATTGGAGCCAGTCCAGGATAAATTATATTTCTAATTCCTTGATTGGTTAGGAATTGTTGAATCTTACGCTTATGAGTATGAGAAGCACTTTGAATTCAGGAGTTGGTGAGGTATTTTAGAATTGGTGAGAATGCAAGATGGCTTTGGCAATTGTGAGACTTGTCTGGGAGTAGAAAAGAGAATTCTAATTAGTTTGGAGAAAATAACCAAAAGTAAGTTAACGGAGTTGGCAAATAAGTTAACATTGGGGTTACCTGAGGGGGCTAGGAAATCAGATGTAGTTAAAAGTATAGTACAGCATCTACAGTTGGAAGTGAAACCTGAGACTAGTGAGTCACAGCCGGAGGTACTGAGACTTCAGTTGCAAATGAAGAAGTTTGAATTAGAAGCAAAGGAACTAGAAATTGTGAAGATGGAGAAGGAGGAAAGAAAGAGAGAGAGAGAGGAGAGAGAATCCAACTGAAAATGTTGGCAGTTAGAAAAGAGATGTTAGTAGATGAGGAAGGATTTACTTCTAAAGTAGAACCCAGTGGAGCTATGTTTAAATTTGTACAAGCTCTTCCAAGGTTTGAGGAAAAATATATTGAAGCATTCTTTATTTCATTTGAGAAGCTAGCTAAATAGAAGAACTGGCCACAGGAAAACTGGAGGTTATTATTACAGTCTAAATTGTTAGGTAGGACACATGAGATATATGCTTTGCTTTCAGAAGAAATGTCAGTGAATTATGATGTGGTGAGAAAAGCTACGTTAAGTGCATTTGAGCTGGTTCCTGAAGCGTACAGGCAAAAACTTAGAAATACGAGAAAACTGCCTGGGCAAACTTATGTTGAGTTTGAAAGAGTAAAACAAAGTAATTTTGACCGGTGGATACGAGTGTTAAATATAGAGACAACCTATGCAGCTCTTGGGGAAGTCATTCTTTTTGAAGAATTTAAAGATTGAATTCCTTCGGTAGTGAGAACTCATGTGGAAGAACAGAGGGTTGATTCTGTAAGACAAGCAGCAGAGATAGCTGATGATTCTGAGTTAGTTCATAGAGCTAAACCTTTTTCCTGTCACGCTTTCAAATCGGAAAAGGATAAAAAGTGGGAAGGTGAAAGAAAGGTGGGCAGTCAGGGAAGAGGAGGAGTAGCTGGGAGCTCCTAGGAAGTTTTTTCTCAGAGTGAAAAGGAAGGTGCTGAAGGTAGAAGTGACATTTGAAAATTGAGATGTTTTCATTGTAATGAAATGTGGCACACAAAGTCAGTGTGTTGGAGGTTGCAGGAAAAACCTGTAGGAATTATTGGGGAACAGAAACGCTCTGGAAGTAAAAGTGCTGTGGGTTCTGAGGTTCAGGCACAGGAGAAACCAGTGCTTTGTGTACAGGTGAAACAGGGAGAATCAGTGAAAGGTAAAGAAGTGGGAATATGTTCACAGGTAACTCAAGAGAATTCTGGGGAGCAGGTTGTAGAAATGTTTAAAGATTTTGTGTGTGAAGAGAAAGTCTTTCCATGTGTACAAGGTGGAGTATGTAAAGATGTTAAATTTTAAGAGACACGGGCTAGTCAATCCTTATGTTGTGGGATAGTGATATTTGTTGTTCAAAGGGAGTATTGCAGGAGAAGGTCATAATAAGTGGGTTTCATGGAGATGCTAAATCTATTCCATTGTGGAAGGTAAATTTAAAGAACAAATGGAAGACAGGTGAAGTTATTGTTGGAGTGGTGGAAAAATTGCCCATTGCAGGGGTTCAATTTATTCTGGGTAATGATATAGCTGGATCACAAATGTGGGTGATGCCTATGGTAGTTGAACAGCCTGTAGAAGTGATTTCAACAGAAGAGCTACAGAAGGAACATCCTGGATTGTTTCTTGATCACGTTAAAATGAGATCAAAGGCCCATAGGGAAGAACAAAATAAACAAGATAAGCAGGCAGCTTAAAGGCAAGAAGAAGGTGCCAAAAATCCAATTAGCTGGCACTGTATTTAATAACATTGTTCAGGAGGAAGGAATGCAGGACAGTTCAGTTAAAATGTTTAACTCAAGAGGTTAGTGGAGTTACAGAAAAATGATTTGCAATTAAAACAGTTATATCAGAAAGCTAATTCAGAAACTGAAGCAAATTGTATTACAGTATGATGTTATCATCAAGGGAATAATTTAATTAGAAGGTGGCAGTTGGATCATGTCTCAGTAAATGAAAGCTGGAGGGAGGTGCATCAGGTTGTTATCCCATTAGGGTATAGAAATGAGATTCTGAGGATTGTTCATGAAATTCTAATGGAGTGGGGGGGTGGGGGGGGGCGGTGGGGGGGCGGCATTTAGGAATTAGGAAAACATGGGAAAAGATAAAGGTATTATTTTTGGCCAGGGTTGCATGGGATGTAGTCAAATCCTGCAGAACCTGTCATATATGTTAAGTAACAGGAAAAGCACAAGCAGTAATTAAGCCGGTGCCTTTAATCCCAATACCAGCATTTGAAGAACCTTTTACCTTTTACAATCATGATTGATTGTGTAGGACCCCTCCCTAAGACAAAAAGTGGGAATCAGTATTTATTGGCAATAATGGATGTGTCTACCAGGTTTCCTAAAGCGATACATTTAAGACATATTACAACTAAGAAGACTGTGGAGGAGTTAATTAATTTTCACATGATATGGTTTACCTAAAGAAATACAATCAGATCAGGGGTCAAATTTCATGTCGCAGCTGTTTAAGGAAGTAATGAACAGTTTGGGGATAAAACAGTTTAAATCAATAACTTATCATCCGGAATCACAAAGAGCTTTGGAAAGATGGCCTCAAACTTTAAAAACTATGGTAACAGCATAGAATTATGCACAGGACTGGGATACGGGAATTCCATTTTTGTTATTTGCTATTAAAGGTGCTCCTAATGCATCAACTAGTTTTAGCCTTTCTGAACTAGTTTATGGTCATGAGGTAAGGGGACCACTGAAATTGATTCGTGAGAAATTGGTGAGTCAAAATTCAGAAACTGGATTACATATCAAATTTCAGGGAAAGATTGAACAGAGCATGTGAGTTGACTAGGGAACATTTAAAGATATCACAGCAAGTGATGAAATTGAAAGCAGATAAGGGAAAAATTCACAGTTTTGTTTCTGGAGAGAAAGTACTAGTTTTGTTACCAGTTCTAGGTGATTCATTAAATGCAAGAGTTAGCAGGCCTTACAGGATTGAAAATAAATTAAGCAAAGTAAATTATTTAATAAATACTCCAGATAGAAGAAAGAAGCAGAGGGTGTGTCATGTAAATATGTTTAAAGTACTTTGACAGGGAAGAGGAACATGGTGGATGATAAGGATAAAGTAGAAGTGCAGGACTCTGAAATTGATTTTCCTCTAATCAAATTGGATAATGAGGGGGTGCTTGAAAAAAATTAAATGCAATATTGACTGAATCTTCCAAGCAAGTGTCAAAGTGATTTGGAAAAGCTATTGCAATTACACAAACTTATTTGTGGAAATAAGTGGGGAAAGACACACTTAGTTTTACATGATGTGTGTATCGGGATATCGTATTCAATAAGGCAACAACCTTGTAGATTAAATCCGGCAAAGTTATCACAAGTGCAAAAAGAATTTGATTTTATGCTTCAAAATGATGTCAAGTCTAGTTGCAGTAACTGGAGTTTGTCTATTGCACTGGTACTGAAACCAGATGGAACACAAAGACTGTGTGTGGACTATCGAAAGGTGAACGCGGTGACAAAAACAGATTCATATCCTATACCATGGTTGGAAGATTGCATTGAGAAAGTGAGACAATCAAAATTTATCACAAAGATTGACTTGCTAAAACGATATTGGCAGGTACCATTGTCGGAGAGAGCAAAGGAGATATCAGCTTTTGTAATGCCAAGTGGACTATATCAGTTTAAAGTCATGCCATTTGGTATGAAGAATGCACCTGCGAGATACCAAAGACTGACAAACAAAGTAATTATGGGTCTAAGCAATTGAGCAATTTATATTGATGATCTGATTGTTTTCAATCAGACATGAGAAAAGCATTTACAGCACCTGGACGAATTAGTTACTCGACTGCAAGAAACTAATTTGGTGATGAACTTGGCTAAAAGTGAATTTGCAAAAGCGCAAGTTACGTATCTAGGCCATACCATTGGACATGGTAAGGTGGCTCCAAGAGATGCGAAAGTCAAAGCTATTGTGGATTTCCCAGAGCCCACAACAAAATGAGAAGTTTTGAGATTTCTGGGCATGAGTTGGTCTTAACGGAAATTTGTACCAAATTTTAGCCAAGTGGTTGCTCCACTGACTGAACTATTAAAAAAGAACAAGAAGCTTCAATGGACACAGGAGTGTCAGAAGCAATTCAATAGTTTGAAAACTGTATTAACTACAACACCAGTGTTGGTAGTACCCAATTATGCCAAGTAATTCAAGTTGGCCGTTGATGCAAGCGATATAGTCATTGGGGCCGAACTGTTACAAGATGACAACACTGGAATTGAAAAACCAATAGGGTATTTTTCACAGAAGCTGAATGTACAGAAGATATTCAACAATTGAAAAAAAGACTTTGAGGTTGGTGTTGGCATTACAGCATTTTGAAATATCATTGTCGTTTGAAGGACTTAGTGAGTATCATGAAGCTATTAATGTGTATAATATTATTGGAAAATATTTTTCTTTTAAAATAGAGGTTTAGCCTGTGGGTGTGTCTTAATTGGATTAAAGCCAGCTAGTCTGGGGGCTTTGCTATGTACTAGTTTTGAGATGTAAGAGAGATAGAGTGCATTTTATTGAATAGAGCATTCAAGAAATGGGACGAAAACTGAAGCCTATCTAGCACTTACCAAGCAATATGTTTATATTACTAATAAAATTGGTATTGTTGTTAAAAGGTGGACTTCAAAGAGGTTGGTGGTACAATGAGAATTTACATTCAATGGTGGTGGGGGGGGAGGGGGTGGTGGGGGTGGTAGGTATAACTTCAGCAGGCAGCTGTAAGCCTTCAACTGCCTCCACAGGAACCAAAGTGAAAAGAACCTCATTTTGAATTTGTAAGGTGAAAAAGCTTTGCCTGGTGTTTGGCTAAGTCCATGGGTTGCTGTTGCCTTAATGGAGATTAGTTTGGGAATTTGTTAAAAGCTATGAGAGTAGTAATTTGTAGCCATGTGTATATTTTAACCTGTATAAATTAATAAATTGTTTCATTTAGTTTAATGTAAAACCTCGAACTGGTGGTCTGATTCCTGAATTTAGAGTCACATCTCAAACATAACACTTAAAATGATAGGTTATGACAGTTGTTTCAAGCTTCCATTTGGGATTTTTAAATAACTCAGCTTAACCAATTGCATTGGTCTTAACAGTGGTGTGCAAATTGGCTGCTGAGCTGTGTGTTCAGGGTAAGGACTTCAGCACGTAGCTGAGCTGACACTTCAACACGGTACTGAGGGAGTGCTACATTGCCAGACTTTGTCTTTCAGTTAAGATGTTGTTTAAGACAGAAAATCCGATGTTTTTTTGAAAAAGAGCAAAGGAGTTCTGCTAGTGTTGTGGCCAACATTCACCTCTTAACCAGCTGTACTCAAAAAGACCAATTGGTCATTTATCTCATTACTCTTTGTGGAACCTTTCTGTGTAGCTGGAGGGTAGCTTCAGTTCTGCTGCTATTATGCTGGAGGAAATGTTGGCACATTATAGAATCATTATAGCAGAGAAGAAGGCCATTCAGCCCATCGTGTCCATGCTAGCTCATCTAAGGAGCAACTCATGTCCTGCCAGTCCCCTGCCCTCTCCCCACATTCCGGAACAACTCCTCCTTTTCAGATATTTAGAAAATTTTTTAAATGTAGAAAAACTTATGGTGCAGAAGGAGGCCACTCTGTCCATCGTGCCTATGCTGACTGATAAACAAGCCTCCCTCAGCCTAATCCCATTTCCATTTGGCCAGGTCATAATGTTGGAAAGTGTGACAACAATCTGGAAGATTTAGGTGGGATACCAGAGGACATCCCACTCACTCCAGTCCTCAGGAGACAAGGTGAAGGAAGCAAAATCAACAGAGAAAATTGAGAAGGAAAGGTAACAACTTCCAGGTGAAATTTTGTGGGTGGATACAGAGTTCACTGCTATTACAGAAGTGGGCAAATCAAGAAGAGATCCATCCAAATGGCCATTCTTTATCTGTGAACAGAGACAGTGAGTGTCAATGAGATATTCAACTGTGTAAAGCATCATAGCTGAAGCTGCCCTCGCCTGTTGTCCACACACACAAACTTTCCAGCAGGTGTCCTTGAGTAGGGGTCATTGAAATGTGACTTGTTGCTGTTTGTTCCACTCCCTAGGTCAGGAACACTGAGGTCAGTTGTTGTAGCTCCATCACTGCCCTTGGCTGACTCAATCTTTTTGGTTCAATGGCTCAGTTCCACACCAGGTGAGAGACAAGCTCAGAGCTACTGAGAGATCAGCCATTTATTGGCTGTCAGAGGGAAGATAAATGGGACCGGTAAACATCTGAACTAAAGAAACCTGGTTTTCCCCCCATTCTGTTACTTGCTTCAGTTGACCGGTAGGTGGTGGTATTAACTGAAAAATGCTGCAGTTAATTGACAGCCTCCATCCTGCTGGAGTCTGAGAAAGCAAGGAACAGGAAAAAAACCATCGTGCATATCAAACCCACTCCTTCCACAAACCATGAGCACAAGATAATTACATATGAAGGAATCCATCCAGCTCATCCATCCAGAATGGCCCCAAAGTTCAACAGGCATAATGGGCTAAATGGGCTCCTTCTGTGTTCTTTTCCACAAAAGTCCACTTAGAATAGCATCCAATCCATACATGATTCCAAGATTTTCTCTTCTATAACCTTTTATCCAGGAGTCAGATCAGTTATTGAGCAGTCTTTGTACAGAGGATCTCCTGATAGTAATTCCAAATGTGCCAATTTAAACCCATGACCTGATGTTTTACTCTGAAAGTTTAATGTAATTCTCCAGATTTTTCTTTTTTCCCCACTATTTATAATCTTGCATGTCTCTATAAGATCATGTCTCAGATATTTATTTTCAAGGCTGGACAGCCTGGGCTTCTCCAGTATTTTCACATCACTGAGACCTCCAAAGCTGGAGTGGCTCCTCTCTGCACTGCCAGTAGTGCTGGCTGTACCCCTATGTCAATAACTGGACACAGTACTCGAGGTGTGTTCTGATCAGAGAGCCATACAGACAGATCATGACTCCCTTGGACATGTGCTGTACGCTCCTGACTATAGAATCTATTTGTTGATGCAGCTTCACATTTGAAGCTCCAGGTTTACTGAGATTCCTCGGTCTTTTACAACTCGATCCCTTCCTCTTGATGAAGGGTCTAACTCTTTCCCAATGTGGACTGACTTGCTCTGGACTTCCAGCATTCTCACTCTTTGTTTAAGATCAGTCTTCTCACCACAGATTAAAACTGAACCTGGTATTTTTCTGGTCTTAAGAAGATCAAAAGTGTTTGTGATGTTGCATAATTTGTTTTTAATATCTCTCTCAGAGCCAGCTTTAAGTACTCATGAAACCTATAATTTCAGGAGACCCTGGATGGCAATGTGGGTTACAGTCCGCTGACAAACACCACAGCCTAGACTTTTTCAAAGGCAATTAAGAATCCTTGCCAGCAATGCTCTTTTCCCATGAATGAATAAAATAGGTGTCATGCATTGGACTATAGCATAATGGTGGTGGTGTGTTACAATTCACTCAGGGAGCCTGGGTTGCTGTGGCAACATACACTTTTTACATTAACGTTGTAGTCTGGAGCTATGGATAGTGATGGTAGACGCTCCAACTTTCTTTCCATCACATGGCTGACCAGGAATCTCTCCTGCTGTTACCACCTGCCATCAGCATGTGTCGGAAAGATTTGCAGGTTGATGCTCAACCAGCTTGGTCACATTACAAACACACTTTCCTTGGGCATCAAAGCCTGGGGTTGGACTCTAAGACCTTCTGGTTCAGGGATAGGGATTCCACCCACTGCGCCACAAGAACACAGTTGGGCAATAACATTATAGGCGGTTCTTATATCTAGACTGTAAATCAGCCCTTTGTCCAACTGCTTCATCTCATTTGAACACCAAGTACCACCACCCCCATCTTTTCATTAAGTTCTTCCCTACATCTCCCAGACATCTTCTGATCAGATCTCCTCCCTCCTGTCCAACTTGGTGGTTTTTGTACCAAACTACTTCTCCTTCCACATGATAGTTTCAATTTTACTGAACTTCTTCCTTTTGTCTTCTTGCCCTTTGCCAACCTCCACCTTCCACATAAACTCCCTCATCTGTGCTAATAGTCACCCTGTCAATCAACATTATCACACCTACTGTCTCAGGGTGGTCAGTGGGTGGGGGCAGGTGGGTTGAAGTATCAGAACAGAAAGAGTAGGGTGGGTAAGTGGAGCTATAATTAACCTCACTGGAAACCCCCAAAACTCCTAAGGTATCCTTGGCCTTTCTTATCAATACCCACCATAAAATCTTTAAAAATCACCATCTAGCTTGTATGTTATACTGGGTGGTGTCTATTAAGTTGTTGGGAGGGAGTAAGTTTTTTGTGAGCACCCTGAGAGAGATCTCAAAAACTGATTTGCACAACATCTGATAGATTCTTGGTGTGCTTTTTAAGGCCAGAAAAAATACCAGCTTCAATTTATGGTCTGTGGTGAGCACACTGATCTTAAAAAAAAAAACTGAAAACCCTGAAAGTTCATAGCAGGCCAGTCTGCATCTGTAAACAGGAAAGATAAATTCACACTTTATTCATAACCCTTTCTCATAGCTGAGGGATCGAGTTGTAAAACTCTATCTAAGTTCTAGGAAGGGTGGTAGAGGGTAAGGAGGCAAGATGTTGCCTTACAGTTTTTAGCTGTTTGGATAAATGAACTCAGAATTTCAGGAATATCATTAATGATGAACTTTTACAATATTACAGCTAAAACTGGAATGAGTTGAAGAATTGGTGTTACGATGTTGTAGACTTATGTTTAGCCTGCACATTTTACAATTGAAGTTACTGCTGAGAACACAAGATTGCAGAATCACCCCTGTGACTCTACTTTCTGCTCACTGTATCTTATACATCTTTCATGTATATTCATCAAATATTTATTTATTCTTTATGGGATACCCTTTATACACTGGACTGTATCTTTTAGCTAGTCTTATGATGTATTCAGTATTAATCATGAGCTATATAACTATTTTAACATTTGTTTCCACCAAGAATGTTGACTCACTGTTTTCAAATCTCATTCAGCTTTTTACTGGGCTCAAGCCCAGATTCCTTGGAAATCAAATTAAAATTAGGATGCAGAATAATGCTTGAGAAAGTGAGTCAGAGAATCTGGGGAGAGTTTACTCTCCACAGGGAGAGGGAAAACACAGAGGCTTCATGATTGCGAGTTTCACTATGAGGAGCCAAGGTAAGTGGGTTAGCTAGCCAAAGTGTGTGTGGGGTAGGCTAATACTGTGGGGACATGGGTTCAAATCTCACAATGGCAGGTGATGGAATTTAAATTCAATTAATGAATTTGGAATATAAAACCATGAAACTATCATCGATTGTTGTAAAAACCATCTGGTGCATTAATTTAGGGAAGGAAATCTGCCACCCTTACGTGGTCTGCCCTACATGTAACTCTAGGCCCACAGCAATGTGGTTGACTCTTAACTACCCTCAGTTCAAGAGCAAGCAGGGATAGTTAATAAATGCTGGCCTTGCCAGTGATGAAATAATTTTTAACAAATCCGCCTGCACAATTTGTGGCAAGATTTTTATTTGAGATGGTGGGGGGGTGGGTGGGGGAGGTGTACAATCTCTGTCCTGAGACTTCTGCACAAACTTCCTTTGATGGTGTGGATATGCTGCTCAGTCTGCTGTTATGGGTGGAGGGCCAGGAGCAGCAGCAAGCGTGAGTGGAGATGCCTGCAGCTGTACCTCCAGTCAGATGAGGAGCACTGTGTCTGGTGGCAATGGCAGAATAATGCCAGATGTTGCAGCATGAGCTGCAGTCCAGCATCAATTCGTACATTCCATTGGCTGTGGCTCTTGAGGTGACGGCGTCATTGGATTTTTATGGCTGGAATTTGATGCTCCACCAGGAGTGGGATGGTGGGGGTAGGGCAGGGTGTGGGGTGTAGAAAAATTGGGCATCACAGCACAATGCCGTCCCTGTCACCTACCCCCCCAGTGCCTGTCCCATGGGTAATTTGTCTGTGGTGGAGGACATATCGGGCAGCTCGCTCACCTGTGGGCCAACTGAGGCCTTAAGTGGCCACTTAAGGGCCTCTTCCCACTGCTGCCAGGATTTTACCCTCGTCGAGGAAGGCCAGCGCCAAGTCAGCATCGTGGCCAGAACCGGGGTGGTTGCCTCCAGTTCGGGCACCCTGTGCCCATCAGAAGTCCCCGCCCCAAGGTTTCCACCCCACCATTTTTCCCTCTGCCCATACCTCTGCCCTAACTATACCCACACCCCCTTGTCTAGGCCTGACAGCCTGGCCCTGGAGACTTACCTGTAAGTCCAGGCTCCATGGGACTGTCTGCAGTCTCAGCAATGACCACTTCTGCCGGTGGCACTGCTGGAACAAGAAGGTTGCTGGCCACTTGATTGGCCAACAGTTCTCTGAGGAGGGTCTTCCTCTCCGATGGTGGCGGAAAACCAGCCTCCGGCCAATTAACGGCCCTGATGCCTGTAAAAAGGCTGTGAGGTGACTCGGCAGCATGGAGGTGGGTTCACCCCCTACATTTACATTGGGGCGGCGGTGGGGGGGTTTTTGGGGGGGCGGGTAGCAAAGCCATCGCACCCTTGTGTCAAATTCAGCTCCCTGCCTTCACAAGGTCACCCCAAGGCTACAAAATTGGCATTATCAACATAAGTGAATTTGTGATGTATGTCTGCATCAAGCCTGATGCACTCTTTACCAAATCAAATGACTTCATGTCCTTCCCTCTAGAGGTAGTAAAGCAGGAAGACAGGGAGCTGGGATTGATCAGGATTGTATGCTTCCCCTCGGCGTAGGCCATTAATGACTAATGACTGCGCCTCCAATTCCTGAGTGCTTCATATCAAGAGTTTGGAGCATAAAGGAAGGGGAAAAGCTTTCACTCACTGGATATACGCTGCTTAAGGCAAGGCCACTGCTTGGTTTTCATGATGATTTCATCCTGTGCCAGTCCTCAATCTGCCCCTCGCTCCCATCCTGGTTGAATGCCTGGGCACCAGGGGTATGCCTGAACACGTGGCCCTTGACAACTATCAGGAGCCCCATGCAAAGACACAATCATAGGCACACCTCTGCCAGGGCTCTGACTGAGCACACCCTCCTGATAGAGAGGCTGCACTGCTTAAGACCAGTCTGGGGGCATGGTGCAATGTAGGAATCAGAAAGGTTTCAGATTCACTGTCGTCGACTCATTAATGTGGTTCTGCTAGGTGGGCAAACCTTAATGAACCTGCAAATGAAGATGTAGAGGTGGAACACCAACAACAACTTATATTTATATAGTGCCTTTAATTAACATATTGAAATGCTCTAAGGCACTTTACAGGAGCATTATAAACAATGGATGACACCAAGGCACAAAAGAAGATATTAGGTCAGATGACCAAAAGCTTGGACCGAAATGGTAGGCTTTAAGAAGCACCTCAAAGGAGGAAAGCAAGGTGATTGGAGAGGGAGGGAATTCCAGAGCTTAGGACCTAGACACCTGAAGGCGCAGCAATCCATGGTGAAGGAATTATAATTGGAAATGCACAAGAGGCCAGAGTTAGAGGAGTGCAGATATCTTGGAGGATTGTGGAGTTGGAGGAGATTACAGGGGCCAAGGCCATGGGGAGATTTGTAAACAAGGACGATAATTTCCAAATCAAGATGTTGCTTGACAGGAAGCTGATGGAAGTCAGCAAGGACAAGGGTGACAGAAGGACAGGATTTGCTGTGAGTTACACAGGCAGCAGAGTTTTGAGTGACCACAAGTTTACATCAAGAAGAACAGCAGGACTCCATGGATGCAAGAAACATTAGTGGCTGCCAATCCTGTCTGGTGCCGGAGGTGTAGTCCTGCAGTTTACTAAGGAATGCTTTGGTTGAATCATGCCTTCTACTATCACACCCAGTCCTCCCACTGAACAGAAAAAAACCCTCAGCTTAACACCAGCACAGTCTATCACATACTTTGGCTGTAGCAGGGTCTTGTAAGTTGATGGTTTGGAATGAATGAAAGACGATGGAATTAGTACATTCCAGGGCCTCTAAGCTGGTGACCTGGTCCTATAAAGAGATGCTGAAGATACACCTGAGACAGCGGAGGTGGAAACAGCTCAGCCTTTTCTCCTGCCTAGCATACGCTGTCCAGGTCTCACAACTGTACAGGAGCACGCTAACTATTCAGGATTGGTAGGCTCACAGTTTGGTGTTCTTAGTCAGGTTGCTGTTCCACACTCTCTTACTCAGCTCAGTTTACTCATCCCTTGGAACACTCAACAAACACATCAAAAGAAATTAGAGAGTTAGCGTGTGAACTGTATAAGAATTATAAAGATGTGTATGTCAGGGGAATGTATTTTGGATGTTGCTTGAAAGAGGTGGGGGGAGGCAAGGGGAATAACTGAGGACAATGGAAGGTGCAGAATATAGAAGTGGCAGCAGAAGGAGGTTCAGGGACCATTTCTGTTACATTTGGAGAGAATGAGGGGCAGCACCGTAGGGATGGGTCATGAGCACTGAGTCAATAAGCGAAGCAGGATTGAGCCTAAGAGAGGTGTGAATAAGTGTCTTACTTTAGCACTTCTGGTGAAGTCATTGTGTCTTTTGGGCATTGCATTCTTGCTTTAAAGCTATGAGCATTCACCTGCTCAGGCATCTCTCCTCAATGTTTCCAGGCTATTTGCCTTTATAACTTTTTCAAAAGTTAGCACAGGACCGCCTTCCTGCTAATTTCCATGACTTGATAGAACCACAGAATACCACAGCACAGATGGATGCCATTCAGACCGTGAATTTTCAAAGAGCTATTCAGTTAGTCCCACTCCCCTGCTCTTTTCCCATATCCCTGCAACTTTTTCACCTTCAAGGATTTACCCGGTTCCCTTTTGAAGGTTACTCTTGAACCTGTATCCTCCAACTCATCAGCAGCCTATTCCAGCTCCTAACAATTTACATAACTTTTTTTTAATCATATCTCAGGTTCTTCTGTCAAACGCCTTAAATTCGTGTCCTCTGATTAATGGTCATTCAGCCAGTAAAACATTTACTCTGTCTAAACCATTTATGATTTTTATGGCATTTGTCTGAAAATTGATGGACCCTTGTATTGGCTTCAATTTTGAAGTTTCAACTATACAGCACAAGCCAAAGTGCAACCACCCACCCATGCCACCTCACTCGCCCCACCCTGTTAAGAAATGGAGACTGCCTTTAAGTGGCCTCATTCCCACCTGAATTACCCTCCATCCGCTACTTTCGCTATATTCCCCGATGGGTGAGAAGCCAGTACGAGGAGCACTGACAGCTCGCCCATCATATAGACCGAAAAGATGGTTCGTGCCTCTTGCGCACATCATCCAGTAGGTGCCGTGGTTATCTCACTCGCTTCAGGGCTTTCAACAGACGGTTGCACCAGGGCATTCCTTCCTCAGGAAAGCCACAATTGCATAACATCTGGAAAGACCGCCTGTCACCCACTAACCATGACTAACATGGCTTATAACAGCATTTACATCCCATACTACCACAAGGAGTACAGATACAAGTGAAACAGTAATTCCCCAGATTTCTAGTTTTCCCTGATTTTGTTATTGTAGTGGAGGGGAATGTCTGTGCCCTGACTTTCATTTTTACCACAAGGTTCCTCAATTCCATTTAAAAGAAAGCTTGAAGCCAATGTATATTTTTAAATGAGATTATAGTAACTTAACTCGCCCTGAGATCTCTTATTTTTAAAAAAAGTTTATTTTTGTACAGTCGCACAAACAAAGGAGGCTCTTTCCCCTAGCTGGAGAACTGAGAACCAGGGACCATAGTCCTAGGATAAGGGGTTCACCATTTAGGACTGAGATGAGGAGAAATTTCCTCACTTAGAGAGTTGCAAATCTTTGGAATTCTTTACCCGAGAGACCTGTGGATGCTCAGTCGTTGAGCATGTTCAAGATTGAGAACAATAGATTTTTGGAAATAAAAGAATCAAGAGATGTGAGGATGGTGCAGGAAGTTGGAGTTGAAATATAGAAGATCAGCCATGATCTTATTGAATGGCAGACCAGGCTCAAAGGGGCAAATGTTTGGCACACGCTCCTTTTTTCTTATGTTCTTGTGTTTTATTAATATAACCCTAATATAACCCTAAAGCCAAACCAACCACACCCCGAATAGATCCAGATCTGTTTGGTTGGCACAGTAATGAACCAATTAACTCTTCATTACCTGTTTTCTGGGGAACTGGACAACCTAGAGGTCCACCCACACCACCTGGGCATAATAGTCAAATACAGGGGCTTTATAGACATGTAATGTATGATATTGGGAATTATATTTTGTATTCTCTTAAATGCAATTTTAATTTGATTAAAACGCACTCACATTCACAGTGAGTGTGGAGAAGTACACTTGGGATCTATCTAAGTTTGCAAATTGATGTTGGGGAGTGGCAGTGATGTTATTGCACATTACCTGCTGTGTTGTTGTCCAGTTAAATGTGGCTACACGGGGCTGCAATGTGTATCTTATTCAGGTGGAATTTCAAATGACCAGATGCTTAGTGCATGCCAACCAACCACTAGAAGTGAGCCAGAAAAAATTCTGATTCTGCCTCAGATGACAATTTTCTCAATGTGTGTTATTGCCCACCATGGCTCTGTTGCAGCCCTCTTACCCTAAGACAGAAAGTCATAGAAGCTTATAGCACAGAAGGAGGCCATTGTGCGAGCTCTTTGAAAGAGGTATTCAATCAGTTCCACTTCCCCTACTCTTTCCCCATAAACCCTGCAATTTTTCCACCAAGTTTTTCACCAATTTAATTTCCCCACTCCAGATGCTTGAGCACAAAATCTAGGCTGACACTTCCAATGAAGTACTGAGGGAATGCTACACTGTTGGAAGTACCATCCTTCAGATATGCAATAAACTGAAGCCCTGCAACAGATCCGTGGTGGTTGTATATTGTGTCTACCTGTGTTACTACCACTTCCTCATTCAATATATGGAAGATGAGAGTAGACCTTGAGAATCAATGGTAAGTGAGCCTCTTGGAGAAAAACAGCACCTTTTTTGAGACCATTAACATTACCACTGCAGCACCATCTCCCCCCAAGAAGAGTCACATGTAGGCCAGACCAGGTAAGGATGGCAGATTTCCTTCTCTAATGGACATCCATGAACCAGATGGATTTTTGCAAAAAATGATGAGATTAGCTTCCAGATTTTTATTAACTGATTGAATTAATTAATTGAATTTAAATTCCAGATGCCATGATGGGATTTGAGCCCATGTCACCAAAGCATTAGCCTGGGTCTTTGGATTAGTAGTCCAGTGACGATCTTTGGGACTCTTCTTTAAATGTCCAGTTGCCTCTCCCAGTAATGCACCGCCAGGAATTAGACTGGCCATCCGTCCAGTTTTACAATGGACGGTCCGGTTTTCCCGTGGTCTGTCTCCTGTCTGGTGCATATTTCAACCAGATGCCTTATTCTTCAGTGTTTTTATTTTGCAGTCAGAGTCTCCTCCTGACTCCCAAACAAACAAACTTTAAGTACAATTTATTTTATGATTAATTCTCATTTACATCTTTGATCTGCCCTTAAAATATGCTGGGAATAGGCAAACATTTTTTCTGCTTCATAAATAATATTTTTTCTACAGCACTGTTTACGTTGTCCACTTTACCCTCGTGCGGATCAAGAGTTGCTTCCGTACTTGCTTATTCAGTAGCACAGAAATCTCTGGTCATAGTCTTAAGTCACTGACTAATTTAGTATATTCTATTTCGATTATCCAGTATATTTTCTAATTCCTTTCTCCAAAGCTTTTCCAGCCAAGACTCTTTTCCCAGCTGTACAGGGGATGCACACGGTATTCCTCAGGATCACCAGTGACCACCCTACCAGGAATTGTCACCTGGCCAGTGACAGGCACTGTCTTGGTGCCAAGTATCTCTCCCGGAGCCCACTGCATGTACCTAATGAACCCAGACCCATCCTTTGAGTCAACCCGCGGTGGACATGCATGAAAGAGAAAATAAATTCTGGCAACCTTAATAGAAAACTCCAATCTTTCTAAAGAATTTCAAAGTTGCAAATGGAAAGGTCAATTGTTTGTGACATCAGAGACTCTGATTGCTCTCAAACAACCCACCCACCCACATTTGAAAGATTGTATTTTTTTTCCCCTTTTCAGTTGACTAAATCACAAAAGGAGAAGCAGTGAAGTTTGGTGTTGTGACTGCAACTTTCTACTGCATCATTGTAAATCCCCAAAGAAATTCAGAGAACATTGATTTTATCATTTTTAATTGACTATTTTCCTCGTGTATCAGTAATCATGAGATAATGATCTAACAAGTTAAACCTTTATGCTCATTTTTTTCAAAGCTACCAGTTCAAAACCTCTGCAATTGTTAATAATACAATGATCCTTGCATTTATATGACAGCTTATCATGTCAAGATAGTTTAAAGCACTTCAAACACAGTTCAAGGAAAAGGGAGTTTGCCTGGTGCCCTGGTGAACATTCATCCTTGACCCAATACCATAATTAAAAGACTTTTATTTGCTGTTTGTGCAGCATTGCTGTATGCAAATTGGCTTGCTGTGTTTGCCTCCACAATTTCTTTACAAAAAAATTAATTTTTGATACTGAAATAGAGAAATGTAGTGAGACTTTTGTCAATGATAAAGGGTTATCAGATAAATAGAGTTCAGATGCAGAACAGCCATGATCTAATTGGAAGGCAGAACAGACTTGAGCTGAATGGCACTTTACAGCCTTCTGGACTCATTGTGTTTGACAATTTAAGATCACAAACTCTTTCTCCATTTTTAATTGACAACAGCTATTGGTGATAATTCTACTTTTCCCATTTACACCTCCTCTAGACTCATCTTTTGTCTCTTTCCTGACCCATTACCATCCCTTCTTTTGCTTTGCACCATTATTCCTTTCATCATTTAATCTCTCCTGTTTTCCACCTCATTCCAGACCTTCTCTTTTGTTCTTCCTCTCCTCTTCCCTTTCCCTGCCTCTGTACTTGCATAAAACCTGTGACATCACTAACTTATCCCAATTCTGGTGAAAGGTGATCGGCCTGAAATGTTAACTTTCTCCCTCTTACAGATGCTGCCTGACCTGCTGAGTATTTCTGTTTTTATTTCAGCTGAATGGTCAATCCTGTTCTATGAAATTTCGTTTTGCTTGCTGGTTAGAAATGTGTTCTATTTTGATGTAAGTCAGTGTTACAGATAAGCACAGCTTCAAATATTAATATCCATTTTTTTCCCTCTGACAATGTTAGAAATGCAGGTCCCTTTAAGAGTAAACCAGTACAAACTTAAGAGTGAATTGAGAGTAGGTGATGCTCATTGAAGTCTGTACCTAAGAGCTGGGTTTTCCCCCAGTAGTTGGGGTTTGCTTCTGGATAGGGAGGGGATACAGAAGGGAAGAGTGGAAACTAGTATTTGTACTGAACTATAGTTTAACAATAATACAGCTCTGATTCCCAGAATGCCTTTTGCTGCCTGATTCGGTAAATGGATATCCACCTATTAAACAACATCTCTCCCAGAGACAAACAAATGAAGCTGTGCGATGGTCCCACCTCAGCGCACCTCCAGTACCATGTTCAAGTGACCGGTTTTCATCTGTAAGTCTCAAGCATAAATAACCTATTTGACCAAGAAATGAATCAAAGCTGAGACTACGCACACACACACACTACACTAATTCAGACACAATATCTGCCCCTCCCTAGCTCAAGGGCATACAGTTAAGATCAGTTATCTCAGCAGAGGCCAGAAATGGAACATGGGATCCTCTGGGCTGTTCCCACTCAGCCATCATAGCACTTAGACCACCTATCATTATCTGGGTTACCATACGTGTCACTCTTACCGATCACGCAAGTTACTCTAAGTATTTCCATGGTGTTTACGGCTCTGCATTTGGGGAATCACATCTAAGCCACATCCTTCCACTTATGGCACCTCTAACTTCCCTTTAATTTAACAAGCTGGCAATGAAAACATCAAAAATAGCTTTTGAGGCCAACCATCTTTATTTCTGAAAATACAAAACCATGACTCACAGAGGACAGGTTACCTTCCACAACATTCTATAAACATTAAACAATTATATCCAGCATGGATTTAAGACACATGGACCAAAAAGGCTTAGCAAATCTGGGGGTCATGCAGTAGTTTGTGTTGAGTTTGCTGAGAGCTCAAAACTCATAGAAACTGCATCTGGTGAGAGTCAACCCCTTATTGGCAGGAGGAAGGAAAAACTAAGGTAATAAGCTAAGTTAATAAATACCATCAATGCACAATATTTAAAAGAAAACTGTGTTCTTGGTGATGTCTTTTTGGATCTCATCCCATCCCATAGTGAATTTCATTATCAGAACAAATGTTTCCAGTATTTCATACACTGACATGTACTAACATGTAATAACACGTTTAAAAAATCAATTGCAGTTACCATTTCCGAAATAGAGCACTGTCGGTCTTCTTTCCATCCAATGGATTAAATGTCCCAATTAAGTACACAAAAAACCTCTCAAATTTATATATAGCTGCCTATACTGTTAGGGAGATATGGTGGCATAGCAGTATTGTCACTGGGCTAGTAATCCAGAGACCCAGGATAATGCCCTGGGGACCTGGGTTTGAATCCCACCATGGCAGATGGTAAAATTTGAATTCAATAAAAAATCTGGAATTAAAAGTCTGATGACGACCACAAAACCATTGCTAATTGTCATAAAAAACCCATCTGGTTCACTAATGTCCTTTGGGGAAGGAAATCTGCCATCCTTACCTGGTCTGGCCTACATGTAACTCCAGACCCACAGCAATGTGGTTGACTCTTAAATGCCCTCTGAACAAGGGCAACAAGAGGTGGGCAATAAATGCTAGCCTAGCCAGCGAATAAAAAAAAACTAATTTACCAATTTAGTATTTTAAAATATAGTTGCTGAGGAAACATGTATTGTCTGGGTAAATTGTAAATAGGTTTTACAATTTGTTAACTTCTGCAATGATAGCAAGAAAATAAGTCTTTGAAAACATCATGGTCAGTGAAAAGAAAATCAGAAATAAGGGGCATTGGAACCATTTGAGAATAAGGGTTTCAGAAGAGCTTCCCAAATTCAGTTTGCCAAATAAAGCGGGAAGGAATGTTTAATCGAAAGTCAATATTTCCTGTTATGCAGCTCCAAACATTATACATTTTTTTTAAACACATTTTATTTTTCCCCTTGGTTTCCTTTTTCTACCCCTCCCCATGGTGACTGCTCCCAATATTTTGATTCCTTCCTGCTCACTGATGTTACAGATTCCATTGCTTGCACCATCCAATCTGCTACAGTGATGGTGTAACTCTCATCCCTGGCCCCAAATCCAAACTTGGTCTCTTTCCTCCCGTCTCTGGCACTTTACCCTCTTACATCCTTCCTGTTTCTCCTCTAAAAGCGCTCTTGGTACTGCCTTCCAAAGCTCCATGCTGATTTACCTTCTATTTTCTCTTCATCTTTATGCTCTTTAATAAGTACCTCCTCACCCTTGGAAGCTTCTAGGTTGAGCTTAAGCTCCCCTAGATCCCTCTTCTTCAATTCTTCTTCTTCCCTCTCTCAATCTCACCCTTCATATTAACTCTCCATCCATACCCACAATAATGGCCATTCTCTCACTCTTATCATCTCTCAGTTCTTCTCCACTCCAAAGGCCTTGATCACCAACAAGGATGTCACTAATCGTTTCTGTGTCTTTTCTCCCCATGTCCCTCTAAACACCCACAACTCATCATCAGCTCATGGAAAAAACTCTCTCCTGCCCCCTCTCTAATTTACTCTTGAACCCTCTCAACTCCCTTCTCTTGGGCCTTTATCTATCAAGACATTGAATTTGCCTAATTGCTTCCTTGCTTCCGTTTTTGATAACAACTAAATCACTCACCATCTCTCATCTTTGTCTTTCCCTGGTATTGCCTTGATCTTTGTGCTCTTAAGTCTAAGAGTTAGAAACTTTTGTACACATGGGTGCATCTGATCTTGTAATTAATTACCAGATTTGCTAAGCATTACTGTGTCTCTATCTCTAAACTCAAAACCCCCAGATCAGCCTGGAGGAATCCAATTCCAGCTCTGACCCCCATAGCCAATCTTCTTCTCAAATCTCTGTTCCCTGCCTCTTGTTCTTATACAGCCAACACCAAATGCAAAGACCACATGGATGTTTTAAACTGTAAGATTAAGACTGTCTCTGTTCCTTCTCTTTTTGTCTCCCAATCAATCGAGCTCTGACCCGATATTCTGCAGTTTCACGGCCACTTCCTGTACGCTCTCTTTAACTTAGCCTTCTCTGAGACCTATTTCCCGTTCCCTTCATCCTCATCCTGTCCAGCTCCTCATTATTCAACGTTTTCTCCCAAGCTCCATACTAGCGGTGATTGTCATTGGTTTCCTTTCTTCAGGCATCTTCCTTCTCCCTTTTAAAATTATCTTCAAACATCCACCTTCAACCCATCCATGTCGTCCAACTACTGCTCCAGCTCTCTAATATCTGTTTCCTTCTCAACATCCTTACATGTTCCCCCTCAGAGTTCCACACCCAGTTATTCCAAAGTGACATGACTTAATCCTTTCAATTTGGATTCTGTGCTTCCTACAGTATCAAGATAGCTTTAGCTAATAGCTTCCTTGCTGACTGGAATGCATAATCTTACCAATCCATTTAAACCTCTCCAAAGCATTTGCTGTGATTGAACACACCATGAGGATAAACCTTTTTACACTGTGAGTGGCTATGATCAGGAAAGCACTGTCTGAGACTGTGGTGGAGAAAGATTCAATTGTGGATTTCAAAAGGGAATTGGATAAGTGCCTGGGAGGAAAAATGTGCAGGGCTACAGAGAAAGGGCAGGGGAGTGAGACTAGCTAAATCGTACTTGCAGAAAACCATCACAGATTTGATGGGCAGAATGGCCTTCTTCTAAAATCTTGTTTTAATTTCCAGTTCTCTGCTTATCCAAGGAACTCCAGCTTCTCCTGCACCCACTTTACTCCACATGTGGGCAATCCTAAAGGCTGAAAAGTGAAGAAAGACTTGCATTTATATGTCACTTTTCATGACTGCAAGATATCTCAAATTGCTTTCCATGTAATTAAGTACTTTTTTGAAGTGTAGTCACAGTTGTCATGTAGGAAACATAGCAGCCTAACTTAACACAGCAAGCTCCCAAAATAGCAATGTGATAAGCAGCAGATACATTTTTTTGTTGTTTAGCCTCAGAAGTTTTTTTCTTTATTCTTTCTTGGGACATGCCCATTGCTGAGCAAGACCAGCATTTGTTGCCCATCCATAATTGCCCTTGAACTGAGTGGCTTGCTAGACCATTTCAGAGGGCAGTTAAGAATAAGTCACATTGCCTTACAAATTGTTCATCTCCAAAATAGTTCCTCTCTACACCCTCACAATAAAACTGAAAAAAGAGACATGCTGTCAAAGCTTTTGATCTTGCACTCATCAGGACAGATTCACAAGAATACTAATTCTTTCAGAGTCCCCTGAAGATCTATTCTTTAACCCCTTCTCCTCTTCAACTAAATGCTGTCCATCAGTGATATCATCTACATGGAGAGGTTCAGTTTCTATATGCTTGCTCATCACACATCACTGTACCTCACCACCACCATCTCTGCATCACATGATCATCTCTAGGTACATACAGCATAGATCATTCATCCCATCACACCTGTGCTGATATTCTGAAAGGCCTATCTAACAATTTCATTCCCTTTGCAATTTTTTTTCTCAAATTTATACACCTTCTTTGAAGCCTCTAAATTCACTGTTGTTTCAGTGTTCTACTTCGACTGCTGTTTGTGCTATAACATTTCACGCCTTAACAACTAACTGCATGAATAAATTCTCCTATTCCTTCTCTTGGTGATGATCTGGATACACTTTTCTAAACCGGACATAAAGAACTCATTTTTTAGTATCTCCACCAACCCTTGAGCACAAGATTTCCTTTCTTCACCTCTGCCTTTAAACTATTATTTTACTTGTGTTCATAAAAACATTTACGGTATCCCTTTTCATCACATTTCCTTCTACCTCCTCAACTTTTCTCATTTGCTTTACTTTCTCACTCAATTTCCCATAGTATTTTTGATTTATTTTGTGTTATTTTCCCTTTCTTCATCATGTTCATCAGGGTATGGGGAGAAAGTGGGAGCAGGCTATTGAGTTGAATGATCAGCCATGATCATAATGAATGGCGGAGCAGGTTCAAAGGGCCGAATGGCCTACTCCTGCTCCTAGTTTCTATGTTCATCTTCTTAAAGTCTTATTTTAATTTCCAGTTCTCTGATTATCCAAGGAATTCCAGCCACTTTACTCCACCTGTTGGCGTGTCTAGTTACTCTAAGGGCTGAAAAGTAAAGAAAGACTTGCATTTATATGTCGCTTTTCATGGCTGCAAAATGTCTTATAGTGCTTTCCAGCTCATAATTTACTTTTTGAAGTGTATTCACAGTTGTCATGTAGGAAACACAGCAGCCAATTTGAACACAGCAAGCCCCCACAAATAGCAATATGATAATCAGCGGATACATTTTTTTGTGATGTTGTTTGAGGGATAGATGTTGGGCAGGACCCTGGGAACAACTCGAACTAGTGTCATGGGATCTTTTACGTACACATGAGTGGGCAGACAGGGTCTCAGTTTAACGTCTCTTTCATATGAGGACATCTCCGACAGTAACAGACCTCCCTCAGAACTACACTGAGGCGTCAGCCATGATTCTTCTCAGAGCTGAAGTCTCTGGAGTGGAACCTAGAACGTCTCAGACTGCGACACAGAATGGGTGAGATCGAACCAGCCACCCAATGTGCCTGTCATCAATTGCCTTGAAAGTTTCCTAATGTTGGCATACCATTCTATTTTCCAATTACTCAACCTGCCAATTTTATCTACTTGAAATTAGCTTTTTCCTCCCTTATAATCCTTGAATTGTCCCCTCTCCTTTGGAATTTTCATATATTGAATCTAATTATCTTTGTTCCCTATTTTCTGGACTTCCCAGTTAAATTTTCTATTTGTATCATTTCCCTATATTGGATATTGAGAAATAGCTGACTAGATAATTGTTATGAACCTCAGCAATATATAAATGCAGCATGTGTATCAGCATGGAAGGAGCCTCCCACACTTACACGTTAATCTGCCCACCGAAAACAGTTAGAGAAGAGCAGCTACTGACAAGTGAAGATCTCCTCAATATGAATTCTGTCACCGGTAAGTGTGTGTTTTAGCGACCGGGTTATTAACAATCGGCTTTATTTATTCCCAAAAAGAAAACTTTTTTTTAAAGTAGTTATAGCACCTGTTTCCTCATTGGCCTACCTTGTGGGGACCCGAAGGAAGGGGGTGGGGGACAGACAGTAATAGAGGATAAAATCAAAAAAAAACTGCGGATGCTGGAAATCCAAAACAAAAGCAAAAATAGCTGGAGAAACTCAGCAGGTCTGGCAGCATCTGCACAGAGGAACACAGTTAGTGTTTCGAGTCGCTATGACTCTTCACCAGAACTGACATCTGTTGGCAAGCGAATCGGAGGAAAGGAGGAATAGAGAGGAGAGATAAGTGAGAGAGGGAAACAGAGAGAAAAATCAACAGTGAGAGAGAGAGAGGAAAGGCTAGAACTCAAGCGCCGGGCTTTCGACACGTTGTTTAGTCCCATTAGTCTTTTAACCACAGCCTCAATGTTTCGTGTCCCCATGCAGCTCTCTGGATACTCTGCTCGGTGCTGAAAGCAAGTAGCCTCTGCTGGGCTGCTCCAACTTCGCCCTTAGAGATTTCAGGTGACCAGACGCCGCCGGAGTTCCGGGACGGACTGGAAAGAAACAAGAATTTTGTCTTTCAAATCTGGAATACCATTCAAACTCTGCTGGAAATGCACGTAAGTAAAGCCAGACTTCAAACCCCTTGGGTTGTTGCGACGGTATCAATAATACCCGTGAATAAAACGAACGACGAATGTGGCAAAGATAAAATAGATTTTGGAATGGGGACGAGCAAAGAACAACTTCCGAGATGCCCGTGTTTCCGTGCGTTTGTTTAATCCGTGCAATTCGTTCCGGATCTGTAAACTTGAACCGAGGGAATGGGGCGCAAATCCTGAGCAGCAGCCGCCAGGGCGCACTCGCTTACCCCAGCTAACCCCCAGAAGCACTCGGTAACAGTTACATCGTATGAGGATATTCATCTCACTCAAATGATGGCATTCAGGCTTAAACTGCACCAGAAAAGGGGTCAGATCCTTTCCTGAAGTCACATCTGCGCAGATTTAGCTCTCCGGCAAAAATTGTTTGGTCCAGTAACGTTTAACTATTAACTAGCAAAACCGGTGGAGGAAAGACAGGTGAACTGTTAGTTGAGCGCCCCTGTTTGAAACGGGGTTACTTCACAATAGTTAGGTCGCCAAAGTTAATGTGATGTGGTTTAAGACAGAGATGAGGAGGAATTTCTTCACTCAGAGGGTAGTCAATCTGTGGAATTCTTTACCTCAAAGGGCTGGAGATGTTGGGTGCTTAAATGTACTCAAAGGCTGAGACAGATTTCTAATCAGTAACGGAATCAAGTGTTATGAGGAAGAGGCAGGAAAGTGGAGTTGAGGGTTATCAGATCAGCCTTGATCTCATTGAATGACAGAGCAGACTCAATGAGCCGAATGACCTACCTCTGCTCCCACCTCTTATGGTCTTATGTTTTCGGTTGTAAGGGATCAAGTTAATCTTGAGTTAGTTGATCTAAAGTGGGATCTATTGTAAAGGTGCTCCCGATGTCTTCAGCACTGTTTGGCTAAGAACAG